>NC_133619.1:578032568-578395902 GCF_048593235.1 Sminthopsis crassicaudata | reverse complement strand
TGTTGAAGTGAGTAGCCTGGAATCAGGAAGATCTACTGAGTTCAAACCCCACTTTAGACTTATTACCTGTGAGACTCTGAAGGAGTCATTTAATCTCAATTTACTTCAGTTTCTTCATTTGTAAAAAGAGGATAATAATAGCACCTATCTCCCAGAATTGTTGTGAGAATCAAATGAAATAATAATTATAAAAGTTGTAAGTATTGTGTAAATGTTAGGTATTTTATGACTCATTACCCTTGATGAAGAAAATATTTTGTTATAAAGATTTTTGCAAATCTTTTCTGTTTATATTCTGTTTATAATCCTCCCTTAGTTTCATCCCTTAATACATTCAGAATAACCATGCTAAAATGAATATCTTGTCGAATTCTTTAAAAAACTGATTTTACCTTTCTTTCATTGCTTTATGAAACCATACTTTTCATAATAATTCATAATTTCTCTACATAAAAAGCAAAAACTCATAATCTTAATACTAGGGTCTTACTGGTATTATCACTAATGTTACCATATAACAATGAAACATGGCATACAACTGCTTCTCAATAATTAAAAAAAATGTCTATCACATAGAGGGCAATGGAGAGAAGACCATGGTATGTGTGATCAGTCTGCCCCATGTAATCAATGAGGAACCATGAAGATAACAAGGAACAAAAGACATCAGGAAGAATTCTAATAGACTAATCATGTGATGAAAGGTGAATGGTTAAAATGCTTCACGGACAACTTTATAAAAGCAAGGAAGAAAGCAAAAAAGACTTCTGACACATTGGATAGATCTGATGTAGCAAACTTGACAGGATCCAAATCAATTAAATTATAGTTTTATTTGAGAATTTGGCATTCATGCTTATTTCTGAATACTATTGATCTTATTAAGCATTTATAAAAACTTACTTTTGAAACACAAAATATTTTCACATTACTACTTTGGATTTTTTAAAAGGGGTTCATCATTCAAAAAAGGATTTTTTAAATTCATTTTTAGTTTCTTTGAAAAGTTTGTCAACTTGTATTATTCAAAGCCATGTTTAAACATCATAAACATTTTACTTGACCCATTTATTTCGCAATGTTATAATAAGGTAACAAAATTATCTGCATTTAAATTACCTTCCTACTTTATCATCATGACATTCAGATTATGTTAGTCTTAATTCCAATTTTTTTTTAATTTACAGATAATGTTTATGTTCACCTAAAAGTTAAAAGTATATTGCCTTTTTACTTACTTATAAAACCAACATTTGTATCTCTGTATTTATATCTCTGTTTCTTGACTGTGCCATTTACAAAATGCAAGTGAATGAGTGGCATTGAATCTAAGAGAAAACATATAACTTTGTTTTGAGAAAAGTCAAAGACAAAGAAACAAAACATATGTTGTTTTTTTTATTTTTCCATAGTTATTAAGTATGAATATAGTCAACCAGTTCTTACTCTAACATTCTCATTTGGTTTTAGTCCCCCTTCCCCCATTACTGGTTTTATTGTAAATGAGTTACTGAAGATGATGGCATATCCTGAAGTACAGAGTTTCTATCCCATAAAGTAGTTGAGTGCCAGAAATGGCAAATAGGTAACCATTATTTCTCAATATTCTTGATATCCTTTTATTTTTCATATTATTAAACAGAACCAAATGTTTAATGTTCCCTGTATTTGCTTATCTGTTGCTTCTCTTGAAAGAAGTCTATTTATATTGCTAATAGCCTAGTTTTTCAAGTATGCTGTCTCATCTTTTTTCTGCTTTTCCATTAAGTAAGCTATTAGCAGCAAGTCACTGTTCTGGGACTGGGGTGCCTTATATTAATAAGAATTGTGCATGAATGCCTTTCAATCATGCCCTCACTATTTGCACATACCTGCTCTGAGCAGATATTTCCAAAAGAAATTCCTTACAGTAATTTTGCAAAAAGTCTATGGCTTATATATTAATCCTAATGACTCCTGCATATCATTAATATAATTGTTTTAATCTCTTCAGAAATGTCTTTCACATGAAAGGAACAGGAAAAAAAAAGATCAGTTTTTAAGAACCAGAATGAAAGGATTCATCAGGTTGCTGAAAAGCAATGGCCCCACCTTCCCTTATCACCAGGCAAAGGTTACATACTGAATATTATTGATTCCTTACTAATTTCTTTGTCCTGTCATGTAGTAGAAATATAGAGTCCAGAAATAATTTTTGTATTTTGCTTACTAGGCAATCCTTTTTCCCTCTTACAAAAGATGATTTTTTTTGTGCTTCCCTCAAGATATCTTCAGTTACCTCTTACATAAAGGGATATTTGATATTTCTTTAAGTCTCTCCTAACAACTGATTTCAATGGCAGACTAGAGAAACTATCCGGAGTTTGTACATCACTGGTTAAAAAAAAATAAGACATCTTATTGTTCTTGTAGTTACTTAATATGGTGCATGTACTTAAAGACCCATAACCACTAATATCTTCCAGTCCTACAAGACTAATGAGTGCTATATGCTCAAGAGAATGATGGATTAAAAGTGTTCACTGGGAAAAAGTGTTGGCACTAAAAGGAAAATGGAATTACATTATTTTTCAATCAATTTTTCTTCTTTCTTAAAATTAAAGCATATATGGCAGAGTATGCTTACTTTTAAAAATATATACATGGTCAACTTTTGTCAATAAGATCTATTTCATTCTTGCTTTGTCTATCTAGGCCTTGAAAAGAGCTTATTTTTTTTTAAACTAAACTTTCATATTATGTATAACTATAATCAAAGGGAACAGAGCTATGTATCTCAAAACAAGATGAACCCTTTACCTAGTTGCAATGTTAGCAAATACCATTGTTTGAGTATGAAACTAACAATCTTCACATACATACCAATCAAGATTAGCTAGACAGGAAGCAAAGTGGTTAGAGATTTGGAGTCAGGTATAACAATGATGATGATGATGGTGGTGGTAGTGATAGTGGTTGTGGTGATAACTAGCATTTACATAGTGCTTTAAAGTTTGCAAAGCACTTTACAAATATTTCATTTAATCCTCACAATAGCCTTGTGGGGTAGATGCTATTATAATCTTTTATTTACAGAAGAGGAAACTGAAGCAGGAAAAGATTGAGTGATTTACCAAGAGTCATAGGGCTATTAAGTAAGCAGATTTTGAGTTTAAGTATTTAGGTAGCACACTGAGCAAAATGTTCATCCTAGCATCAGAAGGACCTGAGTTCAAATCTGTTCTTATGAATTTACTGGTTGAACCTGGGCAAGTCACTTAATTTCTATTTGGTGAACAAGGGAAATAAAAATAGCATTCAGGGTTGTTATGTGGGTAAAATGGCATTAAATTTGTAAAGTATCGTGAAAAACTTAAAGCAGTTTGTAAATGCTTTTGTTATTAATGCTATTAATTGTCAACAGCAAACCTTGTAATTCCAGAGAAATTGAAGCAAGACAGAGATTGGGTTTTTAATCATTTTAAAAGTGGAGAATTTGGGCTAGCGAAAACTACCTGAATGAATGGGACTCTTGTCTCAAAGCATCCAGCAGTGAGAAATTAGTTCCAGAGACTTTTATAGGACTCCAGCTAACAGGGAAACAAAGGCAAGGGTGGGGAAGAACACTAGGTAAGTCATAATTTAAGAAAGAACTATAACTTTTTAATTCTGACAGGTTGGGGGTCAAGAAGGTTGAGAGCAAGAGACAGAGAGTCTGGGGCAAGAGATAGTGAGCACTACCCAGGGATTTGAGATAAGCCCTCTGGAGTTTATGACTCACTGGAATGTAAGAGTGATTAGATCTTAAAGGAAATTGGGGAGGGGGGGGAATGGCCATAATAATTTTATTCAAAGTATAGCATAATAATTCAGGGAAACTGAGTGAGGGAAACTGAGGCATTACAACCTTTCCAGAAGTAATTCACAATACATTGTGATTTTGAGATAGTTTTTAATGAGATTAAGGTGAAGTCCTTTACATTAGAAAGAATCCAACCTAAAATGCAATCACTGGAAAATAAACTATAAAACTGGATTGGTAACATTGTGAAAGTATCTTTTATATGTGCATAGCTGTATGCACGTTTTTCTTCCCATTACAAGGTGAACACCTTGATGGCAGAGAATGTATTTTTGCCTTTCTTTACAGTCACAAAACTTAACATAGTGCCTGACATATATGAGTATTTAATAAATACTTATTGATTGGCTGAGTAACTGAAAGCACATTAGAATCATTGAACTGTAACATTTTAAAATTATGAAGAGACTTTGTTTCTAAAGGCAAATACAGATGAGTTGCAGATTGCATCTTTACCAGGAAGATTCAAATCAACAAGACAAATAGATCCATCTGTGTATTTAAGTGTTAATAGATTTTACTTAGAGTTATTCAGTTCAATCTTGGGGTAAAAAAGTGATACAATTATATCTATGAACCTAATGGTCCTGAAGGAGCTTTAAAAAGGAGAGAAAGAATTCATCAGTTTTCTTTAGTATAGTCAAAGAGAAAAAAAAATGCTCTGATTTTTGATAATAGGTCCCAGTTTCTTAGCCAGAGAGCTACTCTTAGCCTCTCTGAAGAAGAGAAATTTGACAGTTCATAGCTTGAAATGTATTTCAGAAATATTCAACTTCTTTTCCTTGAATTCTATATTCACTAAGTGATTTGCTATACATTATTTATTATTGTATCAGGAAGGTGCTCTAAGTAAATGAAGTTTTTGGTCTCCATTTCATTTGTATTGCTGATGACTGGCTTTTAGAAAAATACTAGACACATATATTTGGAAGATGTAAGCCAGTTTCACAAGTCCTAATGAGTCTTGAATAACCTGTTTATTCACAGATTCTCTTAACCCACAGAGTTGAAAATTAAGAAAATGGGCCATAAGTGAACGTATTTACATTTAGAAAAACCCCTAATTTCCCTTTGACAACATGCCAGTTTAGTTGTTGTTATTGGTGGTAGTGGTGGTGATGGCAATAGTAATAGAGGTGATGGTGGTGGTGATGATGGTGGTAGTGATAATAGTAGTAGTAAGATCCAAGAAGGAATTCAAAAAACCCTTCATAGACAATACCCACATTCATTTAGTTATAATAATTTTAATAGTATTTGTTGTGAACCAAACAAGAACATGAAGTTGTGATTTATGAAAATAATATAGTTGCTTGAATACAGAGCATAGGTTTTTAAATGAATACTTTGATACTAAAATGCATCTATGATTTCATTGGTTTGGGTATTTTCTTCACTAGTAGAGATCACAACCTACTTGTCTTATTTTATTCAACTATACAGTTCTTGTCCATCGTCTTTTCAGAAATCTTCTATTAATTTACTAGGAGCCTAAGAGCCTTCCTCTAAGTCTTTTAATATTTCATGGATACCAGAACAATACCAGCCTGTTCGACTATTATCCCCTGCTATATGACTAGCCCAACATAATTTCCAGTCATAGATGGGCAATCTAAAACTGATTATGTTATCTCTGCCCTAAATTAGTCACTGTTCCTTATACTTCTATAATTCTGTTGAAGACAACACCATCATTTTAGTCATCCATGTGCACAACCTTGGAGTTAACCTTGATTCTTCCCCTTCCTCATTCCTCTCCTGGCTCTATTCCTGATTTCTAGATTTCAAAAAGCAAATGTAGTGAAGATCAGAAGAAAGCAAAAAATTGGGTGGAGAAGATGATTTTATACACTGTTTCTCAGATAAATGTCTCATATCTCAAATATATAAAGAACTTTGTCAAATTTCCAAGAATTTGAGTTATTCCCCAATTGATAAATAGTCAAAGGACATGAACAGGCAGCTTTTCAATAAAGAAATTAATATAATTTATAGTCATATGAAAAAATATTCCAAATCAAATTTAATTTGAGAAATGAAAATTAAAACAACCTTGAGATATCATTTTATGCCTATCTGGCTGGCTAAAATGATTAAAGGGAAAGCAACAAATGTTGGAAGAGGTGTAGAAAAATTAGGACACTAATTCACTGTTGGTGAAATTTGTGAACTGATGCAACCATTTTGGAAAGCAATCAGTAATTATACCGAAAGAGTTTGACCCAGCAATACCACTAGTAAGTCTTTTTCCAAAGATAAATAGGGAAAAAGAAAAAGAACTTATATGTTCTAAAATATTCATAGTCTCTCTCTTTGTGGTAGCAAAGAGCTAGAAATTTTAGGGATGCTTGTGAATTGGGAAATATCTGAACTAATTTTGGTACATTATTGAGATAGAATACTACAATGCTATAAGAAATGAGTTATATCATGTTAGAAAGACATGCAGAGCACAAAATGATGCAGAGCAAAATGAGCAAAACCAAAAGAACACTGTTCTTGAACATTATTTTTCTAACTCAGTAAAATAAGCTTTTTAGTAATTTAATCAGTACAGCATTGAATATAGATTAATTAGGTAAATTTTTCATTTTTTATTAAATTGTCTTTGTCTACAGTCAATGAACAATTAATATTGCTCCAATTATTTAAATGACTTTATTTGTATAAAGAGTGTAGTTCCTGGGTCTATTTTGGCAGGTATCTCGTATTGTCTACAATTATTTAATAATATTGGAGACACATACTGTTTATCTTTTTTTTATTTAAATCTATTTTAGCTTTAACTTTGTTTAAGATCATGATTGCTATTATCTGCCTTTTTATACCAACTGAAACATAATAAATTATATTCCAGTCCTTTATTTTAATTGTATGGAAATAACATGGAAGGAAATATTCAACTAGTAGTTGTAATTTTGTTTCACCCATTCATTCTTTAGGATTAGATTATTTAGTTTCCAACTAATTTTGGTCTATTTTTCCACAGCCCTTTATTACACTATTTATTTTCTGTAGTTGTATTGGAGATGTCACAGCTAGTCTGCTTATCCACTGGCCTTTTAACCAGGACAGAATAGCCATTGCTTCTATATTTTGGCTAAGAGCCTTCCACTAGATTTCCTGTGCAAGGCCTTTCTAACTTGGACCTCCCTGCATCACATCTACCCAGAGCCATGTCACCTCCCTGCTCAATTGATACAGACCTTTCCTAAAAATCCATCAAAGATATCTTCTACTAGAAATCTATTACACTATAATATTTGTAGGTTCTGTCACTCCCAAATCCATTCAGAGACTTGATCTAGTGTTTTTTCTGAGAGAAGCCAGGAAGAGCTCAGGCTCTCCACCATCTTGGCTGTGCTCCATAATTGTAACTTTAAATGTAAATGGGATGGATTTATGCATAAAATGAAAACATATAAAATGGATCATAACATTTAAAAAAACACACAAAATAAGAGATACACAGTTATTGCTATTTTCTAATCTAAATCTTGCCCTCCTGTTCCTTACTTACCATGCCCTCCTTTATATTCTCTCACATTCCCCTAGTTCTTAATCTATTCACCCTTCTAAAAGTCTCTTTGTCCCACCCTTTGCCTTCTTATTTCTATAGATTTAGAATTTATATACCCTTTTAGATGTAGATATTATTTCCTTTTAAACTCATTTCCTATGATCAAGATTCCAGCACTACTAGTCTTTCACCTCCACCTGCTTCTTCCTTTCACTTATGTGTATGAAATACTTCTTCCTTTTTACCTATCCCTATCCGGTTTTATTTTTTAGAATCACCTCATCACATCCAGCTCAGCTCAAGCCTATTTTTTTCAAAAATGATTTTTTTTAAATTATTTTTCAAAAATGACTATGATGATAGTCATTAGGATTTGTACATATTAGAAGTAAAAAGTTTGACCTTTTTGAGTCCCTTATAATTGATGTTAATGTTTCTCCTGGATCTCATATGTTGAATTCTCCATTAAGTTCTGGTCTTTTTGACCAGAAAACTGAAAGTCTTTCAGTTTATTAAATGTCTTTTGGTTATTCTTCAGGGTCATTATTAACTTTTCTTGCCAAGTTATTTTTTGTCATCCTAGCTCTTTTAATCATTGAAATATAGTGTTCTAAGACCTATAATATTTTGATGTAGAAGCTGTGAGGTCTTGTGTCATCCTGACTGTAACTCTGTAGTATCTAATTTGTTTTCTTCTTATTGCTTATAATACTTTTTCCTTTACTTGGGAGCTTTGAAACTTGGCTATGACATTCCTGTAAGTTTCCCTAATGAGATCTCTTTCAGGTGATAACCACTGGATTATTTTTTTTCTATTTTTATATTACCTTTTTGTTCTAAAAACTCCAAGACAATTTTCCTTAATAGTTTTTGATAATATTTTATCAAGATTCTTTTTTTTATTATAACTTTCAAGAAATCCAACAATTCTTATATTATCTTTCCTAGATCTGTTCTCTAGATCAGATGTTTCACATTCTCTTCTATTTTTTGTTTTTATTATTTTTGTTTAATTTTTTCATTTATTATGTTTTATTATTTCTTAGTATCTTGTAACACCTAATATCATTAAATTCCCTTACCCAATTCTAGTTTTCAAGGAGTTATTTTCTTCCTTTAATACTTGCATCTCTTTTTTCAATTGATTGACTTTCTTTTCATAATTTTCTTGATTTTGTGGATTGCTCTCCCCTCCCCCTAATTTTTCCTTAATCTCATTTGTTTTTAAGTCCTTTTAAAGTTCTTTCAAGAACTCTTTTTTGGGCTTGTGACCATTTAATGTTTCTCTTTGAATAAAGGGGTGACTTTTTTAACTTCACTATCTTCTGAATATGAACTTATCTCCTCACTATCACCATAGTAGCTGTTTACAATTGGGTTCTTTCTCTTTTACTTCGTTTTTATTTTATATTATTTTATTTTTATCAGCCAACTATTATAATCACAGTCTAATGCTGAGAAATAGGGACTGGTGAACTTCAGGTCCTTCTTACTGTTATTTTTTGATCTCTGTTCTAGAGCCCAATCTTGAGCACTATTCTCCACCCCTAAGACATGGCTAGAGTCCCTAGGCATACTTTTCCATAAAGTTCCCCCTACAGTCTCTCTGACAGCTACAGACTTTAGCTCTCCCCTTTGCCAGGGAACTAAAACCAAGGACTCAACTCTCCTGCAAGCACTCATAGCCAACAGGGTTCCAAGCATCTACTCATTCCTTTTCTCCCACAGCCATAGCCTAGACTCACAGCCTGAGACAGAAGAAGGCTCTTCAGTCTTCCCTTTTCTAAGCCTTCCAATTCCCAGGTGAAAAGTCCCAAAGCTAAGGCTGTGGGCCAATGCAACTGCCCATAGAGCTTGTTTGTTGATTCAGTAAAGTCTGTCTGTAGGTAAACACCTACTTCAGTCAGGTAAAATCTCTATACCTGGAAATGGGGTCTTTCCTGAGGTCCTCTCAAATTGTCTGAGGACACTTGACTTAGCTCTACTCTAATTTATTTATATCATTCTACATTCACTTTGAGGTGTTATTCTATCTTGTTTATGAAGGAAATTTGGAGAGCCTAGAATTTTCTGACCTACTCCACCATCTTCCCAGAATCCTGTATCACAATTTTATATATGAAAATCATTGTTGGTGATATGCAATAACCAGTTTATATACTCCCATGCATTTTTCCATTGAACTCTCTTTTATCAATCATTTGGATTCTTTAGAGATAGTATTGTTCCATAATTCTCTTATATATAGATGTAAGAGACTATTAGTATCAAAAAAGATGAGCTTTGTCATGAATCCCAATTTAAGGTAAAAAGTCCACCTAACACTGGGGAAGGGCTTCCTTATTTCCTCCTAATTCTGCTACAAATAAAGCACTGGACTTTACTTCTGGTTATTCCTCAGTCTTGCCATGTGACTATCACCTTGTTTTTTACTCAGATTTTCATTTGATAGCATCTTTGACTGAACTTTTTATTCAAAGCTCCTAAATGATCTTATGGTATAGTCTAATCATACTATCATGTACCTTTCCATTACTTAAACTTTAATAATCATCTAATATTTCAGAAACTGTAGTATTCCATGACTTGCAATTATATGACAAAATTGGTTGAATATTGGTTAAAAAGACTTTGTTGCAACAAGAAGTTTAAGGTTAGGATCTTTAAGGAAGTTTTAAATTTAATTTGTCGGAAGTCAGGTCAAATTCTTTCGAGTAGTTATGCATCTTTTCCAGGATGCAAAGTATAGAAGCTTAATGTACCAGCTCGGTATTATTCACAAAAAGGAGCTTCTAGAGGACCTCACCAATTGTAAGTTGGTGACTCTATATGTAGCTTCTAGTTGAAAGAAATTTCATTGAATACCAAGGTACTATATAGCAAAATCCATAGTAATACCAAAAAAAAAACTAGCTTAACTATTCACCCTTCAAAAGGAGATTGAAAGATGAATACATATTACTTAAATCAAGAAGTAATATGGCATAGTGGATAAAGCACTAGACTAGACTGTAGTCAGAAAACATGTCCTTAAATTTTGTTTGATTTTAGAAAATTTGTATTTGTGTGATTTTAGAAAATCTACAATAACTTTCAGAGTTTCTGTCACATTTGTAAAATAAAGACAATATATTTTATTCTCTACTTCATAGAGTTGTTATAAGAAAAATTATTTACAAACCTTAAACTCCATGTAAATGATTATATTGTTATTTAAATTTAAAACTATATCATACTATGACATTCATCCTGACAGTTCATTGTGTTAGTTGATATATACATATACACATACACATACGTAATATGTAATAAACATATATATGTACATATATACATAGATGAATAGACATATAAATAGACAGATATAGATAACCTTGACCAGGGACAACAAATTGGGTCCAGAACTGAGTAGAAAAAAAATCATTATATGGGGCAGTTAAGTGGTGTAATGGATAGAGCACCAGCCCTGAAGTCAGGAAGATCTGAGTTCAAAGCTGACTTCAGACATTTCATAATTCCTAGCTGTATGACCTTGGGCAAGTCACATAATCCCAGTTGCCTCAGCAAAAAAAAATCATCACAAATATAGTGGTAGATACTTTATAAATATTTAGCTAAATGAACTTAAGGAAATGAAGCTACAGGACTTAAGGAGAGAAATTATGAGGACAAAACAAAAAGCTTTCCAGAACCTCCAGAGTTTAGTCATATTATGATTTTGTACTTTTGTTTAATGCATCCATAGTTATCATTCTAGCACATAAACTCATATTCAAAATTGGAGAAGAGAAAATTTAAGGTGTTCATGATCCTTTTAAATATTTGAAGGATTGTTGAGTCAAAGAGAGTTTAAATTTGCACTGCCTGGCCTTAAAGAAAAAGTACTAGGAAAATAGAAAATATAGAGGAACAGTTTCAGGCTTGATGTAAGGAAAACATTCCTAACTATTAGAACTGTCCAAAAATGGTATAGGTTTCCTTCAGATATACTGAGTTTTCCTTCATTGGAAATTTTTAACTAGCAATTTTGGTGATCATAGAAACATAAATTTGGAGTTAGCACTTATCACAGTACTTGGAATGTACTAAAGCTTAATAAATGTTTTATATATTAATTCAATGCTAAGCACCAAAGGAAGAATTTGAACCCAGATCTTTAGATTCTAGAGATAGTTTTTATTTCAATGTGCCACTTTTGTTCAAAGAAATACTATATAAATATGGGTTACTATAGATTGCCTCTAAGGTGTCTTCCAATTCTTAGATTTTATGAAACATTTTAGATATTCATTTCTAGACCAAGGTGGCAGACAGCAGACAGTAGACATGGCTTTCTGTGACCTCCGCTGACTTTCTCTCAAACCAACAGCAGATTAAGCCTCTGAACAGGTTTTGGAGTCAAAGAACCTGCAAATATTTGGAGTACAACACATTTACCGAAGAAGATACTTTGAAAGAACTTCAGAACAGGTCTGTTTCAATCAGGTAGAGGGAGAGACTGCTGCGCCCAGCAAAAAAGCTCAGGGCAAGGAGCTGGGGCAGGGAGCCAGAGTGTCTCAGCAACCATGTGAGGCTCTTTGACTACTCTGTCCTGATTGCAAGCAGGTGGTTTAGCAGATTTGCTGTAAAACACCTAAAAGCAAATACAAAAGGCAAATTGTAAAACACTGAGCCCTGGAAGAATGCAGGATCTGGCCATGATTACCCAGCACCAGAAATCAGTCAACAGAACTGCCCCAGGACAAACTAAAGCAGCTGTCACTCCTTTGCTGGTAGAGTAGACCTTAACCCTTTAAAAATGAGCAAAAAAGGAAAAAGAACTCTGACTATAGACAGCTTTTATGCAGGGAGAAAAAAAACAGACTTCAAACCTTGAGGTTCCTAAAGGCAAATCAATTCCAGATGAAGTCCCAAAGGGAAATATGAGCTGGTCCCCATTACACAAGGCTCTTTTGGAAGACTTCAAAAAGGATATTAAAAGACAGACGAAAAATGGGGAAAGGAAAAACAGAAATTATCTGAAGAAAATGCTTTAAAAATAGATATGATGAAAAGCTATATTATATAGCAGCAGTCACCAAAACCATTTGGTATTGGCTAAGAAATAGACCGGTAGATCAGTGGAACAGATTAGATACAAAGGACAAAAAAGGGTACATCTATAGCAATCTAATCTTTGACAAACCCAAAGATACCAACATTAGGGATAAAAATTCATTATTTGGAAAAAACTGTTGGGAAAACTGGAAATTAATATGGCAGAAATTAAATATGGATCCACACTTAACACCATATACCAAGATAAGATCAAAATGGGTACATGATTTAGGCATAAAGAGGGAGATAATAAATAGATTAGAGGAACAGAGGATAGTCTACCTCTCAGACCTATGGAGGAGGAAGTAATTTATGACCAGAGGAGAACTAGAGATCATTATTGATCACAAAATAGAAGATTTCGATTACATCAAACTAAAAAGTTTCTGTACAAATAATACTAATGCAAACAAGATTAGAAGGGAAGTAACAAACTGGGAAAATATTTTTAAAAGCAAAGGTTCTGACAAAGGTCTCATTTCCAAAATATATAGAGAACTGACCCTAATTTATAAGAAACCGAACCATTCTCCAATTGATAAATGGTCAAAGGATATGAACAGACAATTCTCAGATGAAGAAATTGAAACTATATCCACTCACATGAAAGAGTGTTCCAAATCACTACTGATTAGAGAAATGCAAATTAAGACAACTCTGAAATACCACTACACATCTGTCAGATTGGCTAAGATGACAGGAACAAATAATGATGAATGTTGGAGGGGATGTGAGAAAACTGGGACACTAATACATTGCTGGTGGAGTTGTGAAAGAATCCAGCCATTCTGGAGAGCAATTTGGAACTATGCCCAAAAAGTTATCAAACTGTGCATACCCTTTGACCCAGCAGTGCTACTACTGGGCTTATATCCCAAAGAAATACTAAAGAGCGGAAAGAGACATATATGTGACAAAATGTTTGTGGCAGCTCTTTTTGTTGTAGCTAGAAACTGGAAGATGAATGGATGTCCATCAGCTGGAGAATGGTTGGGTAAATTATGGTATATAAAGGTTATGGAATATTATTGCTCTGTAAGAAATGACCAGCAGGAGGAATACAGAGAGGCTTGGAGAGACTTACATCAACTGATGCTGAGTGAAATGAGCAGAACCAGAAGATCACTGTACACTTCAACAACAATACTGTATGAGGATGTATTCTGATGGAAGTGGATATCTTCAACATAAAGAAGATCCAACTCACTTCCAGTTGATCAATGATGGACAGAAATAACTACACCCAGAGAAGGAACACTGGGAAGTGAATGTAAATTGTTAGCACTAATATCTGTCTGCCCAGGTTACATGTACCTTCGGAATCTAATGCTTATTGTGCAACAAGAAAATGGTATTTACACACGTGTATTGTATCTAGGTTATATTGTAACACAAGTAAAATGTATGGGATTGCCTGTCATCGGGGGGAGGGAGTAGAGGGAGGGGGGGATAATTTGGAAAAATGAATACAAGGGATAATATTATAAAAAAATATATAATAAAAAATTATTTAAAAAAATAAAAATAAAAAAATCCCTCCTTGTCTCCTGAAAAAAAAATAGATATGATGAAATGGTAAAAGCATATAATTCTTTACAAAAATAGATATGAAAAAGAAACCAATTCATTGAAAAACAGAATTTGTGAAATGCAAAAAAAAATGCAATGAGCAAATTAATTTAGATTTTATGAAACATTTTAGAAATTCATTCCTAGGCCAAAGTGGCAGACAGCAGACATAGCTTATTTTAAATTTATTTAAAAATTCAATTGGCCAAATACAAAAGGGGCTAAAAAAGATAACTGAAGAAAATAATACACTAAAAATTAGAATCGAACAAATGGAAATGAATGACTCAATAAAACATCATGAATCATTCAAACAAACACCCCCCCCATGGAAAAAAAAATAGAAGAAAATGTGAAATACCTCACTGGAAAACAACTGACTTGGAAAATAGATCTAGGAGAGACGATCTCAGGATTATTGGACTTCCTGAAAACCATGATGAAAAAAAAGCCTAGACATCTTTAGGAAACCATCAAGGAAAACTGCTCTGATGTCCTAGAACCAGAAGGTAAAGTAGCCATTGAAAGAATTCACAGATCACCTCCTGAAAGAGATCTCAAAATGAAAACTTCTAGGAATATAGTAGCAAATTTCTGAATTATTGGATCAAGGAAAAAATATTACAAGCAACCAGAAAGAAACAATTCAAATATCAAGGATCCCCAATCAGGATTAACCAGAACCTAGATCATCCACCTTAAAGGATCGAAGGTCCTGGAATTTGATATTCTGAAAGGCAAAGGAACTTGGATTGCAGCCAAGAATCAACTATCTAGCTAAATTGAGCATTATCTTTCAGAGAATAAGATGGACATTCAATGACACAAGTGAATTGCATTTATTTCTGATGAAAAGACCAGAGCCAAAAGAAAATTCATCTTCAAATATAGAACTCAAGAGAAGCCTTAAAAAGTTAAAAGGAAAGAACTGTTGAGAACTTTATTTCTTTTGTGGATACACTTAGAGAGTGTGAATATAATTTCATTTCGTTTATGATAATATGAAAAAGAAACTAGAGGTGGAAAGGGGATTGTACTAGAATAAGAGGAAAATGGAAATAAAATGAAGGAAATTACAAGGCATATTGTAATTGAGGGGAAAAGGGGAGGGAGATGAGCATATTGTGAATCTTACTCTCATCAGATTTGGGTCAGAGAGAGAATATCAGACATATTGGATTTCCAGAGAAACTTGTCTAACATTATAGGGAAGTGGGAGGAGAAATGAGAAAAGAAAGTGGAAGACTAATAGAAGGGAAAACAGAAGCAGTAGGCAAAAGATGTAGTAAAGGATGAGGAGTTTCTGTTTGAAGGAGGTGGTAGTCAGAAGCAAAATATTAGGGAGGAAGGAAGGAGGAAAGGGAAAAGCATAACTTGAGGTAAATAAAATAGCAGGAAATACAGAATTAGTTATTTTAATTGTGAATATGAATGGGATGAACTCTCTGATAAAATGGAACAAGACAGCAGACTGGATTAAAAGCCAGAATCCTACAATATGTTGTTTAAAAGAAACATGTTTAAAGCAAAGTGATACATACAGAGTAAACGTAAAAGATTGGAGCAGAATCTATTATAATTCAGATGAAGTAAAAAAAAAATTTAAAAGTAGGAGTAGCGATCCTGATCTCAGATCAAATAAAAGCAAAAATAGATCTAATTAAAAGAGATAAGGAAGGAAACTATATCTTGCTAAAGGGTACCATAGATAATGAAGCAATATTAATATGTACACCAAGTGTTATAACATCCAAATTCCTAAAGGAGAAGTTAAGAGAACTGTAAGAAGAAATATACAACAAAACTATCCTAGTGGGGGATCTCAACCTTGCTCTCTTAGAACTAGATAAATTGAATCACACAATAAATAAGAAAGAAGTTAAAGAGGTATAGAATTTTAGAAAAGTTAGATATGATAGATCTTTGAAGAAAATTGAATGGAGACAGAAAGGTGTACACTTTTTTTCATGGCAATAAATAAATTGTCCATGTATTAGGGCATAGAAACCTCAAAATCAAATGCAGAAAGGCAGAAATAGCAAATACATGTTTTTTAGATAATGAAGCAATAAAAATCAAATGCAATAAAAGGGCAGGGGAAAATAGACCAAAAATTAATTGGAAACTAAATAATCTAATCCTAATGAATGAATGGGTGAAATAACAAATCATAGACACAATCAATAAATTTATCCAAGAGAATAACAATAATGAGACAATATACCAAAATTTGTGGGATGCAGCCAAAGCAGTTATTAAGGGGAAATTTTATATCTCTAGATGCTTACTTGCATAAAATAGAGAAAGAGAAGATCAATGAATTGGGCTTACAATTTAAAAAGCTAGAAAAAAAGAACAAATTAAAAACCCTCAATTAAATACCAAATTTGAAATTTCTGAAAATAAAAGGGGAGATTAATAAAATTGAAAACAAGAAAAGTATTGAATTAATAAATAAAACTAAGATTTAGTTTTATGAAAAAAACAAAAAATAGATAATCCTTTAATTAATTTGATTAGAAACAGAAAAGAAGAAAATCAAACTGTTAGTCTCAAAAATGAAAAGGGAGAACTTTCCACCCATGAAAAGGAAATCAGAGCAATAATTAGAAATTATTTTGCCCAACTATATATATATGTGTGTATATATATATATATATATATATATATATATATATGTCAACAAATTTGATAATCTAAGTGAAATGAAGGAATATCTATAAAAATATAGATTTCCCAGGTTAACAGAAGAGGAAATAAATTATTTAAATGGTCCCATTTTAGAAAAAGAAATAGAACTATCTATTAATTAACTCCCTAAGAAAAAATCTCCAGGGCCAGATGGATTTACACTAATTGTTCTACCAAATATTTAAAGAACAATTAATTCAAATACTACATAAACTTTTTAAAAAAATAGAAAAAGGAATCCTACCAAATTCATTTTATGACCCAGATATGGTTATAGATACCTAAACTAGATAGAGCAAGGACAGAGAAAAAAGTTATAAACCAATTTCTCTAATGAATTTTGATACAAAAATCTTAAATAAAATGTTACCAAAGAGATTACCCATCACAACCAAGTAGGATTTATATTAGGAATGCAGGATTGGTTCAATATTAGGAAAACTATTAACATAATTGACTATATAAATAACCAAACTAACAAAAAATATATGATTATCTCAATGGATGCATGTAACATGCTGTTGTCTCCAGACAGTTGCCATTAACTCTTGTCCAGAGAAGTGACTTCCCTTCCTGCAGAGTGCCACGTCAAGCCTGGTCTAAAGCAGAGACTCTCTATCTCTGGAGTGCTGCCCTCTTTATCCTCCTAGAGAATGGGCATGGGATAATGCAAGGGCTTCTGGGAAGAACTGCTTCAACCAATGAGCTTGCTCTTCCCAAGCATTCAAGCTCTTCCCCAGGAATTCACAAGTCAAACTACCAGGAAGGCCGGAACTAGAAAATTGTCAAGTACCGACTTAGCACTTAGTAAGAACCTAACAGATGCAGAAAAAGCATTTGACAAAATCCAACACTAGAGAATAGAGGAATAAATGGACTTTTCTTTAAAACCATCAATAGCATCTATTTAGAACCATCAGCAAGCATCATATGTAATGGGGGCAAACTAGAACCATTCCCAGTAAGATCATTGGTGAAACAAGGTTGCCCATTATCACCATTACTATTCAATATTGTATTAGAAATGTTAGCATTGGCAATAAAAAAAGAAAAAAAGAGATTTAAGGAATTAGAGTAGGTAATGAAAAACCAATTATCACTTTTAGCAGATGATATTATGGTATATTTAGAGAATCCCAGAGAATCAACTAAAAAGCTATTAGAAATAATCCACAACTTTAGCAAAGTTGTAGAGTACAAAATAAATCCACATAAATCATCAGCATTTTATTACCAACAAAGTCAAATAGTAAGAGATACAAAGAGAAATCCCGTTTAAAATAATTGTCAATAGTATAAAATATTTGGGAATCTATCTGCCAATAGAAAGTCAGAAACCATATGAACATAACTACAAAACACTTTCCACACGAATAAAGTCAGAACTAATCAATTGGAAAAATATCAAGTGCTCATGGGTAGGCCAAACGAATATAATAAAAATGACAATACTGTTTAAATTCATCTACTTATTTAGTGCTATACCAATCAGACTCCCCCAAAAAACTATTTTAATGACCTAGAAAAAATAACAATAAAATTCATCTGGAAATGAAAAAAAAAATGCCAATGAAGGTGGCCTAACTGTGGCAGACCTAAAATTATATTATAAAACAGTGGTCACCAAAACTATTTGGTACTGGCTAAGAAATAGAGTAGTCAATCAGTGGAATAGGTTAGGATTACAGGACAATATAGGAAATAGCTATAGTAATGTAGTGTTTGACAAACCCAAAGACCCCCAGCTTTTGAGATAAGAATTCACTATTTGATAACTGCTGGGAAAATTGGAAACTAGTATGTCAAAAACTAGGCATTGACCCACACCTAACACCCTATAACAAGATAAAGTCAAATGATTTAGATATAAAAAGTGATATTATAAGCAAATTTGAAGAACATAGGATAGTTTACCTCTTAGATCTGTGGAGGAGGAAGGAATTTGTGACCAAAGAAGAACTGGAACTCATTATTGAACACCAAATAAATAATTTTAATTATATCAAGTTAAAAAGTTTTTGTACAAACAAAACTAATGCAGACAAGATTAGAAGGAAAGCAATAAACTGGGAAAACATTTTTACATTTAAGGGTTCTGATAAAGGACTCATTTCTAAAATACATAGAGAATTGACTCAAATTTATTTTTTTAATTTTATTTAGAATTTTTTCCACAGTATATATGCATGAGTAATTATTTTATAATATTATCCCTTGTATTTATTTTTCCAAATTGTCCCCTCCCTCCCTCTACTCCCTCCCCTTGATGACAGGCAATCCCATACATTTTACATATGTTACAATATAACCTAGATACAATATATGTGTGTAAATGACATTTTCTTGTTGCACATTAAGTATTAGATTCCGAAGGTACATGTAACCTGGGCAGACAGATATTAGTGCTAACAATTTACATTCACTTCCCAGTGTTCCTTCTCTGGGTGTAGTTATTTCTGTCCATCATTGATCAACTGGAAGTGAGTTGGATCTTCTTTATGTTGAAGATATCCACTTCCATCAGAATACATCCTCATACAACATTGAAGTGTACAGAGATCTTCTGGTTCTGCTCATTTCACTCAGCAACAGTTGATTTAAGTCTCTCTAAGCCTCTCTGTATTCCTCCTGCTGGTCATTTCTTACAGAGCAATAATATTCCATAACCTTCATATACCACAATTTACCCAACCATTCTCCAATTGATGGACATCCATTCATCTTCCAGTTTCTAGCCACTATGAAAAGGGCTGCCACAAACATTTTGGCACATACAGGTCCCTTTCCGCTCTTTAGTATTTCTTTGGGATATAAGCCCAATAATAGCAATGCTGGGTCAAAGGGTACGCACAGTTTGATAACTTTTTGGGCATAGTTCCAAATTGCTCTCCAGAATGGCTGGATTCTTTCACAACTCCACCAACAATGTATCAGTGTCCCAGTTTTCCCACATCCCCTCCAACATTCATCATTATTTGCTCCTATTATCTTAGCCAATCTGACAGGTGTGTAGTGGTATCTCAGAGTGGTCTTAATTTGCATTTCTCTGATCAGTAATGATTTGGAACACTCTTTCGTGTGAGTGGATATAGTTTCAATTTCATCATCTGAGAACTGTCTATTCATATCCTTTGACCATTTATCAATTGGAGAATGGTTTGATTTCTTATAAATTAGGGTCAATTCTCTATATATTTTGGAAATGAGACCTTTGTCAGAACCTTTAACTTTAAAAATATTTTCCCAATTTGTTACTTCCCTTCTAATCTTGTTTGCATTAGGAGAATTGACTCAAATTTATAAGAATTCAAGCCATCAAAGGATATAGAGAGAATTTTCAGATGAAGAAATTGAAACCATTTCTAATTATATGAAAAGGTGCCCTAATTCACTATTGCTCAGAGAAATGCAAATTAAGACAACTCTGAGATACCATTACATACCTCTCACATTGGCTGTGACAGGAAAAAATAATGACTAATGTTGGAAGGGATGTGGGAAAACTGGGACACTAAATTCATTGTTGGTGGAACTGATCCAATCATTCTGAAGAGCAATTTGGAACTATGCCTCAAAAGGTTATCATAATGTGCATACCCTTTGATCCAGCAATGTTTCTACTGGGCTTATATCCCAAAGAGATTTTAAAGGAGGGAAAGGGATCCACATGTGCAAAAATGTTTGTGCCAGCTCTTTTCCTAGTGGCAAAAAATTGGAAAGTAATTGGAGTCTCATCATTTGGAAAATGGCTAAATAAGTTATGGTATGTAATGTCCTGGCTAGCTTTCTGGAGGATCTCTGGATGGGCCTTGGTCTTTAGGTGGAAAAGTGATGAAAGCAGGAGAGCCATCATGAGGCTGGTCAAAGATGGATTCCAGAGTCTGGAATCTGGAGACTTGAGACTCCAGATTCCAGACTCCGGAATTCATCTCTGTTTCTGTGACTGTGATTCTTCTTCTGTGTCTATGTCTGAGAGAATCTTTCTTAAATACCTCAGTATGATTATATCACTACAACAACTGAGCATGTGCCAAATGCTCATCACCATCACATTAAGTATATGTTTAGAGAACCATTATCTCATATTGAGTAGGTGTGCTTAACTATAAACACCCTGCTGTCCTTGATTCAAATACACCTTTTCAGAGTCCTGACCCTCTACAAGGTTATATGAATATTATGTAATTTTATTGTTCTATAAGAAACAATCAGCAGGGTGATTCCAGAGAGGCCTGGAGAGACTTACATCAACTGATGATGTTAGGTTCTTACTAAGTGCTAATGAGATAATGAGATATTAGGTTCTTACTAAGTGCTAAGTAGGTACTTAACAATTCTCTAGTTCTGGTCTTTACTAGGAGTTTAACCCCTCCGAACTCCTGGGGAGGAGCTTGCATGCTTAGGAGGAGCAAGTTCATTGGTTGAAGTAATTTTTCCCAGAAGCCCTTGTGTTATCCCACACCCATTCTCTGGGAGGATAAAAGAGGGCGGTACTTGAGAGATAGAGAGTCTTGTCTGGGCCAGACTTGAGGTGGCTCTCTGGAGGAAGAAAAGTCTCTACATGAGGTCAGAGTTGGTGGCAGTTGAAACAGCAGATCTCCTCCCAGACAGCGATTGGCAGTTTCTGGAGACAACAGCACATTACATGATGCGAAGTGAAATGAGCAGAACCAAGAGATCATTGTACACAGCAACAAGGCTATAAAACGACCAATTTTGATGGCTGTGACTCTCCAACAATGAGATGAATGAGGCCAGTTTCAATGATCTCGTGATGATAACCATCTACACCCAGAGAGAGGATTGTGGGAACTGAATGTGGACTACAACATAGCATTTTCACTTCTTTTGTTGTTGTTTACTTGAATTTTATTTTCTTTCTCATTTTTTTTCCTTTTTGTCTGATTCTTCTTATGCTGCAAAATAATTGTAAAAATGCATATGCCTATATTGAATTTGCATATATTTTATTATGTTTAACATATATTGGATTGATTACTTGCCATCTAGGAAAGGGGATGGGGGAAGAGGAGAAAATTGGAACAGAAGGTTTTGCAAGGGTCATTGAGAAAAATTATCCTTGCATATTTTTTAATTATAGCTTTTTATTTACAAAACATATGCATGGGTAATTTTTCCACAATGACCCTTCTGTTCCAAATTTTCCCCTCTTTTCCCCCCACCCCTTCCTCTAGATAGCAGGTAGTCCAGTACATGTTAAATATGTTAAATCCAATATATGTATACATATTTATACAGTTATCTTGTTGCACAAGAAAAATCAGATGTAGAAAGAAAAACACCTGCAAAGGAAAACAAAAGTCCTTGCAATGTTTTGAAAATAAAAAGTTTCAATAAAAAATTCATTCCTAAATCTATATAAATGATTTTTAAATTATCTACTACATATTATTATCCAAATTTTGGTTTCCTTTCACAACAAAAATGATTGTGTATACTCTAGAAATATTTGTTGAAGGAATGAATTCCAAATGACAAAATCAGGGATATTTTTATATTGCACAAGACACTGAAGGATTAGAGTGGGTGAACCGGGTATTCATTGAATCAGTGTCGGTGATCATACCATCACATTCCCATCTTTGGGGATGCAGAGATAGATGAAAAAAGTGAACATCCTGGTAGTAGTAAAACAGATGAACAGAAAAACAGGCAATAATTGCATCCTTTGGCAAAAGATTGGTGGGAATTCATTCTCTTCCAGGGGCTCTCAAACTACGGACCTCGGGCCAGATGCGGCCCACTGAGGACGTTTATGCCGCCCGCCAGGTTATGGCAAACGGGCTGAGGGGCGGAGACTACAGTCCGGCCCTCCCACAGTCTGAGGGACAGTGAACAGGCCCCTATTTAAACAGTTTGAGGACCACTGGTTAGACCATGTTCTGTGGGTTCTATCATCTCATGGAATTAGGAGACAAGACTCACAATTTCATTGGTTTAAGAAAATGTAAGCAAGGAACCTTTTTTCACTAATAGAAGTTTAAGAGTTACTGGGATCCTTAGAAGTTAAAAGTCTTACAAGCCAGTTTGTCAGAGATGGCATCTCCAGCTCTCTCTCCACTGTGCCAAGAATTCATAATATGAAAGTTCTAGAAGTTGTCAAAGGGGAAAGTAGACGGAGAGAGGTGGTCAGTTTTGAAAAGAGATTAACTTAATTTGTCCAATTGTAATCAACAGACTATATTAGAATTTTGGTTCAGCCTTTTTGTAGGCAGGAATTCCAAGGGATTTTTATGTTATGGACCCTTTTGGTAGTCTGGTGAACCCTAATGACCTTTCTCTTAATAATTAAAAAAATTTTTTTTAATTGAAGGAAATGCCACATTTCAGTTCGAGGTTAGTAAAAATAACTATTTCCCCCCAAGTTCTGGTAATCTCTGAAATCTGTACTTTTAGGGGTCTAAGGATGCCTCTAGGGGAAGTGGGGGAAATTAAGAGTACCGTTTAGTAGACGGAGAAGAAGTGGGGAGAAAAAGGAAGCACAAGGGTCCCAAACCACTAATGCTAACCGCAGCTGGAGGCTGTAAGTTGCAGAAGTGAACACTAGCATAGTTTGTAGTTTGATCTGATCGAACTAAAATTGTGTAAGGAAGTGACAGGGACAAGGGTTGACACAAGGAACATCCAGGCGAGGAAACTCCTTCCACTCAGAATAAAAAAGGTCCTGAGCAATCTTTCCCACTGTAAACATAGTGAGAGAGGGGTCGGGAGGGAAGAGGAATAAGGAATTTGTTTCAATGTCACAGAAGTGGGAATAAGCAGGATTATTAAGTTATAATAAGGAGAGGACTTGATGGAATATATGTTAGGACTAAGAAGGAAAGGTTGGAGCAGCGAGTATGGGCAGGGGTGGAGAAACCAATGGCAAAGTACACCCGAGGTTCAAGGAGTGCATGACGAAAACGCCTCGAATCTGCATCCCCCGGATAAGATTATAAGAGTACATCCGGGTAACCCTCCTTTCTGGTTCACGGTGGCCTCTAGAAGTCAGAAGCCTCATTGCCGCACATGCGCAGTCTCTCAAGCCTGCCTTCTGTACGCAGTCCCTCAGAAAGTCTAGTTGCTTTGTCCCGCCAGGCTTTCAAACGCCCGCCTCTCTGATACCCGCGTCCGGCTTCCTAGGGCCGCGCAGGCGCAGAGAGAAAAGCTGCTTTGTGCCCGACTTTAGGCCCTCCCGGGCGCTGCGGGCGCTGGCGTTGGGGCTGTCCAGGGAGAGAGCCGGGTGGTCTGCTTCCCACGGGAGCCCTCGGGACGGAGGCACAGCAGGGCATCGAATCGGCGGGGACAGGCGGCGCCGCCGCCCCCCCAGCCCCGCAGCTCACCCTGCTGGTCATGCAGCCCTGCGGCAGTCGGGAGGAGGCGGCCGGGGTGGGAGCGGCAGCGGGCGCCATCCTGCGGCCGAGCCCCGCTCCTGCGGCCTCGGTCACCCCGACTCCGACCCCGACCGTGACCCCAGTCCCGGGGGGCGGCAGCGCGGCCGAGAACCCCGTGCCCCTGTATGAAGTGGCGGGAGATGCGGAGGACGAGGCCGCCGAGGACGAGGCCGACCTCCTAGACACCTCAGACCCCCCGGGGGGCGGCGAGAGCACGGCCAGCCCCGAGGAACTGGAAGACGAGGAGATTCACTCCGGGGGCGAAGGCGGCCGGGCGTCCGCGGGGATCGCAGGCGGGAGCGGCGGCGGCAGCGTGAGCAAGACGTGCACCTACGAGGGCTGCAGCGAGACCACGAGCCAGGTGGCGAAGCAGCGCAAGCCGTGGATGTGCAAGAAGCATCGCAACAAGATGTACAAGGACAAGTACAAGAAGAAGAAGAACGACCAGGCCCTGAGCTTGGCTGGCACTGGGGCCGCCGTGGGCGCTGGCGGCGGCGGCGGCGGCACGGGCAGCGTCAAGCTCGAGGTACCGCCACCCGCCGGGGATCCCCGGGGCCCCCAGGGGCAGGTGTTCGGGCGCTGCAGCCCGAGCTGTCTGTGCACAGTGGCGGGAACCGATTTCTGCACAAGTTTATACTAAAGTTTGCAAGCTCAGAGCCTCTCCTTAGGCAGTGCCTGCCGTATTTATTAAGCCCTTAATAAATGCTTATTGAGTGACCCGCGGGACAGTGCGTGGAGCGCTGCTCCTGGAGTTGGGAATCTGAGTTCAAATTTGGCCTCAGGTGCTAAGTGGTGACCCTGGGGCAAATCGATTAGCAATCGCCTTGTGCCTCAGTTTCCTCTCCTGTAAAAGGGGCGTGATAATAGTACTCCTGAAGGATTGTTAGGACAGTCAAGTGAAATGAAAGCGCTTCTCACAGTGCCTGGCACACGGTCAGCGTTTAGCTGTCAATCACTGAGTGTCCCCAAAGTCTTAAAACTTATTAAATTGCACCAAGACTTATGGGACGTGATCACCGGCACTAAAATAATGAAGCATTTTAAGGTGTGCATACGGGATCTCGGTTTGATAAAATGATAGAGATTGCAGGGTCCAACAGAAAGACTAGAGTTTTAATCTTCAGACAATTAAAAGCTGTGAGAACTGTTTCTCTGAATCTCTAAAAGTCACTTAATCTTAGGAGTTACTGAAGATAAATGACTCATCAAATCACTTCCTGCTTCAGTTTTCTCATCTGTAAAATGGGCACCTCCCTCCCAGAGTTATTGCCAAATAAGATAATTGTGAAATGTTTAATTTAGCATCTGATACATAGTAAGCCTTATATAAATGGGAGCAGTTATTATTAAAGCTCTTTGCAAATCTTAAAGCACTATATAAATGTTATATATGATCAGACAACAAAACAGACGTTTCACCTGGGGAGAGGGGTATGAGCTAGAATATTTTGAACAGATTATGATGAGAATAATTGTTGAAGGTCTGTAGAAAATCAAGTTCAATTGACATGTTAGAAGCTTAATTGTCTTCCTTTCTGTCAGTAATTTGTGTTATTCCTCCAAAAGAAGAAGCATTCCAGAAACATCTCAATATATTTGCATTGTTTGACTTGGATTGCTGCGATAGCTACCAGTTTACCAGAAAGGCTTTAATTCTTGAAGGCAGCAGATTTTGCTCTGTAGAAAGAAGAATTCTCAGTGAGCTCCTTAACAGCAAGGACTGTCTTACTTTTCTGTATTCTCAGTGCTTAGCACAGCAAGTGGCATATAGTTGGCATTAAATAAATGCTTGTTGACTTAAGATATCTCTATAGCTCTTCCCTAGCAAGGATTCTATAAAGTAGGAAATGCAGGAAGGATGATCTTCACAGTTGAGGTTGTTGAGACCCAGAGATGATCCTGGAGCAGTTAAGCGAATGGTTCTTACAAGCTTGAAGATAAATGATAATCAGTCCAGAATGTTTCAGATTTCTGCATGTTACACTAATTCATTTTTAAGCTCCCTTCCAAATTGATATAGGAGATTTTTACTTCTTGAGTAGTCAACTAGAATGAAGAGATCTGTACTTGTCATCAGGAGAATTCGGTTTAAAACCTGCCTCAGATAACTTAGTACCTATGTGACCCTGAGTAAGTCATTGAAAATCTTTAGAACCTCATTTCTTTATGGGGATAATGTGAAAGTACTTGATTGGCACTTATTTTTTACATAAACTGGCTTTTAAAATAGGCCACAAGGATTTTGAAGACATGAGTCTTATCTTCAAAAAGTTTATATTCTTGTTGAGAAGAAATTTATATCTATAAAAACCATTCAAGTTTCATGGGAGAGGTGTTTAGTTACAAAGGGAGATCACTGGAATGTTTATGAGAGGCTTCCTGGCAAAGGGAATACTTGGCCTTAGGATTTGAAGGATGGATAGGATGCAGGTAGGCAGCATGGAGGCAGGCATATAGTCAGGAGAAAGATATGACCAAAGGTCATATATTGAATATTGATATTGAAAAATAAGAAAAATTATGAATAATGCCTTATATTATGTGTAAGGTATAATGTCCAGATCTAGTCTAACCCTGTAATTTTTAACATGGGGACGTTGAGATCTTCAGTACTAGGAGAGAAGTGTCTTTATGTTCAAAATTAGAGGGTTGGACTAGGTCTAGATGTTAAACTTTAATAAGATTGGTGTCAGATTGTTTAGGGGTACCATGTAATGTTTAGATTTGACTACAGGTGCTAAGAAATAGGTCAGACTATAAACAAAAAAAATTTATTTTATCATTTACTTTAGGAAAGCACAGATGGCTCCTCATCCACTGGAAAACAAAGAACTGGTTCTGTTGGAGATCGTCCTGCAAGACCCACTCTCTTAGAGCAAGTGCTAAATCAAAAACGGCTGGTAAATATGAATTCTTTTGTAAAATTGAAGCAAATCTAAAACATGACTTTTTCTCTGTTTTGTTTTAACCTTTGAGAGATAACTGAAGCTTTATAAACTTACTGACACGTAAATTTGTTTTATTTTTACATACTGGAACCTTGATAAAAGAATATCTTTAAGGATCATATCATAGACCCATCATGTTGGGAAAATGATCTTTAGTGAAAGCCTGTTTATAAATCATTTGGTTATTTGAACAAAATGGAATTTCAGTTTAATTCTACTTTAGTGTTACTTTCAATTATGTTGGTCTGAGTACTTCCATTATAAATTTTGATCTAGTTTCAGGAGATATCAATATCTCTTCTAAATTTCCTCTCTCTCTCTCTCTTTCTCTCTCTCTCTCTCTCTCTCTCTCTCTCTCTCTCTCTCTCTCTTTGGTCTAGGCACTACCCTTTTCCCAGTCTGTCAGATTTGTAACCTCAGTATTAGCCTCAGCTTCTCATTCTTCCTTTCCCTACACATCCATTCAATTGTCACATTTTGATATTTCCACCTCTACAACATCTCTAATAGAGCCTTTCTTATGACATGCTACTTGAGGTCCTTATTACCTCTTCTCTATATAACTTCAGTAGCCTCCTCATTGGTCTTCCTGTCTCATTTTTCCCATTTCAGTCATCTAGTACTGTTAAAATGATTTTTTAAGTCCATATCTGACTATATCACTTTCCTAATATCCTCAGTTTCACCATTGTCTATAGGACAACTATTGTATTTCACTTTTAAAAGTCCTTCACAATTTGGCCCCAGTCTCTTTCCAGCCTTTGTAAATTATTTTATCTTCTGTTCTCCCCAATCTAGCCAAAATGGAGATGACATTTTCCCTAGTTTGTGCCTTTGCTCTTGCTGTCACTTAACACTAGAATTCATTCCCTATTCACCAATACCTGATAGAATCCCTCCCTTACTTCTAGACACAAATTCAGAAACTAATGTCTTTATGAACATTATCCTGATCCTACCAATTGCTGTCATCTATTCCAAACTATTTTTCTGACATAACTACTTTTTATTTATTGTCTTAAAATTTTTTCTGTATACCTTTGTTTTCTTGTTAGAATGTAAAGTCTTTGAGAGAAGAGATTATTTCTTTGAATTTTGAACCTGTTCCCTGACATATGTAGCAATTTACTAAATGCTTGTTAATTGATATCATATATCTTTGATTAGGTCAGGATTAGCCTAAATAGCAGTAGGCTTTTCAGAAACATTTACTTTTTACATAGAGAAACTACTACATTCAAAGTTTGTTTAGAATTGTTTGTTTGAACATCACAAATTAAATTTTGTGTGCAAATGATCTCATCTAAATTATAATTTCCTCAAATAAAAATTATTAGTCCTATTTGCTTTGAGCAATTGATAATTTTATTAAATTATTATTTAAATTAGCATTAAATTAGATTTAATAAATTAGTGGCATAAAGAATTATACATTAGAATTTGTTTGGCATAAGGGTCAAAAATTTTTTTTCTAGTTGAAAAGATATGAATATTTATGTTTGAATGTACTATTAAAATTTAATAGTAAGAAATCCTGTGATGAAATTTAGGAAAGAGGGGCATCTAGGGGGCTCAGTGGATAGAGCACCATCCCAGAAGTCAAGAGGACCTGAGTTCAAATTTGTCTTCAGATCCTTACTTCCTAGCTATGTGACCCTAGGCAAGTCACTTCCCAAGTGCCTCAGGGGAAAAAATAGGAAATAAATATTTAGAAAAGGTGGCAATTATTGGTCTTAATAAAATTTATTGTTTACAATAAATATTAAGTTAATGATCATTTTATGATCTGTTTGAAAATAAGATAGGAACTCTAAGAATTAAATTTAACATCAGAGTATTTTTTAGGGTTTTAATAGACATGTACAATGATGGAATTATCTAATATTAGAATTGAATGAAACATTAGAGAGAATCCACTCCTGTCACAACTATATTTTCCAGTTAATGAAAATGAGATTGAGATTGTTTTGTCTATTTTACTAGATCACAGAGACCAGTATGTGGAAATCAAGACCTTGTTCTTGGTTTGAGACTGGTTTTCTTTTCAATACACCATACTGTTTAACCAACTATTGAAACTATTGAAATAGCTCGTATTCCTTCAATTTTTAATAGTTCTTGTTTTCTTTTCTTTTTTTCTGCTTCTCTGAATGAATTCTATCTTTAAGTGTCATAATGTATGCTCATAGATTCTGACTTAATGCAAATGGTGACCCTGTTAACATAGGTATCAATAATTTGACTTTAGCATCAGATATTAAATATAAAAAGTTTTATTTATTTATAGATTTGTTTTATGTTGTAATTCTCAATATGAAACTTTTAACCTGGATGATGCTAGATTATTAATATAAAATGAGTATATAAATAAGTGCATTGTACTATTTTTTTCTTCTTCTAAGGCACTATTAAGAAGTCCAGAAGTTGTACAGTTTCTTCAGACACAGCAACAACTACTAAATCAACAAGTTTTGGAACAAAGACAACAACAACAGTTTCCTGGAGCATCAGTGTGAAGGGACTAATTGAGGCTATCCACAGGTTTAATATCTTACTATACTGACTGAAGATATTTTTATATTGAAGAGAAATAGAATATAGCAGTCAAATAGAGGACATGGATATGATTGTTATAAAATCTTCTCCTGGAAATAGATATATTTGTTTTCTTGTGATGGATTTTTAGATTTTGTGGGAATCTGGATTTTGAAAGAATCTGGTCCTACATTATATTTCCAAACCTCCATTTAACTTTGTTTTTAAAACATTTTTCAACTTTAATTTTGAAAATACCCCAAGTTTCTCAAAAAGTTATCAGGCAAAAGATCATAAATATATGGTCGTTCTTAAGTTTATTATTAATGAAGGAAACGAGATACTTTCTGTGGAAGTTGTGAAAGTAATAGATATTGATCTTTTATTGTCTAGCCACTGAGTATGGCAAAATATAGCTTGGACATTCTTCAGAAGGCCTGTGCTCAGGAATAATCTTATTTATGCTTTTCTACACACACCTTGAGTTAATAAGGAAGTAAATATAGAGTGTGTATATACATATATAAGAAGAAGAGTGCTAATAATCAGCTGCTCTAGGAGACTGGTATGCTCCTGACTTCAGAAATGTCCTACTATATCAAAAAAATGACTTCACAAAGGAAATTGGAATGAAGAAAATACAGAAGAAACTGCTTGATTACCTAATTGGCTTTGTATGCAAACTATTAGATGTGATCTCAATGGAAGCAGGTATTCTGAAGTGCAGAATTTATGGTTGATGGAGATTGTGTCTGGCTCACCTTGTTCACTAATTCCCTGATAAAATTGGCACAGATTTATTACTTATTATGCAATTTTTTTTTCCAATGGAAAATTTTGAGGAGGGAAAACTCCTATTTTTTAATTATTTTTTTTAAATGAGTCATTTCAGAATTGTTACTATTAAATAGATACCCAAACAATGAAGTGAGATACCTTTATCCTTTCTTCCTAACCTAACAAAACAACATATCTAATCATAGCTTCCCCCAAAAAATTTTTACCCCTATACTGTGTACATCTTCATGCCAAATGTGTATCAGACTGGCTTGTTTGGAAATATGTTGGTTTTTTTGGTAAGATGGTTTTTAAGCTATGGTCTGTACAAACAAAGCTCTCTGATAAGCATTCAGAAAGTATTCTTCATTTTATATGTATAGACTTTATAATTAAATACTGGTGAAAAAATAATAAAATAAAATTTTGTGTACTTTTCAATTGTAATTTATTCATATATTTAGCCACTTTAGTCTGTAGAAAGGGTTAAGTTAAATTAGTCATTGTCATGCTGTCAAATAAACATAGTTGGTTAGTCAGGAAATCCAAACCTGTGTTGAAGCTTAAAAATTGAAGATAACTTTTGCTTCTTTGGTAGAATTAGGGAAAGGGCTTTATATTTGAAACCTGAATTTTTTTTAAATGACTTTAAAAATTTAGACGTTAAGACATAATCCATGCTGCTATTAGGAATTGGGTAATAAGAGTTATGTTAGAATACATATCCCAGGATAGAACAAAGTTGGATAAGGAAAAAATTGAAGGTAATGGTGAGGAAGAAAAGTAGGGCAGAGGAAGAGAAGAAAAGATTATGTTCAGATAAAAGAATTTTGGAATTCTTGGATCTTGGATTTGAAAGTGGAATAATTGTGGGTGATGGCAAGAATAGCCGTGTGTGACCTGGTGGGGAGTTGAGGAGCAGGCCATGACAGTTGAGTAGATTCAGGAACAGGGATTAGGGTATGAGAAGAGACAGCAACGTGTATCTTGAAGTTGTCTATTAAGAGTCCAGGAGTTGAAGTGGGAAGGAAAACCATGAACCAAACTGCATCAGGGAGAATCATCTCATTAACTGAAACAGTTATCTTCAAAGTTATCAATAATTTCATGGCCTTTCCTCAGTCACCGTCCCTCTTCATCTCTCTGCAGCCTTCACCATTATCGCCCTCTTCTCCTGTATACTTTGTCTTCTCCAGGTTTTAAAGAATGGTTTTTTTACCTACCTGATTTCCCCATTTCAGCGTCCTTTGCTGGATATTCATTCACAATCTTGAGTGCTCCCCAAGGGCCTGTGTTTGGTTCTCTTTCCTGTATTCTCTTTTGACGATTTCCTCAGCTTCTATGCAAATGAACCCCATCTATTTTTCCATCCCTAACCTCTCTTCTGACCTCCAGTCCCACATCATCAAATGCCTCTTGGACATTTTGAACTACATGTCTCATAGATATCTTAAACAACCCATCTAAGAGAGTGCTCATCTTTCTTCCACAAACCTTTTTCTAATTTCCCCTTTACTTCAAGGGCGACACTTAGGATCACAGTCTTGTCACCTTCAACTGCCTCACCCTCACTTCACCTTTTCAGTCTTACTTCGTACTCTGCAACATCTCATACATTGTTTCACAACACCTTTGTGCAATGTGTGTCACCTCACACATAGACTTGGAATAGCCTGCTGACTGAGCTCCCTGCCCTTAAAGCTCCCTCCTCTTCCAACTATCCAGCATTCAGCTATAAAATGATCTTCCTTAAGTACAGATCTGACAGTATCATCTCAACAATTTCCATAAGGAAAAAAAGGAAGAAGGGTATCTCTTCCTTAAGCTAATGCCCACGTATTTTGTGAAAGCTGTGACTGTCATTTCTGTTGTATATTTTGTATACTGGTTATCCCTTATGCCTGTTATTTTCTGGATTCTTTCATGACTCAGCACACAACCTGTCTTCTTCAGGCAGTCTTTCTGTATCGGGATCCCCTACTTCCTGCAACTGCTAGTGCTTATCCTCCAACATTACCTCCCATTTACCTTGTAAATATTTTATGTTTCTGAAAATACTAGTTTGCATCTTGTTTCCTCCATTAGAATATAAACTGAAAGAAGAACCTAACATTTGCCATAGCACCCTAATAGTAAATTCTTAATAAATGCTTGTTTTGCCAGATGACTATTGAAAAAAGATTCTTCAATTTTATTAACAATCAGTAAGTATGCCAGCAATGAGGGTTTTTGCTTTTGATTGTTTTTTAACCAATTTTGTGGGTATGAGATTATAGCTCAAAATTGTTTTATCTTTGATTATTATTGATATTGAAGGTTTTTTTCAAATAGTTATTAAGTTTGTATTTCTTTTGAAAAAAATTATTCATATTATTTGACCTTTGTTCATTATGGACTGGGAATTACTATTATTCCTTAACAAGTTTCTTGCCAGATTGAGCTTGGGAATTCTGAGCTGCAGAATTGGGCTATACATCTGCACTAAGTTTGACATTAATAGAGTGAGTCTGCAGTGGGAATTTAGGGTGAAGTAATGCTATTAGGTTGCTTAAAGAGAAACAAATCAGCATGAGTCACAAACAGAGCAGGTTAAAGTTCCCAAGTTTCCTTATCTATCAGAGTGGCATAGGCCCCAGTACTTCCAAGGTGGTATAAGTAAGAAGAACCAGTCTTTTTTTTTAAAATAAGCTTCCTTATATATTTTAAAGGTCAAGCTTTTACATGTCATATTTGCTATGAATGTTTTTCACAATCATTATTTTTCTTACATATATATATATATATGCATACATATAATTAAAATATGTTGTACAGAAATGTTTTGTTCTCATGTAATCAAGCACATCTATCTTCTCCCTAATAATTGCTTTTGTTGAATTGAAAAAAAAACTCCCACAATCAAAGTATTTTATTTCATTTTATTTCATCATTTTTATAATTCTGTGCAGGAGTGTATGATGTAAAATATGGACCTTTTCCTCTCAGATTACCAACTAATGTTCCAAGTATATTTGTTAAATCTGTTCTAAGTTCATATTTTCTTTATGTTTATCAAACACTAATCTTTTATATATATTTGATTGATACTGGTCTATTTATTCTGTTCCATTGATCCTCAAAAAGATTATCTATAACAGGTATCTCTATTTCTCAATCTTCTTGAATCGTAACAATCTGACTTCAGACCTTCCATTACCACTATTTTCCTCAAAATTATTCATGATTGTTTTGTTTCCATATCCAATGACATTTTTCCATCCTCAGTCTCTTTTTTTCTCTACAGCTTTGACATCATTAATCACTCTTTTCTATACTATTTCACTTGGTCAACTCATCAGCTCCCAAGTTTTTAATACCCATCTCTATGCCATTGATTTTCTTTTTTTATTATAGCATTTTATTGACAGAACATATGCATGGGTAATTTTTCAACATTGACCCTTGCAAATACTTCTGCTCCAGCTTTTCCCATCCTTCCCTCTACCCCCTCCCCTATTTAGCAGGTAGTCTCATACATGTTAAACATATTAAAGTATATCTTAAATATAATATATGTGTACATATTTATACAATTCTCTTGTTGCACAAGAAAAATAGGATTTAGAAAGGTAAAAATAACCTGGGAAGAAAAACAGAAATGCAAGCAGTCCACATTCATTTCCCAGTGTTCTTTCGTTCTTTGATTCTGTTCATCACTGATCAATTGGAACTGATTTGTATCCTCTCATTGCCGAAGAGAGGTTAGGGAATTGATCCTCATATAGTATTGTTGTTGAAGTATATAATGATCTGCTCCTGCTCATTTTACTCAGCATCAGTTCATGTAAGTTTCTTCAGACCTTTCTGAAATCCTCCTAGTGGTCATTTCTTACAGAACAATAATATTCCATAATATTCATATACCACATTTTATTCAGCCATTCTCCAATTGATGGGCATCTACTCAGTTTCCAGTTTCTAGCCACTACAAAAAGGGCTGCAACAAACATTTTTGCACATATAGGTCCCTTTCCCTTCTTTAATATTTCTTTGGGATATAAGCCTAGTAGAAACACTGCTGGATCAAAGGATATGCACAGTTTGATAACTTTTTGAACATAGTTCTAAACTGCTCTCCAGAATGGTTGGATCCATTCACAACTCCACCAACAATGCATTAATATCCCAGTTTTCCTACATCCCCTCCAACATTCATCATTATCTTTTCCTGTCATCTTAGCCAATCTGACAGGTATGTAGTGGTATCTCAGAGTTGTCTTAATTTGATTTGGAGCACCTTTTTATATGAGTTGAAATAGTTTCAATTTCATCATCTGAAAATTGTCCATATCCTTTGACCATTTTTCAGTTGGAGAGTGTATGCCATTGATTTTCACATTTCCCTATCCCGTCCTAAACCCTCTGTTGACCCCCCAATCTGACATTTCCAATCACTTTTTAGACATTGTGAATTGGATATCCAATAGATATCTTAAATTCATTATGTCCAAAACAGAACAAATCATATTTTCCCCTAAACTCTGTGCCCTCTATCGCCCCTGTTACTTTAGAGGAATACCTTGTCCTTCCAGTCCCACAGGCTTGCACTTAGGGATCATTCTGGATTTTTCACTCCCTCATCCCTCATATTCAAGCTGTAGATTTCATCTATGCAATATCACAAATAATTTCTCACCTTTGATGCTGTCACTACTGTAGTGCAGGCCCTGGTCATCTCACACCTTGATTATGGTAGAAGCCTGCTCCTGCCTGCCTCCAGTCTCTCTCCACTCCAATCTATTCTGCACTCAACCATTAAAGTGATTTTCCTAAAGCACAAGACTGTTTTGTCATCCTCCATCTTCACCCACTCTGCTTAATAAAAGTGTATGACATCTTATTGATTCCAGAATCAAATACAAAATACTCTGACTTTAATTACCCTTCAATACTCTCCTAACTTTCCAGTCTTTTTATACCTTACACTTATATCCAATGACATTGACCTCCCTGCTGTTACACTAACATACTCTTTCTCTAGTGTGAGGCTGTCTCTGATACCTGGAATGCTCTCCTTCCTCTGCTTGGACTACTGACTTCCCTGCTTTCTTTAAGTCCCAGCTAGAATCGTTCCATTTACCAGAAATCTACCATATCCTCTCTTAATTCCAGGGTGTTCCTTCTGTTATTTCCTATATATAGCTTGCATCATATGTATTTGTTTGCTTGTTGTCTTCCCCATTAGACTAAGCTTCTTTAGAGTGAGGACTGTCTTTTGCTTCTTTTTGTATTTGGCACATTATAAATATTTATTGACTGATCTGTTTCTCTTTTCCCATTAACACATATTTTTGGTGATTTCTAATATGTTTTACAATCTGGGAATGTGAGATCACCTTCATCAGCTCTTCTCAATAATATTCTTGTTCACTTGTTTCCCATGTAAAATTTGTTGTGAATTTATTTAGTTCTAATAGGAAATCCCTTAGTATTTCAATATTTCATTCAACATGTAGATCAGTTTGGGAAACACTGATATTTTATTATAACTTCCAACCCATTACAAATATTGACTGTATGCTCTCAAATAAGAATGTATTTCTTATGTGGCTCTTTGTATTTTTAGATAAGCTAGTTTTTAAGTATTTGAAAGTTTGTTAATGTTCTTAAGGTTAAAATTGTTTCTTGATCCTTATTACTAGTAAATAATAATACAGATTGATTACTCTTTATTGCCCTTTGGGCTGTTTGTATTTGTTGAATTTGTCTAAGATGATTGTGTTTAATGATTTATAGAATATAAAGCATTAAGTAAAAATGGCATAAAATGATGAATTTTAAAAAATGTTTTATAACTTTTACATTTGAATTAGTTCATGTCATTTTAGGGTGTATTGCTACAGAATAGCCAAGTTTTTTAGTGTCTAATATATGTGTTCTATGTTTTATTTTGTTTTTGGTTTTTGGAGAGAAATAAAGACTATATCTCCTCCTCACCATTAAAGAAGTTATCATTATAGGAAAAAAAATTTCCATTATTTGACTAGGCTTTCTTTCATAGTTTCTCTCATTAAAGTGCAGTTTACAAAGGAATAACTGCAAACATAGGAATATGTTATAATTAATCCGTTCTCTTCTAACTCAAAAATGAATATTTACTGCCCCATCTATAATTATATTAATCAATAAAGTTATTGCCTACTGTGTGCTAGACACTGTGTTAAATGCTAGAGGTAAGAAAGGTAAACTAAGATAGTCTCTTCTCAAGAAGCTCACAGTCTAATGGGGGAAACAATCAGAAAAGAACTATATCCAAACAAGGTAAATACTGAATAAATTTAAACAGTCATCAGAGGAAACACTATAATTAATGGAGATTGAGAGTCCTATCTGTACAAGGTAGGATTTTGGATTAGATTTGAAGGAAACTAGAAGGTAGAGATAAGGTGAGTGATCATTCCAGGCTTGGAGAATATTCAGTAAAAATGGCTGGAGTCAGGAGATAGAGTATCTTATTTGAGTAAGGGCAAGGAGGCCAGTGTCACAGTATCTCAGAATATAATATCAGGGGGCAAAGTGTAAGAAAGCTGGAGAGGGCAGTAGATGGAATAGGTTGCATTTTTAAATTTTGAATGCCAGAAGCTTGTATTTGATTCTGGAGATGATAGGGAGTCACTGGAAAATTTGGGTGATGCTGAAGTAACATTAAGTATGTCACTTTAACAACAGGGTGACAATCATATTTTACATTGTTTTAACTATTCTCTGAACTCCAAGAACTTTTGAAATCTTTTTTATGATGTTCAGCTAATGTCTACACCTCATTGAGATATTCACCAAAAGTAGTAATTAGTCTATTTTATACTAATGGCTATAAATCTTAATATTTTATAAGAAATATTCACAAGGCTTTCTGAAAACCTGAGTGGTTTTCTAGGCCCATGAGGCACTTTGAAATGTTTAATATTGCCGACTGTCTCATTTAGGCTCTTAAAGAAGATTGCTCTTCCTAAAAGTCATTCCCCAGTGCATTGAGGGAGTTGCCAGATATGAGCAAACAATTCTCAAAAGAAGAATTGCAATTGATGCAAATTACTAATAATAGAAATGAGAATCAAAGCAACTCAGATTTCACTTCACACAGCAAATTGACAAAGATGACAAAATATGGAAGTAGTCAGTTTTGGAGGAACTGTTAAAAGATAGAAACTCTAGTACATTATTGGTAAAAATAGAATTCTTATAATTATTCTGGAAAGCGTGTTTAGAATTACACTGAAAGATGAATGAGATATCTATGCCTTTTGGCCCAAAGATTCCACTGCTAGGCATATATTCCTAAGAGATCAAAACAGAAAAGGTCCCACGAATATCAAAATAATCACAGCAACACTTTTTGTGGTATAAAAACTTGAAATGAATTAAGTATACAACAGTTGGGGAAGGAAGGAAAAACTGTCACATGAATATAATGGAATACTGCTATGTGGTAGGAATTGGCTTCTGGAAAACACAGTTTAGATCAATGGATACACAAAGAAGGAAACAGAACCAGAAGGGCAGTCTGTGCATTGAGAATATCCATGTAGACTCTCAGGAGGCTCTTAATCTGTCAGACTCTAGACTGACCTGGGCAGAGGAGAGTTTCCTCCTCTGGGAGTTACCTATAACATGGAAATCACAGGACCAGGTTCACTCCCTACTTTAATTCTCTTTTGCTAATTTTCTTGACTCTAGTTGTCTTTAGCTGCTCTTAGAGAGCAAAGAGCAGTGGTATTTTTCATCTTGCACCTTCAGAGCCTTACTCCTATTTCCTTTTTAGCATTAGCTTCTGACCTGTGATTTCAATCGGGTAGGAAACTTGATGACTTCTATCTTTATTCCCTTTGCATATGACACTTTCACTCAATGGTTTCTCTGACAGATTGCCCAAGACACCAACAGGTTAAATGACTTGCCAGGATCATACAACTAGAATGTATCCAAGGTGGGAGAGAAACTTCACCCCAGGTCTTTTGGGCTCTTAAGACCACTCTATGTGAAGCTTTCACTTTGTAGTGATAGATGCTTTTTGAGGATTCTGTAGGTTAATATCCATTTGCAAAGGCTGCCCATTTGTAAATTGACCCAAGGTATAAAATAGCAGAGAAGATCTGTCAAGAACAAAAAAAGACTCAATTAAAATAATCCATTTTAAATTCAAAATTATAATTTTAAATAAAAGTGTTACTTTATGTTTTTCTTAGCACTTCAGGTCAATCTACTAATGAACAGATGAGCTATTTCTTCAATGTGGACCTTAATTTTTTTTCAAACCAATTATTCTATTCTATATCTCAAAATATATGATTTTTCTTCAAACATTCAGACATATTTTATTCCTTGTAATTCAGTGGAATACAAGTTGAATGTTTTTTTCTCTTAGGAAATATAATTAAGGAGCATGGAAAGCACTTAGCTTTTTCTAAGTCTTATGAAATAATCATGAAAGCTCATTTTCACCACTTATTTGAAGCTTGAGTTTAAGAGTAACCCAGGCATGTGGTGAGGTAACAAAAAAGAAAACTGAGGAAAACATCCAGTAGACAAGTTATGACCAGTAGATTTTTCTGTTCTGTTTATCATCCTAAAATTAATACCTTGTATTGTTGCCTGGCTTCCCATTTGAGGAAGACAGTTGGTGTTGATTAGATTTCATGCTGGGTCGCCTTTGAAAATCAACTGAGAAGGCTATGTTTTCACATGCCTCTCTTATAAGCTGTTTGTGCCTCTAACATTACTAGCAGCTCAGCATTAGTGTTGTTTATGGAGTGCCTGAAAGAAATTACTGCCTTAGAATCATAATTAACATTTGAATTGTACCTGCCTATAACTAGAAACCATGGAAACTTCTGAGAACAGGATTTAGAACTTTTAAAAATAGTTCAAAAATTAGAATTTATTGTATTGACCTTTAGGAACAGCCTGTTTTTTAATTCACTTTAAATCAAGTTGATTGAAAACTCTTAAAGTACTGGAGCCAAGTCTTATGCTTTGTATCAGTCATCCATCAGCTAACATATTTTGCACTAGGTGGGTGTTCAACAAATAGAATCATGGGATTTTAAAGCTGAAGGAGACTGAAATTTTAATGCAGTGTTTTATCATATAAATGAAATCATAAAATGTCAAATTTAATTCATTTAAATCATCTTTCTACATTTTATTTGTTTAACACTTCTTTATAGAGCTTTTACTACTTGATGTAAGGTTTAAATTAAGTGTTGTCTTTAACTATAAGAAAAAGTAATTTCCCTATTTTATAACAGTAAAGGCATGAGCTACATGAAATTGCCCCAAACAACTAACTTCCCAAAATGGAATTATAATCAAATCCCAAAGTAGAGTTCAGTTCCCAGATGCAAAGAAAGTCCTTTTTGCCTGAATACCAATCCAACTCAGTCCTGATGCACTTTGTGTCTTTATATGTTTTTCAACATTAGAGAAGGATAGAAGCAGTTTTCTTATCAACAACCTTATCAACAACCTCATTTATAAACAAAATGACATCAGGGTAATTGTTCTACTTAGCAGCTACTGAGGCACAAATAAAAGATGGGGATGTGGGTATTTTGAGGTTTTAAAAATGATTAGCTTAACTTCTGCAAATTCAAAGTCACTGTTTTACTTTTCCTCCAATCATAATATTTCAAACTGCTAGACCACAGTTCCAATCAGTTGCCTCTCCTCATATTGTTCAGGGGCTTGATATTTCTCTGTAATGATGACTTGCTTTCTTCTCTAGCTATGGACAATATATTTTATTGTTTTTGAGAAAGTGTTTAGCTTTTCTCTAGGATGCCAAAATAATCCAAATTAGAACATCCTCGCTGTCATATAACTACTTCAGCAAGGTTTTTTTAAAAAAGCATCAGAATGTGTAATGATAAGGAAATTTTATTAAAAACTACAAACACATTTTTCTGGCATAATTACTAGGGCACAGTTAGAAACATGCAGGAATCCAGCCAACAAAACTTTGTACACAGAAGCTTTTCCAGTTCAGAGATGGGGGTAAGACAGGAAAACATGAAACCTAGAGTTGTATATACCAGATCAGGAAGTTTGGATTGGGATCAAGTGATCAGAAAGGAAATCAGAGATTGTGGCTTTATCACTTTAATCCCAGACCAGGATTGGGAACCTGTAAAACTCAGATTGGAAGGGTAGTAATCAGACTAAACTCTAGATCAGACCATGCTCTAGGATCTTGAAAGTATGTCATTCACTAAACTGAACCTCCTCTGAGGTTCTTATAAACCAGAAGATGTAGGGACTTGAGTTGGACTGGACCCCAGACAATAAAGATCTGAACCAATGAGATCCCACCATTTTTTTTCCAGAAGTACGTTGATTCAGTCCCTGACTAAAAAAACGAGGCTGAAAAAAGGAAAACAATTCAGTAATGATAAAATGATGTGTTCCCAAGACACAAAACCAGAATAAGAGGATAACTTTGTAGCAATCACAAGCAAAGCTTCAAACAAAAAACTAGACAAAAAAGTTCAGGTTCCTAGAAGTAATAAAGCAAAAAAAAAATTTAAATAATATTAGGTGGTCAATGTAAAAGAAAAAAAAATGGCACCTAGTTAATACAGCAGGTAGAGCATTAAATCAGAAAAATGAGTTCAAATCCAGGCTCAGGCACTATCTGGGGCAAGTCACTTTATCACCACTTGCCTAATTTTTTTTTTAATGTAAAATTGAAATAATAGCAACTCTCAGGACTGTTGTGATTTAGTATTTGCAAAGTACTTAATAAATGCTTCTTCCTTTCCTTGTTGATGAAAAGGGTATTCTAGAGGAAAGAATTATAAATGAAATGGCAACTTTAAAGAAAAGAATAAATAAATACTTTAGTATAAGAGGTGTAAAATCGTTTCCATCTAACAGACTCTTCAAAGGATTAGAACGGACCAAGTAGAAAAGTGAGTCCAGAAGATAAGAAATACTAGGACAAAATCACAAGACTGAAAAAAACAGAAATAAATGCAAGTGCATTACCTAAGAAAAACAACTGATTAGAAAACAGGTTATAGAATCATAGATTTAGAGCTAAAAGAAACATTAGATGTCCTCTGGCCAAACTTCGTTATTTTAAAGTAGATACAGAAAGGTCACCTGACTATATAGCTATATATTAGAATATAACTAGAATTAAAATCAGCTAAGGCTTTATTTGAACCTAGATCTCCCTAAATCCAAATCCATATCTAATGCACCATGCTGCTTGTCAAGGAGAAATAATCTATCTAAAAATCAAATTTTAAAAACTGTTCTGGTTATTACCTTTGAAGAAATCATGATTGAAAATTGCCCATCTCTATTCAAATCAAAAGAATCCACTAGTTACCTCGTGAAATGAAGCTCAGATACAAATTCCTAGGAATATTATAGTTAAAATGAAGATCTTCCAAGTTCAGGCAGGGAAAAAAGATACTGCAAGTATCAAGAAAGAGTTCAAATACTATTCTGGCTTGTCTCTGAGTCATCCAAATCTAAGGGGAAACTAGGCCAATTTACATGGGAGTAGGAGGATTAAGATACTGCTCCCACCACAAGTAACAAGGAGTCACAATCATGATCATTCAAGATTTAGCAGCCACCGCTAGAAAGCAAAGGAGAGCTAAGAATACACTCTTCTGAAAGGCAAAAGATAAGTGTAACTTTTTAGGGGGAAAAAGTTGATTTAATGAAAAAGATGACTTCCAAATATTCCTGATATAAAGACCAGAGCGCAATGGAAACCCTGAAATGCAAACACAGGAATAAAAACCAAAAAAGTAAATTTGAACAGTTGGAGAAACCTATACGATGAAGGACTATCTTTTTTCTCAGAAGAGGAAAAATCAGCATGCCCTCAAAATCCCAATATTTTCAAGAATTAGAAATGAAATAAAAGAGGTTCTAGAAGGTTTTTGTTGTGTTTTAATGCTCTCAACAAAAGAAAGGGAAAATGATTACAGTGGAATGAAAACCAATTATAGAAAGACTAAAATTTGAATCCCACCTCAGAATTAATTCTATTATTTACCACTTCTATCTTTATACAGAACATTCTGAATGCCTAGACTGCACTCTTCCTAATTTTCCTCTTAAAATTCTCAGCATCCCTCAATGTTCATTTCCAATATTCCTTACCTCAACATACCTCTCAACCTTTCTGTGAGAGCTCCAACTACTTAGTGCTCTCAGCTTAGTTTTATACTTACTTGCAGTTCTCCCAAATGTGGAGTTCCCTGAAAAGTTAATCCAAGTTTAAAGTTTGTCCCAACTGGAGTCCTCCCTCCACTAAGGTAGTAAGGTGCAACTTCTTCCCCATAAAAGAGTAGATTCTGCCATCTCCCTTTTACCTTCCAGTTCATGTTTAGAATTTGGTGTTTTTAGAAGGAAGGAAGGAAGGTCCCTTACACTTCACTCAGTCATGTGAGAGAAAAGCAGCTTTTCTTTCCATAAGAAGTACCCATCAATTCCCAGATTCTTAATTTCCAGGCTTCCAGTTGCCAAACTTTGGGAACATAAGCAACCTCAGAAGCAAAAAGATTGGCTAACCTAACCTGGACACGTCATTTTTAATGTGCTAGGCAAATCTCTAAGACTTAATGCAGAGAAAGCATTCCTTAGTATAGAATTTCCTCATCCAAGAAGATCTCTGTAAATAAAATTCAGAGTACCTTCACTAACAAACAGTGAGCTAATTAACACTCAGGCATTTAGATAGTTTTTAAACCATCTGTTACTAGGGCTGAATCACATTCTATCTATTATCTTGATCAACAATATGACAAGGTTAAAAATTCCATGTAAATACTGTTTAATCCACTTCTATGAGTTCTGCTAAAGAATTCTCATTGGTCTACGTGGGTCAAAGGCCCTGCAGTTTTTCTTCCTCTCTCAAGATCTCCCATGCAAAAGAATGTGAGGAAAAACAAAAATGGTCACGTAAGCCTACAGCTCAAAACCTGTTTGAAAATCCTGACTTTATGATGTCCATGTATTATGTGGACAAGCTTTCAGCACTTTTAGGTATCCCGTATAATCTATAAATAATGTTATGTCCTTTCAGTAGAATACAAGTTCCTAAAAATGATTCTGTTAAAGAAATGCAATCACTATGCTGGCAAATTTGGAAAACCCAAGTTTGTGTGACAGTCCTAAAGAAGGGCAATGTTCAGCAATGTTCAGATTACCCAACAACCGCACTCATTTACACATTGGCAAGGTTATGTTTGAGATTCCACAGAATATGGTACAGTAATATGTGAACCAAGCCCCTGTTATTGAGAAAAATTGAAGGCAAAAGCAAAAGGGGGCAACAGAGAATGAGATGGATGGCTAAATGTCATGGAACCATGAACTTGAACAGACAGATATAGGAGAGGATAGAAAGGTCTAGAGTGCTGTGTCCTTGGAGTTACAAAGAGTAATATCTATCTATATGAAGAATAACAAAACCTATATAAACAAAATCTCAGGATCTGCAAAAGAGTTTAGAGCAGTCCTAAAACCAAATAGTTAAAGAAGCATTGCTCTAGCTGTTGTTTGAGAATAACATTATTTTGATTGCATCAAACTCCATAATTCTACAGGTTCTTCTCACAGTCAAATTTATAATTACTCAAAAGGATCAAATGGATGAATGCTTATTGTCCAGATGCAGTTATATGGACAGATCATTGCTAATCCATCAATATGTAGACCTTGAATAAATAAGGCACATGCATCATAAGCTGGGAATAGGAAGAAGAGAATGGGTTAGAATTTATTTGCAAACTTATAGAATTAGAATTCATTTGCAAACTTGTAGAGAGCTTGCAACAATCCCAAACAGTCTAGAGGAAGTTCTTCAGCACATTGGACATATTTATGAAGGACTTATAGGAGATGTTGTACATGAATGAATTGTTCTCTCTATTGCTTGAGGGAGTAATCCTATGCATGAAATAACAGATCCATTGAAATACTGAAGAATAAGCATTATCATACCAAACTCTATTCTGAACTTCAAATGTCAATAACAAAATGAACAATAAACTTATTTATTATTATGTTTAAGGCACTATGCTAGGCTCTCTTGTGACGATCAAGAATAGTAAGATAGGGATTTTTTTCCCTTATAAAGCAGTTGAAAAGCTGAAATTTGTTCTAGAAATCTTCCAGAATATTTACCTCTTATTTTCAAACTAGAAGAAACTATGAATATGCAAGAACAAAAATCATACATTACTACTTTTCCTTAACACTTTTTCACATAAACATTTTTGTGATATATCTCATTTTATTTTTTAATTTTAACAGTATGTTATTTTTACCAATTACAAGTAAAGATGGTTTTCAACATTCATTTTTGTAACATTGTTATAATTTTTTTCTCCTTCCCTTAATTTCTCACCCCCCCCCTCTCCAAACAACAAGCAAACTGATATAGGTTATATATGTACAATCAATTTTTAACATTGAATATGAATCATGTTGGGAAAGAAAAATTGGAACCAAAAGGAAAAAACCATGCAGAAAAAAACCCACCACCATCATATAAGGTGAAAATAGTATGCTTTGATCCACATTCAATCTCCATAGTTTTTTCTCTGGATGTGGATGACATTTTCCATCCCAAATCTATTGAAACTGTCTTGCATCCTTGCATTGCTAAGAAGAGTAAAGTCTATCACAGCTGATAACCACACAATTTTGCTGTTAACTGTGTACAGTGTTTTTCTAGTTCTCACTTCCCTCAGGATCATTTAATTCACATAAATTTTCATAGTCATTAATATAGAGCAGTCAACTGGCATATAAAACGTTTAAGATATCTAATTGACACTTGGAGACAGAACCATGCAATGAAAAGAGCAAGATGAAACTGAAATCAGTCATAGATCTGAATTTTACCTGCAATATATTTTACATGAGTAAACTGAGGTCCTCGGTTTCTTTGGTTTAAAATGAAGGGCTGGACTAGATGACTTCTAAGGACTGCTTTAGCTCTAAATCTATGATCCTTTCCACATACAAGTGCAATATCCCTTTATATCTGCTATTAACAGAAGCATGGTTATACAAATTTCTCTATATTTCCTCTTGGTTGTTACTATATATCTATTACCCTCCTCCAAATTCTGTTTCACATGCCACTACCAAAATATAAGCTGTTCTGTGTGTATGTCTGTAGTACCACATGGTAGTATTTGGTATTTCTTGAATAATATGTACATATACTATATAAATATAAAATACGTAATATATAAAACATAATATAGTATAGTATGATATGCAATATATTTCAATATATTAATACAGTATATTTAACATAATTTCAACATAATATAATATCAATATATTTATAAATTTAACATATTGAAATTATATTTATATATAATTTATATATTTAATAAATATATAACAATCATATATATATTAAATGTGTAGCATATTGAAATTACAATATATTTAAATATTAATATTATGTTATCATTATATTATAATTATATATGTGTATGTACAATTCAAGAAATACCAAATACTACCTTGTGGTACTATATACTTATACAAAAAACAGTTTATTAGTCTGCTAGTGGAGTTGTTTTGCCCTTCGTTTTTGAAGAGGAACAATGACATTAATATTTTGACTTGCATGTGATTTGGATTTAAGTGAAGCAGAGTTGCACAAAGCCATCAGCCTCCCTCTCTTGTCTTGAGTCATCAAAGTCCAGTGATAAGACAAAGTCAAAACACCTGGTGATGGTCTGGGTTGCAGTGGATGACCTCATCATCTCTGATGAGCGACCAAGCTCCGAGCACTCCACATGCCTCCTTCAGCTGCTTCCATGGCCAAGGAACAAACCTCTCATCCATCTGTTCCACAGGGGAAAGTCTTCACATGCTTGGAGTAGACACCCCCCCACCCAGCTCACCCACAGGTTACCCTCAGCCTCTGTTAGTGTAGTTACTCTGCATGCTACAGCTTTTTGAAGCCACAAGTAAAGGTTGGATTAATCAAGTCCATACCAAAAGTAGATTAATACTGAGAACCGCTCAGCAGTCCTCACAGCCCAGCTGGTCATCCTCCCGAATACATCACTGAACTTCAAGGTAGATGAGTTAAATTTACATCTGGAGTGGGCCACTTCTAAGCTGCTCCCTCGACCAATTCATTTAATCTCTATGAGCCTCAGTTTCCACTTCTGTAAAACGGGCATAATTACTTGAACTAATTTATGCTTTGTAACTGAATTGTTACATAAATAAGAGTTATTATAATCCTGACCTCATTTCTCTAAAAGCGTGGGTTCATCTTTCATGGCACTGAGTATGTTATCCAGTTGTTTGGCAGAGAGTGCTTTCAGTGAGAATGGGAACAAAAGAAATCAGAAAACAATGAGGTACAATATTCTTTATTCATAAACTATCAGATCAACAGATCACATATGTATTTAGAAGGCTAACAACACAGCGCTACAGCCAAAGGTTCTAGTATATACCTAAGTAGAAACAGCTTTTTCAGATTTTGGCATAACTTATACAACATTGGACAGGATCACCAACTCTTGTTATCAAGTTTAACTGTTTGAATATTATTAGGAAAGATGAGTTTGGCATGATGGTTAGTTTCTACTTCAACCAGTATACATGTAGTAAATTCTAGAGATATAATCCCAACGAAGCAGGAATGCCAGCAACACTGGCCGAAATGAAAGGGCCAATAAGGACTATTGCATATTTTCACCGATTTTTTTTTTTTTTTTTTTTTTTTAGCTATGGGAACAACCAGTTTTTTTAAGATGCTAAAAATACAAGGAATTTTACATTCTTGCTTAACAGATTTTCTGTGACTTACAATAAGCATAAAAGCTGAAAGCAATTGTGTTTAAAAGTGGCACTTTAATAGTTCCAAAGCACTGGCAACTATTAAACTATCCCCTACCTCAAACAATACTTGATCCCAATTTCTTAATAGGAAAATAACTGACTTACACCATGGATAAACACTCCAGGTGCCATGAGCAGGTCAAAATACCATTATTATTTCTGTATATGTTGTTTTTCCATGGCAACCTAAAACTTACTTTGAATTACTGGTTCATATAAATATTTAAAATAGCAATTTACAAAACCTACCTTTGATAGGACCCTTCTAAGAGTAATTTATTACCTTTTTGGAGCAGCCTGAATTGAAAGGATGTCATTCTGAATTTTATTTGGGGTTATATATCAAATACTGCAAAATAATTAAATCTTCTGTATTTCTCACCTACCCAATGATGTCCAGAAGTGACTAGATGGAATTTCAACCCCTTGAGAAACCAATTTGGTAATCTCATTTCTTTGCTACAGATGTTACAGGATTTAGAGCTGGAATGGACCTTATAGTTCATCTATCCCAACTCTTCCCCCATCCCCCTTTATAGATGAGAAAACTAAGATCAGATACCAAAAAGTAAAAACACAAAAATAAAGCAGCAGGACTGAGATTTGAAACTAGAGCCTTTGGCTCCAAATATAGTGTTCTTTCCACTATACCTTTCCATATTGCCTCACTCAAGGTTCAATTTCACAGATATCTTTGTGATGAAAGTTTCTAAAAATGGCATGTGATTTTTATGTCATAGAAAAGAACACTGAATCTCAGACACAAAAGTCTTCAGTTCAAGTCTTAACTCTGTACCATAACAACTGTGAGATCTTAAAAAAAATAACCATTCTGAGACTCAGTTTCTTTATCTATTACTGAATAGCTTACTCTTCAATGACTTCATTTGGGGTTTTCTTGGCTAAAATACTGCTATTTCTGTCTCCAGCTCATTTTACAGGTGAGGAAACTGAAAAACAGGGTTAGGTGACAGCTAGCAAGTTGTCTGAAACCATATTGAACTCAGGTCTTCCTGACTCCAGATTTAGTGCTCTATTCACTGCACTATCTAGTGCAGAGGTAGTAGAAATACTTCATACTACCTGCCTCTCTGAATTATGGTGAGAAAAGTGCTTTTTAAGCTGGAAAGTGCTACGTTCGTGTAAACTAAGTACTAGGTAACTACATGAAAGCAAAAATATTTTAAAATACACAGTTTTGAGTAGTCAGTTTAAGTTAATTGCTCTGCTTCTTACAGAATAAATTTATTGACTCATCTGTTTAAGGTAATTTGTATGAGTGGCATGACTACTTATTTAGTAGAATTCTAAAATATTAGAAATGTAATTTCCCCACAATACAAAAGTGAAGGAAGGGGAATTGAATGTTGTGGTATTTTTTTTAAATAAAAGGATTATTTTGGAGTTTTAAAATAGGAAGATTTCTTTTCAAACATATTTTCATCTGCTGACTAAACAGTAAATAGAAGCCTAGTTTCAATGTAAAAAAATTTAACTGATGCAGTAGAATTCAAATAACATCCATATTAAATGATGATGTTTACTGCATAGATAAGTGGATATGTATATACATATATATATATTTCATATGAGTTATTTTTAATATCATTTCCTATACGAATGATATCTAAGAATATTTAAAATATATATATTAGCATAATTGGTTTCCTTTGTAACTCTGTATATTTTATTTTATGCATGTTAAAATATAATTCTGAGAAAGAGTCTTTAGGCTTTACTAGTCTGCCATTGGGGTCCACTGCACACAAAAAGGGCTAAGAAGCCTTGATTTAATAGCACTTAACACCCCCCATGCATGATTATTGGAAACAGTTCAAATAAAACAGCCTGTTGGCTGAAGAATTTTCTTTCATCATAACTATCATTCTATCCTTACAGGCATTTTCTGCCTGCCTATTATTTGTAATAAGTTCCTTGAAAAGGTGATGTCCAAGCAACATAAGTTGAAAGAGCCTTGGAGCCAGGAAATACTTGGGTTCAAACCCTGATTCTGCCACATACTAGTTTCATGATCTTGACCTGGTCATTTAATTTCATTGAGTCTCAGTTTCCTAATCTATAAAATGGAAACAATAAATAAGTCCCTCATAAGTACTTCACAGGGCTGAGATAAGAATCAAATGAGATAATATGTATAGCATTTTGTAAATCTGAAGAGTCATAGGATCTCATCTGTTATTAATATTATTATAAGATAAAGGAACAATTGGGGGAGTTATGGGACATGGGGGAAGACATAATATCAACCAAATGATAGGGTCTTTGGTTACAACATATAAGTGGAGGCATTACGTTGTGGTGAGAAGATTACTAAAATTAAGGTCAGAAGATCTGGGTTCAAATACTAGTTCCCTTACCTACTGGCCATGTAACCTTGGGCAACTTGAACTTTTATGACTCTTCATATGGAATGAGAAAATTCAACTAGATGAGTTCTATAGTTCTGACATAAGACAATTTGTTAGCATTTGTGAAAAATATTTCCAAGATGTGCAGTGCTTGGGTGCTCTTTGTCATAATGTGCATTAAAATTTAAATAATCTTAATTTTAATCTTAGAAAGTGAGAGCTTTCTGTAATGTACAGTGTTTTAGTTTTAAAAAGTTTTAAAAGACTAGATCAGGACAAAAGGACTAGCCTCCTGGAGACTGAACGCGGCATGGAAGGACAGACCTTCTTCTGGGCCTTGCTACGCTATCCCTCCTCCCATGACAATTGTTATTCACTCCCAGTGGCAAAACAGAGGAAGAGGAGCTGGCACATATACATACAAACACGGAAAGGAGGGATTTCCCAGGTGGAAGATGACTTCTAGAGCCACGCTCCCCTCTGATCTATTAATTTGTGAGCATGCCTTCAACAAATCACTTCTTTCTGAGTCTTTGTTCCCCACCTGTAAAATGGGCACATTTTTGCTAACTCCACACAGTGTTATTGTGAGATAAGTACCTTGTAAGTGTTAAAGTGCTATATAAATGAGTTATTATGACTATTATCCAAGCCATACCAAGTTCTTAGCAACTGACTTTTCTGTCCATTTCCTCTCTTAGAAGTTTCTTCTTAAAGAAGAAGCATTACCAAGGTGGACTACAATAGAATATAACTCTAAACTTTACAGTTCCTGTCTCTTTTCCCATCACAACTTAAATTATTTTTACAATGTACCATTAATATCAGCAGAATAACCTAGTAATTGGATAGTTCTATTTCAGAAACAAAAGATGTCTGAGTGACATCTTGTAAAATCCATTTTATGTGCTTGATTTGTTCTTGCCAATAGCACTAATAATGGAATCATTTTAAAATATGTGGATTTGGGTTTTTTGTTTTGTCTGAAAATGTTATTTGCCCGGGTGCTGTTAGTACCATATATTTTCTGCATAAACAATTTCAAATATTCCACTGACCCAGAATTCTTCCAGTGTCTTCTAATAATGTGACAGACAGCAGCTGATTTTCTTATTCTAGCAATATCCTACAACAGCTATTGACATAATGTCCCTTATTTTCCCTCTGACAAAAGCTGCTTCTTAACATAGCACAGACACAATAAATCTGACTTTCTAATTTCATTGTATGGGGATCCTTCTAACTTGAAAGCACAAAACAGATTGTGGAAAAAATATGGATAGTATATCATTTGTATTTACATATATATTTAGAGACTTCAGTTAATTGTAAATATGAAATGATATAAACCACTGCCTGCAATAGCATCTATTCTATTAGAAGGGTCGCTTTAGAGATCACTGTTAAGAGACTGAAGAAATTGGGTTATGTGGTGAACCCATCTGCGTCAGAACTTTGTCCAGCCACTGCAATGGTCCATGAAGATGAATCTCAATCCAGCAGGGGGTGCTGGTGACATCCTGCCGGTGGTATTCAGCTCCCCAGCCCTGAAAACCAGAAAGGAGATTATTTCTGATTTGGCCATTAGCCAGCAGTTATAGAGCACTCTTTTCTCTGCATGGTTTCTATTCTAAATTCAGATGTCCGCAGATCCCCACTCCTGCCAACATGGTGCAAAGGAAAAAGCACTGGATTTTTAAGCCAGAAGATCTGAGTTCAGATCTTGCCTTTGCCATCTGAATGATCTTTGGTCACTGGGCTTCAATTTCCTCAGTTGTTAAAAAAAAAAAAAAAAAGTGCTTCTAGATCCCTTCTTTCTCTAGGCTTATAGTCAGTCTTATGCATTGTAAGCTTTTGGAGCAGAGGAATATATGTTGCATTTATGTGTATTTCTTTTCAAACCTAACGAAGCAGTATACAATTAAAATCGACTAATAAGCATTCATTAAGCACCTACTATGTTCCAGATATTGTGCTAGTTAGTACTAAACAAAGAGCTGTTAAATAAATAAAGCAAAAATTATCTCAGGGAGTAGGTTTAGACTGGTGGTGTCAAAGCCAAATAGAAATAGATCTCTGGAGGCTACAACTGATATAAAAAAAACACAAATTAACATTATCTATAATTTTTATTTTGTTAAAACATTTTTCAATTACAGTTTATTCTAGTTCAGGTATTTATGCAGGCAAGTGTGACATTGATTGAGATGACCCTCTAAGCTTGAAATACATGATTAACATAATGAGGACAGACTGGCCAAAGGAGAGGCAGTCCAGACCAAAAAACCAGATGAAAAACTGGATTGTACCAGGCAGGGGATACTAGATGTCCCCAAAGGTTTACTTCAGTTTTAAACTTGACTAGCTCGGGCTTTGGGGACATCCTCTGTTACACTAAGACAAGTGACCCTGCACTGGCTGCTGTATTAAACTAAGATAATGAAATCTTGGAGTGACAAGGTCAGAGTTGTAGCCAGGTCCTTTCCTACTTACAGACCACCCAGGTCCTTTGGTTCTCCTTCACCTGACTGCCTGTTGACCATTCTCTGTTTAACAATAATTATAGTGTGGGCAAGGCAAATGAAAAGAGGCAAAACCTCAAGCAAGCCAATTTTATTATTCGAAATCAGTGTAATACAGTAAAAGGAAAATTCCTTGGAATGGTGGTTTAAAATGGTGACTGAGATAAAATCTCAACATTTCTAATAGATTTCAATTTGCTATGTTACCCCCTTCCCCCACATGTAGGGATAGTGAGGCGTTTTCTGTACTTAGCCATCTGGTTTTGTTGTTGTTGCTTTAATCACTGGTGCCTGATAGTTTGTGTGTTTATAAAACATGCTGCTTTTCCAATCATGAGGAGTTCATTTTCTGAGTTGCATAATTACATTAATCTAAAAGTTGACTATCAGAGAAACACACAGGCCAACCCCGTAAAAATCAGGCTATTAAAAATGTATGATAGTATACTTAACCAGAGTGCACTAATATTACTTGTTAATTCTGAGGACAATGGATTCTAACAGTACAAGGGAATGCTTATGAAATAATAATGCGCTGCCCTCTCCTGGCTGTATGGGAAGTTAAGAACTACTAGCATGTTACCATGTTTTTATGGACTTTAAAATACTTTACGACTATTTATGTGAACAAAGATACAAGGCAAGTCTATTTTTGCCACTAACAAGAACAATACTTACTAAGAAGTAATGCACTAGTGTAGAATGAAGTTTTGTTTCTTATTCTCAAATTTCTCTCGAAATGATAGATGAAGAAAAGTTTTTGAAAGCATTAAAATGACAAAATAAAGTGACAAAAAAGACAAAAAAATTTTTAAATGAAGAACAGGAAAATAATATTTCAAAGAATGGCAACTCCTTCAACCAGCTCCATTTTTGCCTCAATAGTTTGACAAGAGAGAGTGGAAAAGGACCATGAGAAAGAACAGAGGGGTCAAAGAATTATATAACCTCCAAGTTCAAAATTATATGAGGGCCATCTAATCCAATAAGTGATCCTTTAAACCTTTGTGTGAGAAGGGAATTTCCCTGTGTGAGAGGGAAATCAATAACTCTTAAGGCAGCCCACTCTACTTTTGGGGACAGTCCTAATTTTGAAAGGAAACATTTCCTTACATCAAACCTAAATTACCTTTCTTCTAACTTTATTCTTTATTCCTAATATTGTCTCCTTAGCCTAAGCAAAACAAGTCTTCATATAGCAACCCTTCAAATATTTTCATACAGCTAACATCACCGCTTTCCTTTCCTTCATAGGAAAGTTTCTTGTACTAATCCTTCTACAAAATGGCTTTGTTTTGCTGTTATTCAGTTGTTTGTTTGTTTTTTTCAGTTGTGTCTGACTCTATGAGCCTATTTGGGGTTTTCTTGGCAGGATGGTTTGACATTTCTTTCTTCAGCTCATTTTACAGATGAGGAAACTGAGGCAAACAAGGGCAAGTGAATTTCCCAGCATCACATATATCTGGGACCACATTTGAATACAGGCATTTCTTTCTACAGATCTGGTACTCAACCACTGAGCCACCTCATTGCCCCATAATCATTTTACATATAAGTAAAATGGAACAGCCAGAAATTCAGCAATTTGCCCAGATCATAAATATAGCTATTAAGTATCTGAGGATGGATTTGAACTCAATTCTTACTGACAACAGGTCTCCAAAAAACCCAAAATGCTAGTGTGTATACATACATACATATACACACTAGCATTTTGGGGTTTTTTGAGTGTCACATCACTGCCATACCACAATGATCCTTCAGTATACTATATCCCAAAGTATTTTTCATTGGCATTGTATCTACCTCCAGTTTCCCCATATTGTGTACTTACAAATCTCATTTTCTGAACCACAAGTGATACATTTATTTTTACATTTATTTCTACTGAATATCATCTTTTTTTGATTTGGTTCATTTTCTAGTCTTCTATAATCTTTCTTTATCATACTCAACTTTATGTCATTTGTTAAGATTCACAAGCCCTGCCTTCATTTCACTGCCGAATATATTTAATTAACCAAGGTAAAACATCACCAATGTACTCCCTCTCTGAGTAAATATTATTAATTATTTATTACTCTTTGAGTCTAATTGTTCAACCAGGTCCCAAACTTATTTTATTGTTCTATAATCTAGTATACAGCTTGTCAACAAAGACAACACAAGATATTTTATCATATTCTTTGCTAAATAAAATCCAGATAAAGTCTATCTAAATCATTCTCCTTATTTAACAGTCTGATAAGCTTGTTAAAAAAGAAAATGAAAATTAGTTTGCTACTTTTTGATGAAGTCATTCTGGCACTTAATGCTTATCAATTCCATTTCTAGATTCCCTTTAATGGTGATTCTCAAATTTCTACAGGGTCTGAAGTTAAGCTCACTGGCTTTCAGTTAAAAAAATTCACTCTTTTCATTTATGAAAGTGTGGAAAATATTCACCTTTCTCCAGTCCTGAGTTACTTCTAATTTTTCATGATTTTTCAAAGATGAGTAATAATCAAATGCCCCAGTTCTCTCACTATACTGGGTGTAATTTATCTAGGTCTAGGGTGACCTAAACTCATCAAGAGGAGACGGTTCCACTCTTACTATCAACCTCTTTATCTTGAATTTCAGTTCCCCAGTGATCATTTGTGTCCTACCCTTTCCAATCCAAAATTCTATTTCTTTGATTTTTCTTCCCCCCCCAGCAAAAACAAAGCAAAACAAGCACAAACAGAAGCTTTTTGCATTGTGAGGATTTTGTATCTCTTCTTAAATAACTTCCTCTATAGAATTTAGTTCAATACTTTCCTTTGAACTCTTTGAAATCTGTTCTCCACAAATCTAGGACATATGATAGACTATGCCTGCATTTTTTCCTCTTCTTCATCAGGAGATTATCAGTAAAATGATCAAATCAATCAAAGAAACTGCTTTTTTTGTCTCATTTTAGAAGCCTTTTAAAATATTTTTGTTTATTTAAAAAAGATAGAAAAAAGAAAGACAGAAAAGAAAAACAAAACAGAACATTGTATACGTGCCCAACAGAATATCAGGGAGGATTCAAAATATATAACAATAAATTTCCAATTCAAGAAATGATATATAATAGTAAAAGGCATTATATTCATGAGTACATTTAAGAAGGGTTAAAGAAAGTAACCCTTACCTTGACAAAACTCATTCGAATAGTACACATCTTGGTCAGCTCATAGACTACTTCAAAACCATGGTTAACTGACTGTGCAAGCAGCTGGGCAAAGAGTTGATTGTTGAAAATCTTGAGGCTGCAGCCACTGGGGATCTTGCATACAGTGGCCGGGTGAAAGCCATGCTGATAGTTGCAGTTACGGCTCTGTACAAAAATGCTGCTATCACTTACACATTCAGCATAAACTTCTCCCCCAACATAATACAGGTGAACACCTGCAAAGCCAGTGACAAAAATTTTTTTTCAGAATAATAATCATTTTAGATCTTCCTTTGAACTGTCACATTTAATTTACACACCACATTGCTATCACCTACATAACTTTCAAAAGCCCAGAGTTTAGCATATTTCTAAATGCTTTTCACATGTTTTAAATGCTTATTTCATAAAGAAAACTGAATGTGATCTGTATTCAGTATATGAAAAAAACCTGTCCTAGAGAACTTTAAATAAAAAATTTAATTTAGTTTCATGCTTTTTAGTAATCTTAAAATCAATTAGTTTATAATTTCTCAAAATTAAATTTATTAAAGGGCTAACAACTATAAAAATGATCCTTATTCTTACTGACAATATAGATGTAGTACAAAATTTCCAGTTTCAAAAGAGAAAAATTTATATAGCTAGGTATGTATATTTAGATTTATATAAATATAATTAGAAGGACAAATAGATAAAGAAAACTCTCTTTTATCAAGCTGCTTTACATCCTTGAGATTAATATACACGGAACATCTTGGAGTAATAATGAAAATTGCTTTCTAAAATGAGAATTTGAACATTTTCCTCAAGAAATTATTTTTAAAAAAATCCATCCCAACTTGGAAACTCAGCATTAATTTAAATATGTTTAGAGAAAAACTCATATTATATATAAAGAGAATTTTTACTATCAGAAATATTAAATAATGGAATGTTAAGGAAATTCACAAATTTCCTTGACTAGAAGTTTTAGGAATAGAATTAATTGTTTTGGTTTATAGTAGTAGTAACAATTTGAGAAAATTATTGGATGCATCCTTGTATTCTTTACCACGCACAGCTTTTTTTTTTTTTTTTTTTTGCTCTCTCCTACCATTTACTGTCTCCTTTCTCTATTTAAGAATTTTAAACATGAAAGTTACGTGAACAACACTGAATCCAAAACCCTCATTTTACAGATGAGGAAAATGGTGTCTGGAAATATTAAATGTTTTGCCCAAGGTCACAAAGTTAGGTTATCTGCAGAACTAGGGGGGAAAAATACCCTGTTTCCCGCCTCCTATTCAGTGATCTTCCATTACATTACATTTTCTTCTCACTCATTTCCTTTCTTTTTCATCTTATCTTTTTCATTTTCCATTGCTTATACTTTATACCTGTCAAACTATGGGAACATTTTGGTCCTCTAGGAATAGGTTTTTCCCCCCTACTACCTAGAGGGAACTTAGAAAAAATAAGGGATTCAGAACCAAGAAGGATGTACCTGGAAGCCTGAGCTTGATGGACAAAAAAATATTTAGCTACTCCTTCTGAGAAACAGCATGGCAGGATGTACAATTACAACCTTTGGCAAGAGGCAGCTCATCTACAGAAAATCTAAATGGTTAAAGGATTTTATTTGAATCCAATTTATATCACCAAATAATGACTTGAAACTATATCTGCAAAATTCATGCCCTTTATAAATCAAAAGTTCAGCCTATTCATGTAGAGTAGACACTGAAATTGGAATATCATTTTTCACTAAATGATCTGCCATTTTCTTTTATATGTGACAATTATTTTCAGGAAATGGCTTCTTTGGAATGACAGTCCCATTCCATTCAAGTATAATAACTTACGATCTTTCACATTTCTTCTATTAACAAACCAAGATTTATTTTTCCCATTTTTTGAATTAGAATTAGGAACTATAAATCTTGGGACTTAAAAATTGTGATTTGGGGGTTTTCTATTTTTTTCTGATACTTTCCCTTTAAAAATAACAAAAAAAAAATGCAGATGTCAATTATGTTATATCCTACATTTTATCAGAATGGGATTATTTTCTAGATTACTAATATTTTCTGTAAAGGCTTAAAATCATCATTAAAATGAATAATTTTATAATATATCAAAAACATTCAAAAAGGAAAAATATATTTTATTTTAAAATTCTTATGATGTATGTAATAGTACAAAGAAATATTTTGATAATTGCAAATGAACTGCCACTAAGAAACTTGGATCCCAAAGAAATGTGGTATCTGGAGGGGTCCATAGAGTCCCAAACAACAATCTAGGTTATTAAGAAACTAGATTCTCTGCTACATAGGCTTCTAGAAGAATTTCACTTTTGCTTAGATTGTGTTTTCAGTTCTAAAAAGCATATTCTTATCATTATGAGGAGCTTGAGGTCCTTGACTAAGGCAGAAGTGTAAAAGGAGTAAGATATTTCTCAGGCCTCTTCCCATGATCTAGAAAACAAAAACAAAAACTCATTGCCTTACTGTTTTCCTCCCAACAATAGGCTGCTTGAATGTAATGGTATATACAGAAGTCAGACTATAAAAAGTTGAAGAGATTGGACAGTAACCAAATACCATTCATTTCATCTACATAACAAATGTAAATGAAAGAAAATAAGGCTGAAAAAGGAAACTGGTGAAATGAGTTTGTGTGAGAGTTAAGTGATAGAAAAGTTTATATTCAAAGACAAAGGCAATCTGGAAACTTGCCATCTCAAGGAAACCTAGTTACATAATACTGTTTACCACCAGGAGGCAATGGTTGATAAACTTAGCATCTTCCCTACAAATGGCAGCAGCACAAATCAAATATAGTCAAATATAGTCTTAAAGTATCATTTTCTCATTAGAATTTGACCATTTTTTCCACAACAGAAACAGAATGATTATTTTATCAATGACACCTGCAAAAAAAAAAAAAAACCATCTTTTGCAATAGTCACAAATTTGAAAAACAAAAATATCACAGATATTCTCATAATACATCTAGATTGATACAAAGTAAAGCTCAAAATTCAGAACAAGTTTAGAACTATGCTATCAATCCCTCTAGAGAAAGAGACAAAGAGTATTCCATAGTATTATATTAGCTGTAAAGATCATCCTAAAATTCACTCTAACCATACAACTTGATACACAGGCAATCAGCAAATAAATAGGTCCTCCATCTGTTGAATATTTTCATACCATTTTAGAGAGAATAAATCTAGAAAATGGGTTTAAGTGACTTGGAATATAAAATCTGTTAACTGAGACAATGCTCTAATTTCTAGTCAGCCTTTACAATTTCCTCCAAATCAAGTACAGACTTCTCGTGCCAAACTAGTACTAATTAGTCTGTGTCTAATCATGACTACAACTGGTTAGAATACCTTGCTCATAAGGCCACCTGTTCAATTCCCCAAATAACAGCTGTGCATGCTTATAGGCTACATCCTTAAGTCTAGCCAGCTATTATGTAAATATGTGCCCTTGATTACAAGATTAAGTAAAAGAATGTAGATGAATCAGCATAAATCCACCACCACTTATGGAAAAAACTATTCCAATTGATATTCCACCATAGGACAGTAGCATCAACTTAGGCAATCAGGAGGTACAGTGAAGAGACTGTTGGAATAAGTAAGATCTAAGTTTAAAGCCTATCTCAGACACTCAATAACTATGTGATCCTAGGCAAGTCACTTAAGCTCTGCCTGTCCCAGTAAAATGGGGATCTATAAAACAAGGATAAATATAGCATCTACTTGTTGTGAAGATCAACTGAGATAACTGTTTGGTAAACCTTAAAACTCTATTTAAATGTCAGATATCATTATTTTCTCCTCTATGAAGAATTCCTCAGTGGTAATTCAATTAGTCTGTCAGTCTTCAACCTAAAGAGCCACTCTTTACCTTAATGGACTTAATGAACTTAATCTACTCTTAACCAAAGGTTTATATATAGTACCTAGAAAAAAAGGAAGTTAAATTGTGTATTAGAAAGAACACTGACTTCCAAAATATATAGAGAACTGACCATAATTTATAAGAAACCGAACCATTCTCCAATTGATAAATGGTCAAAGGATATGAACAGACAATTCTCAGAGGAAGAAATTGAAACTATATCCACTCACATGAAAGAGTGTTCCAAATCACTACTGATCAGAGAAATGCAAATTAAGACCACTCTGAGATACCACTACACACCTGTCAGATTGGCTAAGATGACAGGAACAAATAATGACAAATGTTGGAGGGGATGTGGGGAAATTGGGACACTAATACATTGCTGGTGGAGTTGTGAAAGAATCCAGCCATTCTGGAGAGCAATCTGGAATTATGCCCAAAAAGTTATCAAACTGTGCATACCCTTTGACCCAGCAGCGCTACTACTGGGATTATATCCCAAAGAAATACTAAAGAGCGGAAAGAGACATATATGTGCCAAAATGTTTGTGGCAGCTCTTTTTGTTGTAGCTAGAAACTGAGGATGAATGGATGTCCATCAGTTGGAGAATGGTTGGGTAAATTGTGGTATATGAAGGTTATGGAATATTATTGCTCGGTAAGAAATGACCAGCAGGAGGAATATAGAGAGGCCTGGAGAGACTTAAATCAACTGATGCTGAGTGAAATGAGCAGAACCAGAAGATCACTGTACACTTCAACAACAATACTGTATGAGGATGTATTCTGATGGAAGTGGAAATCTTCAACATAAAGAAGATCCAACTCACTTCCAGTTGATCAATGATGGACAGAGGTAGCTACACCCAGAGAAGAAACACTGGGAGGGGAATGAAAATTGTTAGCACTAATATCTGTCTGCCCAGGTTGCATGTACCTTCGGATTCTAATGTTTATTGTGCAACAAGAAAATGATATTCGCACACATGTATTGTACCTAGATTATATTGTAACACATGTAAAATGTATGGTATTGCCTGTCGTCGGGGGGAGGGAATAGAGGGAGGGGGGGTAATTTGGAAAAATGAATACAAGGGATAATATTATAAAATATATATATATATATATATAATAAAAAAAATAAAAAAAAAAAGAAAGAAAGAACACTGACTACTTTACCAAATGAGACTGTGAGATGAACAGGTGGATTTTCAAGAGATTTTTTTAAAAAGATCAGAAAAATTATCTTGTAAAGTTGATCTGAACTTGTGATTTCATGAAGTACCTGCCTTTGCCAATGCAAATCATCAATCATTCTGCAGCTCAATCTTAAAGAACTGCCTAAAGTCCTGAGAGACTGAAGTCCCTAGCCCTAGATCCTAGAGCCAGAACAAGTCTTGATTCCAGGGTTGTCTCTCTACCCACTATGAGGGAGCTTCTCCCTGTGCTGATTTGCATGTTTTCTCCCCACATTAGACCACAAGTCATTTGAAAGCAAACACTACGTTTGCCTTTCTTTGTATCGCCAGTGCACAGTGCTTGGCACATAGCAGGTACTTAATAAATGCTGTTGGCTGACTGACTTCAAGACTGCTAGTTTGAGATCTTGAATCTTATGAAGAGCATCTATCACTCTCATTAATTTCCCCTACCTAGTTCCTGCTGTTTGGACAAATTTATAAAAGATAAATTTTGTTATGTTTTCCATATGTTGCTTTAGCAAAGGCCTAAAACATCATTAAATGCCTCCATTTTCACAGAAAGGGCTATGCAAAGTTTTATCACCTCATTCCTAAATTTTTGCAAAGAAAGAATAAACACTCTTGGCTACAGAATGACTTGAGTCCTGATGGCCAATGAGACTTTTACCTGTGAGATTCATTAATCTACTAAAGAAAACACAAATAATTTGGTTAATAACTAACTTAAATTCAATATTTTTCAAATTAATAACTGAAAAAAGATGCTCTTAAATGGCCACAATCCAGAGAAGACTTTGATTTAGAAGTCAATTCAGAAATCACTTTTATAAGTTTAAATAATAACCTAGGAGTTGTATGGAATATTTATTATGACTCAGCACATTCTCATATCTAGCATTTCATTTGTCATCACTATACATCAATGAGGTAAGTTAAAAGAAAGTATCATTTTACCTTGTCATAGAACCCAGAGACAGAAGTTGTGATTTCTCCAAGGTAAAATGTTCATAAATTGTGCAGCCAAACCTAGAACTTCATTCACTCGGCTTATAAACTTCCCATGGCTTATCCACTTGGCTCATAAATTCTTTATTATCTTATTCTGATAATATATGGCTATTCCCAAGATCACACTTACAAGAATGTAGACACTTTTTCTTTATTTTTTTTTAAATCGGAGGCTTAGAATTAATTCACTCTGCTTGACTTCTTATCACACATACACATACACACATCACATGTGTATATAGAACTCTTAGACACTTTTTCTTACCCTTTCCTATATGTCTCCGAGTATTTTCTATTGTTGAGTTTCTGTTAACATTTGAAAGAAGTCCAAGACAAAACCTGTTTCTGTTATTTGAAGGATCTGTAAATCCATCTATGAGGACACTTCTAGAAGAAGCCTGAAAAGTCTCCCCAACTCGGTTGTTGAGTTCATAGTAGGCAACAGAACACCAGTGCTGAGGCTCTTCATAACAAACTGGTCGAAAGTCTAAAGGAAAAGAAATTAGGATACGTATTATTGTGATAATAAGTATTTACATGAGCTTCAAATTCCAGGACCTAGTGAGTCAAGCCTTTCATCAGCAACTAGGCTGTAGGACAGATGCTGCTGTTTTATTCTTCTCTCAAACCTATCATTTTTTCTGGAGTTTTCAGTGGTAAATGATGATTTCAGCTATCTGGTTCAGTTGATTAGAGCTGCATTCTAAAAAGTTCATGTTTTTATCCCCTCTATGAGCCAAAGAGCTTTGTCTTGTCCCACAGACTGCACTCTCAGCTCTAGCCAAGGGTCTTACAAACTTGCACTTGGGAACACCAGACCAAACAGTATGTATGGCTACTTAGGACTAGTCAGTCCCCTCTGTAGAAGATATATAACTTAAAACAAGTGCCCTAATATAGATTCACAGTATCTATGAAGGACAATGAATGAAAGCTTAATGGGAAGCAATGATGGGTAAAATGCCATTTCCCAAATAAGAGACTAAAATGAATGGATGAATTTCAATAAAGTCAGAGCCAATCTGAAAATCTATCCAGGAATGAATGTACAAGAAAAATTTCTCACTAGTACAGGTATGTATTCTCCTTTTTGTCTCATATATTGTATTTAATCATCTTAAGCCCCCTTCAAAGGAAAGTGATTTTTTTGAGAATCATAGACTGAAAAGCCCCTTCAAGGTCAACTGGCCTGATCAATCCCACCCACACATGAAACTAGAATGCTGACTATTGTGGCAAATAAAATGAATAAGAGTATATGATTAAACAAAATCAGTTTTTAAGTGACAGGTCAGGTTGGCAACTTCAGTTAAGCCAGTAACCCTAATGAGAAAGAAAGGGTCCTTTTTTATGGACACCCAACAAAGAAGGTATCTTGGGAGGTGTGGAACATTAGAACTGGGGTTTACTAAGAAGAGTGGGTTGACTTTTACATGAAACTAATCAAGCCCCCTCTCTGACAATTAAGAAATGTTCATTGTTTTCTGAAACCAATCTTCATTCTATAATCTTTAATAGGGAATCAAAATTACTAGATTTTCTCTCTCCTTGAAAGAGATTAAAAACTCCCATAATTATATAAGTTCAGGCAAGATCAGATGACATATCCCAGATGACTTGGAATTGGACCAAGTAAACTTGTGGGGTTTAAAGATAATAAACAGATGTCCTAGAAATATCCCAGGCGCTACCCAGTATGAGATAACCACTTTTCTTTTAATTATAACTTTAAACTAACTCAGAGGGAAAGCTAAATTGCTGAGCCCAGCTCAAGGATAGAAGGGAAAATTTAAGCAGATAAAGAATCAATTGCAATATGAAATCAACACAATATAGAATAAATTATGAAGTAGAACTAATTTGAATTTCTCACCATAGAATCCTTATCAGGTGACATGAGCTTTTTGAAAGCCCCTCTACCCTCAAAGGTTGCCCATTCTAGGTTAATGAGCAAGAATTTACCTTAATGTTTTATTATGTATATATTTGCAAATTTGCAAAATACTCAATTTTTGTTCATTTGAGTTTTTACTAACCAATCAAACATGGGGGTTCCTTATACCATATCTCCCTTTACTATATTCTGATTCCCTTTGTCATGACAGTCATATAAATATCTAGATTATCAATACAGGTGTGCTCTCATCTTAAGAACTACTCTCCTCCCTAAAAAAAACCCTCCAAATCAGGTAATTTAGAGGTTGAGCATTTAAATTATAAGAAATACCAACAATATGGGGCCAGTAGGGATCTCAAAAGGTCATCTGATACAACTCTTAATCTCAGACACAGTGAGTATTACTGTAATCTCCATTGTACAGACAAGGTCACTGTAACATAAGAAGGTTTATATAGATGGTAGTTAGTAAAAGAATGGTTAAAAAAAAAAAAAAGTTAGTAAAATACCTAGTATGAAGGTACTTTGCCATAACTGATATTCTGGTAAAGTAGTTTCTTTAATATACACTATGATCTTTTAGAAGTTTTCACTTAAAAAGACTTATAGCAGAATTCCTTAGATCAAGAGTTCTTAAACTTTTATGTGTGTTGTGTACTCTTTGGGTAGCCTATGAACCCCTTCTCAGAATAATTTAAGTAAAGCATAAAATAAAGCAGAGATTCACAAAGGAAAACAAAGATTAATGAAAAATATATATGTAAACTTTTTTTTTCCATTTCCAGTCACAGACTCCATGAAATCTATCTATGGACTTCTCCAAGGGCTATGAACCCAAGTTTCAGAACTCTTGTTTTTAGACACTAAGTCATTCTCAGAAGACAGAATCTGGAACAGTGGTTAGAAACTGAAGGGAGAAAGAATTTTTTTATTTAATTTGAGGAAAATTTCTTAACATTCAAGTTGCCCCAAAGTGGAATCATTTGCCCTTGGAGGCCACCATTACCTGAGGTTTTTTGAACAGTAGCTAGATCACTACTTATGAAGAGAATTTATATTTCAGATCTGTAACACATTCCAACTCTGAGTCTATGAATTATCTGAAAATTCTAAGAGACCCAAAATGCTAGAAGGAATCTTAACAATTGTCTGGTACAAGTTATTTTACAGATGTGGAAACTGAGAGCTGGCAAAAGGGAAAGTCATTTGTACTGAGTCACATTACAAACAACAGTGCAAAAGCTCAAAATCAGGTCTTCCAATTTAAGCATAAAAATGCTATTTTCACCATCTCACTGAAATTCTGTATCATAAAAACATTTAAAAACATTAAGTTTCAGGGGAAGCCTACAATTTCAGAACTTTGGAATTAGAGAAAAAAAAAGGATTTCTAGGAAAATTTCCAGGAATACATTTAATACCTCAAGAGAAGCTATGCTTGAATAAATAAATCTCTGGAAGTTTTTAAATGATACATTTTCAAAGCTGAATAATTATTAGCAAAAAATAAATTAGCAAAAATTAGAACATATTATCCTTATAGTAAGTAGCACACTGACACCCATCACTGAATACATTAAAAATGATAAACTTATAAATACAAAAGTTAAAATGAATTATTAATTTATTCCAAGAATCAAAGTGACAAGAAAACCAATCCTTGCTGTGGTTTGGAGAGGCTATCAAACAGAAGTTAAGATGTCACAGCAGTCCACAATAGAAATTTCAGGTTAAATAACAATTCACCTTTATAAGGAAGCAAGGAAGAAGATGGTAATAATTACTATCAAAAAGTATCAGTGTTTAGTGCTTCATCCACAAATTTACCTCCATTAGGCAATGACAGCACTAAATGGCTGTCAGCTGTGGCATCTAGAGGTCGTCCATTGTGGCTCCCTGGTGTTTCTGTGGCATGATAAGGTGGGGGTGGTGTATCAACTAAAGAAAAAAAAAGCAATAAAACAAGAAAATCATCAAATCAACCAATTCCTTAAGGACTGATCCCCTTTCTTCGCAGCTCAACCCTGTAACCACCATGGGCAGTGTCACTGCAGGAGGGAAACAACTAACATTGAAGATGATGTTCAACATTGCCAATAGGGAAGGGAAAAGAGACCTGCTACTCTTGGATTCCTGGTAAATGATTGGTTATCTTTCCCTCAGTTTCAGGAATAGTCAAAGCAATGATGATTTTGTAACTGTCTTTTCAAATCTAAGTGTGATAGCAAAAACATTGAAGTTTTCCTCAAAAACAAAAAATGGTTAAAATCCGCTGCCTAATTATTAGTGTAGGAAGAAAGCTACAACTTTTATTATGTGCTTTTGGACAGTCAGCTGTCAGAAGAAGTATAACTACCAGGCTGTTCTAATGCTCATGTCTCCTACACCTTGGAAACACAGAGGTTCAGATATAATAAGTTAATGATATGCCTAAGGTCATATTTAGAATTGGAGGTAGTCTTGAAGTTAGATCTTCTGACTTAGTAAATGGCTATTCCTTTACGCTACTTTTTCTCTCTCCAGAATCTGACTGTTATCTTATAGAGAGAAGAGCTATGAGGATAAGTTCTCTCTCTCTCTCTCTCTCTCTCTCTCTCTCTCTCTCTCTCTCTCTCTCTCTCTCTCTCTCTCTATATATATATATATATATATATATATATATATATATATATATATATATATATATATATATATATATATATATATATATGCATATATATATATATATATATATATATATATAGGCTCCTATTCCCAAAGATTCAGAAGGAAATGACAGAAAGGCACATAGATATGAAGTGTAAGAAGAGAAATTCCTCTTAATTCTCTTTATATTTAACACATAGATAAAAGCCTTTTGATAATAGCACCTAGCACTATGGAGCACCACATCTGACCTATCTCATTATAAAATCAATTCCAGAACATCACAGTTAGAAGGGATCATAGGATCATAGGACTTAGAGTCAGAGATCATTTCAAATACAGCTGGTTCAACTTCTCAGCCTATGATGAAATTTCCTTTACAAAATATATGCCTGGTAACCAAGCTTCTACTGATGGGGAACTTAGTTACCAAAAAAATAGCCATTTTAAATGACCCTGATTGTTTGGAACTTCTTCTTTCCATAAGGAGAAACTATCTTTTCTATAATTTTCACTCACTGATCCTATTTTAATCCTCTGGAACTGCCAAATAGAAACAGCATATATTATAAAAGCATTTTACAGGGGGTTAAAAGTAGAGCCAAGTTGTCAGAAAAAAAGACAGAAATTCACCTGAGTTCTCTCAAAGTCCTCTCCAAACAACTTTTAGTAATGCTTCAAAATTAATTATGGAGTGGAAGAGCCCATAAAAGGACAGAGCAAAACAATTTCCAGTTCAAGATAGCCTTGAAGCTTAGGAAGTGCCCCTCCATCCTGAGGGCAGAGCCCAAATTTTAACATCGAGTTTAAAGTCCAGAAATAGGCGGGACAAAATTGATAAACAAGAACAATAACAAAACCTGACTAGAGAAATTTACTATAGTGACAGAGAAGATAAAAATATAAACTCAGAAGACAACAAAGTCAAAACTACTATATCCAAAGCCCCAAAGGAAAATGTTAATTGGCCTCAGGCCCAAAAAGAGTTCAAAAAGGATTTTAAAAATCAAATAAGAGAGGTAGAGGAAGAATGAGGAAAACAATGAAAACAATGTAAAAAAATCCTGAAAAAAAGAGTTAATATCTTGGTAAAGGAGTCTCAACTACACTGAAGAAAATAACATTTTAGAAAGCATAATAAACCAAATGGTAAATGAAGAACAAAATCCTGAAAAGAAGAATTTCCTAAAAAAGCAAAATTGACTAATCGTAAAGAATCTACAATAATTCATTGATGAAACTAACTCCATAAAAAGTAAATCTGGCCAAATGGAAAGGGAGATAGAAAAAACTCACTGAAGAAAATAATGGCTTAAAAATTAGAATTGGACAAGTGGGAGCTAATGACTACTCCATAAGATATCAAGAATAGAATCAAAATAATTTTTAAAATAAAAGAAAAATGTGAAATATATCCCTTAAAAAAGGAACTAGAAAATAGATCCAGAAGAGAGAACTTAAAAACTACTAGATTACCCAAAAGTCATTATCAAGAAAACCAAAAGGGGACCTAAACATTATCTTTCAAGAAATTATCAAGTGCTGAATGAAATGAGCAGGACCAGGAGATCATTATATACTTTAACAACAATACTATATGATGATCAATTCTGATGGACATGGCTCTCTTCAAAAATGAGATGAACCAAATCAGTTCCATTTGTTCAATGATGAATAGAACCAGCTACACCCAGCGAAAGAACTCTTGGAAATGAGTGTGAACCTATATAGCATTTCCAATCCCTCAATTTTTTTCCACTTGCATTTTTTATTTTCTTCACAGGTTAATTATACATTATTTCAAAGTCCGATTGTTCTTATGCAGCAAAATAACTGTATAGATATGTATACATATATTGTATTTAACATATACTTTAACATATTTAATATGTATTGGTCTACCTGACATCTGGGAGAGGAGATGGGGGGGGGGGGAAGGAGGGGAAAAATTGGAACAAAAGGTTTTGCAATTGTCAATGCTAAAAAATTACCCATACATATATCTTGTAAATAAAAAGCTATAATAAATAAAGAAATTATCAAGGATAACAGCCCTACTATTTAGAACTAGAGGGTAAAATAAAAATGGAAAGAATCCACCAATCACCTCTAAAAAAGATCCCAAAATGAAAACTTTCAGGAATATTACAGCCAAATTCCAGAGCTCCTAGGTCAAGAAGAAAGGGTTGTAAGGAACCAGAAAAAAAATAATTTAAATGTCATGGAACCACAGTCAAGATAGCACATGATTTAGCAGCTTCTACATTAAAGAATTAGAGGGTCTGGAATATGATATTCTGGAGGACAAAGAAACTATGATTTCAACTCAGAATCACGTACCCAACAAAACTAAATATAATTCAACAAGAAAAATAGATATTCAATGAAATAAAGGACATTTAAACATTACTGATGGAAAGAACAGAAAATTTGACTTTCAGATACAAGATTTGAGAGAAGCGTAGAAAAAGTAAATAGGAAAAAGAAATTGGAAGGGATTCAATAAAGTTAAACTGCTTACATATGGAGATGAGAGTTGTAACTCCTAAGAATTTTATCATTATATCAGGATAGCAGCCAGAAGGTACGTGACAAGTTGAATATATTAGGATGATATTAAAAAATAAAATTAAGGCAAGAGAGCATGCAATGAGTGAGAGGGAAAGGGAGAAATAGAATAGGATGTATCACATAAAAAGGGATGAAGGAGTGTTTATAGTGAACGGGGAAATAGATGTGGAATAGAATCTGAATCTTTCTCTCACTGGAATTGGTTTACTTATACACTCAGTTGTATAATAGATTTCATAAATAGATTTCAAAATTGAAATGGACTGAGGGAGGCAGTAGTCAGAAACAAAACACTTTTGAGGATGCACAGGGTGAAAGAAGAGAGAATAGGATAAACAGGGAAAATAGAATGGAGAGAAATAATAATAACTGAAAAAAAATTACAGCAAGTTTCTCTAATAAAGGCCTCATATCTTAAATATATAGAGAACTGAGTTAAATTTATAAACATAAGAGCCATTTCCCAACTGATAAATGACTGAAGGATATGAATAGGCAATTTTCAGAAGAAGAAATCAATGTTAACAGTAGTCATATAAAATGCTCTAAATTACTACTGAATAAAGAATTGAAAATTTAAAAAACTCTGAGGTGCCACCTCAAAACTATCAGATTGACTAATAGAAGAGGAAAATGACAATTTTGGAGAGAATGTGGGAAAATCGGGACACTAATACACTATGGAGGAGTTGAAAACTGATTCAAATATCTTGAAGAGCCATTTGAAATTATGCTGAAAGGCCTATACCACACATATTTTTTGAAGGAGCAATACCACTACTAGGTCTGTATCCCAAAGAGAAAAAATAATAAATTAATGAATAAATAAATGCATGGAAAAGTAAAAGTACTTATATGTACAGAAATATTTATAGCAGTTCTTTTTGTGAGAGCAAAGAATTGGAAATAGAGAGTTTGCCCATCAGTTGGGGAATGGCTGAACAAATTGTGTTATATGATCTTAATGGAATACTATTATGTCAGAAAAAAGGATAGCAGAATACTCTTTAAAAAACTGGGGAAGACTTACACAAACTGATGTAATGTGAAATGAGTTAAACTATCAGAACATTGTACATAGTAACAGCAATATTATATGATGATCAACTATGAATGACTTAGCTATTCTCAGCAGTATAGCAATTCAGAAAGACTTATGATGAAAAATGATATCCATCTCTAGAGAAAAATATGATGGAGTCTGAATGCAGATTGAAACTTACTTATTTTTTCTTGGTTTTTTTTTGGTTTATGTTTTCTTTTACAACATGACTAATACAGAAGAGGCAGAATTTGAAACTCAAAATTAAAAAATATATTAAGAATTGTTTTTATATCTAGTTGAAGGAACATAAAGCATTGGATCAAAATGGCCAAATTGGCCAGAAACTTCTAATAAAAAAAGAAAAAATCTTGAAGGTTTTTAAAGTGTTTTAAGTGCACTTGAGTCTTGTAACAACTGTGTGAAATATGAATGAATGAAAACTATGTGTAAAACATTGTACTAAACACTGGGGATATAGAGAAAAGAATGACCCCTGCTCTCAAGGAGCTCACATTCTAATAATGAGGGAGAAAACACATGTAGAAGATATCAACTGCAAGTCAGATTCAAATGTACTTTACAGGTGTTATTACTGTTTCATACATGAGGAAACCGAGGCACAGTTACCTGCCTAAAGACACTCAGCTAGTAAAGATGGGTTTTCACACAGCTTAAAAGGAATTTTGAACCCATGTCCTTCCAACTTCAGCATTTTTTCTACTGTCACATTGTATCTTTAAATTGTTAAAAAAAGAGAGAGAGAGAGAGAGAGAGAGAGAGAGAGAGAGAGAGAGAGAGAGAGAGAGAGAGAGAGAGAGAGGGAGGGAGGGAGGGAGGGAGGGAGGGAGGGAGGGAGGGAGGGAGGGAGGGAGGAGAGGAAGGAAGGAAGGAAGGAAGGAAGGAAGGAAGGAAGGAAGGAAGGAAGGAAGGAAGGAAGGAAGGAAGGAAGGAAGGAAGGAAGGAAGGAAGGAAGGAAGGAAGGAAGGAAGGAAGGAAGGAAGGAAGGAAGGAAGGAAGGAAGGAAGGAAGGAAGGGAAAGAAAGAAAGGAAATACTAAATATTCACAGATCTTTTGACAATTTATATATGATATGGTTGTTAGTCTCCTCAGCATCCTGATTACTCTCCTCTGGAAATGCTCCAGTGAGTCTTCCTCAATTAAGACAAAATACAAGGGTACAATATTTCAATACACTTATTTCATTCCCCTCCTGGCTGTGATTCTGACTCTTCCCACTTCACCAGCATGGCCCCAGGTAGGTGCCTCCTTCCCAACTTTTGCTTTTCAGCTCTCTTTTGTGTGTTGTGACTTTTTTTTATTTGTATTCGTACTTCCAAAGCTTACTATATATCTAGCATATAGTAAGTGCTTAATAATGCTTTTTGCCTTGCCTTACACGTGCCTTAATATGGAAAATTGTAAACTGATGTTTTATTTTCTTCCCTTTATATAATTAAAATATCACTTTTATAATGCTACACTCTTGTTTTTTTGTACAGCTACACATGGAACGTGTTTTTTCTATCTTCTCAAATCTCATCGACTTATTTCCTGGTTTTATATCAATAGAAACCATATGTTGGGCTATATATGGCACCTGAGCTACATCCTTAGAATCCCAAACTAATAACTAATTTATATAGATATAAACAAACCTTTGGTTGCTTTAAAAGGCAGCCAAAATGGAAAAATACTAAGATTATTCATAGTCCTTATTCTATGTTTGTTCCTAATTTCATGAAGAGATTATTTTCCTCTTGCCATACATTCTTATTTTTAAATCCCTGGGCTATGAAACACCCAAATTCCTAGGGATGTTAATGATCATTTGCCAGAATGATCACTAAGTATTAGAATATGAAACTGGGTTTGACTCCTGACTCCCTGTGTGATCTTTGACAAATTCCTTGCCTCCTCTGATAACTCAGTTTTTAAATATATTACAAAAGATCTATGGTCCCTTTTATCTCTAAATATGTGATCATATGATTTATGAGACTTTAGAAGGATCTAATCCTGTGATCCAACAGCTTTTAATTCCCTCTTCCCAACTATTATCTTGGGCCAATTCTTCATCTTCTCTATGCCGTGTTTTTATTTCTCACCTGTTAGTTGATATGGACTCCCTGGACCAGATGAACTTCCTGGGGAATGAGGGTAGCTTACGGTGCTGGGAGATGGCAAGAACATGTGGCTGGGTGATGATGAGTAGGTAGAGCCTGTGGGCTGCTGAAAAGACTCAGGATAAGTAGCATTATGTGGCATCAGGGGCTCACTGTGGAGGGAAGTGTTCCGAAACTTGGCCAGGAGGCTGAGCTGGGGGTTAAACTCACTATGTCTTGGTACAAGCACAGGAGGTAGCACTGCAACAAGAAAGAGACATCATGGTCAGAATGGAACATTAAAGATATTTTTCCTTTATTTCTTTTTTCCCTTCAGAGACCAAAAAAAATCTGAACTTCAGATTTGTTTATTGATGTTAAAATGAAACTATCCTTTAGCCTTCAGTGCAAAAATGTAAAGGCAAATAATTAAAAAATAATAAAATAAACAATTAAATTCAAATGTAGTTTTTACCTGCCTATTCGTCTTGTCATCCCCTGGGGTATTATGCTTTTAAAAAGAAAATGACTCTCTTAGTTATGATTCTTTCTGCAGGAAGTTAAACTGTAGAGATTCTAATCCCAAAGCCCAATATTCTCCTGATACTCAGTGCTCAAAGCAGCTTCAAGGATTTTCTACACAGAATGACTAATCAGAAATAATGATGTATAGTACAGTATTTATCCTTTACCATGTTATTTTATTTCTTCTTTATGTGATAAAGGGAAAAAATGAAATCAAATAGGTGAATGATAGCTTTTAGAAAGTGATCCCAACAGAGAATATTATTGAACAAAGTGAGCTCTTCTCTCATTGTTGTTCAGTTGTTACAGTCATATCTGAGTCTTCATGAGCCCATTGGGGGTTTTCTTGACAGAAATACTGGAGTTGTTTGTCATTTTCCTTTCCAGCTCATTTTACAGATGAGGCAACTAATACAAACAGGGTTGAGTGGTTTGCTCAGGATCAAACAGGTAATCGGCATTTGAGACCAAATTTGAACTCAGGAAGATGAATATTCCTGACTGCAGGCCTCAAAGTCTATCCATTGCAACACCAAACTGTCCCCTTTTCTTATTCCATACCAGTTAGTTACAAACCTTCTCACTGTATTCCAGAAGTCTTTTCTTATAGAAATGACAGCATAAGATGTGATATATCTTTTTCTTTCCATTTTTCTATAGAGAAAATGATCAGTTGAGATGTTTTTTTTTTCCATGTAAAACCTTTCTGGGAGAAGCTTCTCTATACATTCAATGGAATATTGGTTCCTCTCTAAGGGTATTTTTTATGCATAATCTATTCTCTTTCTTCACCAAGAGGAGGAGTCTTTCACAACAAAACAAACAATATCAAATACCTTTAAAATGATGTTATAAAATGCTTCCAATGGTAAAGTGATATATACTTCTAAATTAAGATATAAAATAGCCTGCAAGTTGGTCACCCGAGCACATCTTTCCCAACTCCAGTCCATCTTCCTCTAAGCTATTCTACTGATCTTCTTAAAGCCCATCTCTGACATGTTATACCTCTAATCAATAAACTACAGAGGTTTGCCAACATCTCCAGAATCACATATAAAACCCCCAGTTTGCTCTGCCTTTATAACTTGATTCTCCTGACCTTTCCAGTCTTACCTTAGAATTTTCCTCTTTCACTAACATGTCTATATGTATTCTGCAATTCAATGTCACTGACTTCATCCCTTTTCCTTGAATAAGGACCTCCACCTTCCAATTCTGGGAATGGGTTATTCCCCCATACTTGCCTTCCTCATCTCTGTCTCAGGACTTCCCCAGCTTCCCTCAAGTCCCAGCTAAAAACCTCTCTAAGGAAGACTTTTTCAATTCCCCTTAGTTGAAGTGCAATCCCTTTGTTAATTTATTTCTGATTTATCCTGTATATAGCATTTTTGTATATAGTCATTTGCATGTTATCTCCCTCACTAGACTGGGTGCTTCCTGAAAGAGCAGGGAATGTTATTTGCCTTTCTTTGTATCCTAAACATTTAGCAGTGTATGGCATCTAGTAGGTTCTTAATATTTGTTAAGTGTATGGATAACTGAATAATTTAAACGGAAGGTATTTCAATGATTAACTAGTCTAACTCCAACCCAAATAGTAATCTGTCTATAACATCCCTGACAAGTGATCATCTATTTTCAATTAGAATATTTCCAGTGATAGAGACATCATATAGAGCTAGTTGCCAAGTGAAACATTTACCTTTCTGAACTCTGATTTCTCATGTATAACATAAAAATAAAAACACTTGTAGTACCTACCTCACAAGGTGGCTAAGAGCTCCAAATGAGATATTTCATTTAAAGATTACGTTGGATATGCACGGTTATATGGATTAGAAACTTTATAGTTCTATTAAAAAAACAATTAAAGGGTTCTATAAAACTGTCAGCTATTCTTATTCTCTAAGGCATGCTACTATATTTTCACACAGCTCTAATTATTATAAAACTGTTCCTTATGTAGAGCTAAAATCTGTCTTCCTGCAACTTTTATTCATCATTCCAATTTCCATCCTCGGACAGCAAGAAGAACAAATGAAATCCCTAATTCCCATAACAATCCTCCCAATATTGACAAGAAACCATGTCTCTCATCTTTTCTTATTTTCTACAAACTAAATATCCCCAGGTCTTTTAAAATATCACCATATGGCAGCGTTTCAAGTCTCCCTACCATCTTGGTCACATTGCTCTGGCTACTACCCAGTTTGCCAATGTCCTTCTCAAATTCTGGTCCCCAGAAATGGACATAGATATTGTCTGACCAAGGCACCTAGCCATCTGAATTTGAACTCTATACCCTCAATTCAAGGTAGCCTAAGACTATATTAGAACCATCGAATTTTTCAAATAGGCATTTTATTTGGGGGGGAAAGGAGAATATCTATGAAAAACAAAAAGTGGCCATCTTTCCAGTCTCTTGAGGCAGAATTACAATATACCTTATACTTCAATATAGATGATCTTCCAGTGACTTATCTAAGTAATTCTATCATAATAAGAGCAGCTAGTATTTACATAGTGCTTTAAGACTGACAAAGCATTTTACAAAATCTCATTTTATCCACATAATAACTCTAAGAGATAGGTAGGTGGCTACTGTAATCTCCTCTTTATAGTCAAGACAGCCAGAAGGGAAGCTGTCAGTTAAATAGCAGAGCTAGCAAGTATCTGAGTCCAATTTGAATTCAGGTGTTCTGACTCCAGGTACAGTATTCTATCCACCGCATCCTTAGATGTCCTGATGTACAGAGAAGACTCAAGGCCGCCAAGGATAATGACCGTACTACCTGCAGCACTCCTGCTTTAGGAGGGAGTTAGGGAATAAGAATACCATTGTTGGAAGTAGACAATTTGAATTTATGGTAATTTGGAATGAAAAATATCATAAAACCTTAGAAATCTTCCATGGGATCTTAATTTTCCTTATTCTTGAACTAGTTATAGGCAGAAGATACATTTTTTAAAATAGGAGAGAAAAACTGCTTTTTTCTCCAGAAGAAAATCAATGGATGGAATGAGAGAATATACAAATAAATAGAATATTTTAAAGGTTTTTGTTATATAAGAAATTCTAAAGTCATTTCTAATGTGATGATGTGAATGCTATTTTGCTCCATCAGTATTTGTGTCAAAAACAATAGAGTCCCACCCCATGAAGAAATTGACATTAGGTTCAATCTTTAGGAAAGACTAGATTACAAATATTCCTCTAATCTTAGATTTTGCTTCTCCTTTACAATGAGAATTTATTCATAGAGCCAAATGGATGGGAAAAGCACAGGATCTGGGGAGGACCTGAATTCAAAACCTATCTCCATTTCACATTAACTATATTGCCAACTTTCTTAGGCCTCAATTTTCTCACGGGTAAAATAAGAAGGGCAAATAAAAATAACATCTCAAAGCTCTTTTAACTCTAAATCTAAAATCTAAGTTTCACAAGTATGCCATGATCTTTGGCAAGATCTTTGAGGTCCAGATCATTTGGCTACCTTAAAAAGAAATGTATATAATGAATTAAACCCCTTTAGATAGGATGCCAGATAGAGTATTCCATGCACTAATCATGAAAATTAGCATTAGAGCAAGACTCCACTGGATTTGTTAGTGTCTTCAATTAAATATCAGCTTCTCTCTTAAGAGATAAGGGAGAGAAGCAACAATTTCAAAGAATATTTAGCTGCTTAATTCGTCTAAAAATTGTACAACTATTACTTTGCTCAAAAAATAAAACCAGCCACTTTTCACCTTTTGGGAGGCTATGCATTTTGTTTCCCGCTTGCCAAAGAAATGAAAGCACAAAAAAGGAAGGTGAATCTGGGCCCTTGGGATAAAGTGAAATTTTTAGAAATTTAAGGAATATAAGACCTTCTGTTTTCATTTTCATAGAGGTTTTGATAATACCAGCCATGGAATAAATCTGCTGTGAATGGAGTGAAATCATTTCTTTTAAACATGTACTGTTGGGGGGGGGGAGTACATGTTAGAAAATTAATAGGTTACCTACTTAGATGAAAGGAACAAACCACTTTTTTCAATTTTGGCTTAAGGTTTAAGAGAAATAATGAGGAAACCAGATGAATTTCTTAAAGAACCTACCTAAAATTTCTCTCTGAAGCTGGCTATTTTCTTACACTAGTGTACCAGGGCTTTGACTTCCCAGAATAATGCAAACAGGTTAAAAAAAGAGAGAGATTTGGCATCAAATTGTTTCCTAATTTTACTCAACAAAAATAGAAGATTAGGATAGACTCTGATGGTGCTGACAAAAGGGACAAGGATGAGTGTGGAGAGAGGCCTTGGTAGGTATTCTGCTCCGAATCTAAGGCATTTTTTACTCTTCTCTGTCCTTCCCTCATCATATGCAATCAGAAAATAAATCCTATTGATTCAACCTGCACATCTCTCATCTGTCCTTGTTTAGGCCTTCATCACCTTTGGACTATAAGAATAACCTTCTTACTGATCTCTGATTCCAATCTCTCTCTCCTTATAATGACCAGAATAATCTTTCTAGATGATATCACTCCTTTCCCCAAAAACTTTAGAATCTATTGCACAGAGGATAAAATGCAATGCTTTTTAACCTAAATTTTAAGGGTCTTCCTCAGTTAGACTCCAAGTTACCTTTCTAAGTACTTTTTAGCCAAGTTTCAAATTATTTCCCTTCAAATGTTCCACATTCCAGCCAAACTGGACATTGGGAAGAAATTCCCTTAACTTGACATGTTATCTTCTAGCTTCCTGCATCCATCCATGCAGGACACTCCCCTAACCTGGAAGTCATAAGCTACTCATCTATTCCTTGCCAAGTCTGTCTCCTTTCAAAACTTAGCTTAGGTGTCAGAATGGCCATTAAGCCTTCTATGATTTCTAAAGCAAAAAATAAAAAAAATTCCATCCTTCTTAAAATTTTCTTTTTTTTTAAATTTCAGCTTTATTCTTACCTTACCTTATGTTATTCCTCTTGGTGTATGTGTCTTATTTTTTTGCCCTAGCATGCATGCACACACACACATACACACACACAATTTAAGTTTCTCAAAACCAGTGATTATGTCATTTTCTAATCTTTGTATCTTTAGCATCTAGAACAATGAATGCAGAAAATGTATGCTCTCTTAATAAATATTTGTTGAAAGGATCCATGGTGAAACAGAAGTACTATCAAACTATTTTATAAGGAAGACATGTTTTGAGTTCTAACATGAGAGTTCATTTAAAATGAGAACTTTTCTAATAGGGGTTTTTTAAATCATATTAAAATTGTTGTTTTGTTGCATTGAGATTTTCATGACCTTCTTTAGGGTTTTCTTGGCAAAGATACTGGAATAGCTTCCCATTCTCCAGCTTCTTTTCCAGATGAGGAAACTGAAGCAGGTGGCTATTAAGTAACTTGCACAGGACCATACAACCAGTAAGGGTCTAAGACTAGATGATAATGATAACTAACATTTATATAGTGCTTGCTATGTACCAAACACTTTATAATTTTTATCTCTTTTGATCCTCACCATCTCTGAGAGGTAGAAGCCATTATCCCCATTTTGCAGATGAGAAAACTGAGACAGAACTTAAACGATTTGCCTATAGTCACACTGCTAGTAAATGTCTGAGGTCCTGCACTCTATCCACTGAGCCACACTATCCCTAGTAGTTTTTAGAGTGAAGGCTACTTCTCAGTCACTCTTTTAATGAATATCTACAACCAGTCCCAGAGAGAAGAGTTTTTCCCTTGCACTCTCCTTCAATCAGAGGGCAGCCTGGATCTTCTTGACTCATCTGCAAGGGCTGATTTTAATTGCCCATTTACTCACCTGATACGCATTCAACCTAGGCCTAACTCTTTTAATGATACAGGGTTCATTACCTGGTGTCTCCACCCGGCGGTAGTGATACGGGTTAATGCAAACTTCTTTCTGCTTTGATCCAAATGGGAATTCACAGCACTCTAGTGGTTTTAATTCATGGTGGGACTGTAGATCTGGCCAGCGCCACACCCTGCAGTAAATCACATGAGGCAGACCCTTGCGATGGGACACCTGCAGCCTTCCATCCAGGGATCGAGGTATGGTGACACATTTGCTCGGCTGGCCTGGACAGCTCAAAGCCCTCTCCAGCTCTTCCATGGCTCCTTTCTTCTTCTTCAGCTTCTTCACCAGAGAGTCAACGGCCTTCTCTGCCCACTTTTCCTCTTCATCTCCTTGCTTCCAGCCAAGCAGCCTTTTTACTGCTGGGCTAGTGAAGGAGAACAGAGAGCTGATAGGGGTGCTGGAGTGCATAAGAGGCAGGCAGAGGATGGTAGATTCAAGCAGAAATAAAAAATTTCCCTTCTCTGACTAAAAGCCAAAGAAAGTGTCATTCGAGTAATCTCAAGAGTTGTCCACATATACAGCTGCTTCCTTGTTTCTGAGAGCAGTTGTGACAGATTCCAGTTGGGAAGGATGTTATATTTCTCCCAATAATCTGAAAGTGTTAATCCTGAAAAACAAGAGATAACAATGAAAAGGATCAAAATGATTTTCAGGTTCTCTCTATTAATTGATTTAGCCCAGGAAACGGCAATCTCCAAGACAAATCGAGGAACCCTTATTCATGCACAAGATCCATTTTCCTTACCATGGATTTCAGGATAATTCACCGCCAAAGATGAAAAATTTAAATCCTAATCTGCATGAAACCAACAAAAACTCTTTTTCAAGTATGCAAGAGAGCTCAACCATCTCATTTTAGAATTTACATTCACAATACCATGATTGATTTTACTGGAATGCCCATACCTCCGTGGCAGTCTCGCTCTGGACCCTTGCAACATACATCAGCCCCCTCCCACATGTACTTCAGACTTTTTAAACTTCAACATCATTTCCCCCCACAAAGTTCCTTCTCATTTGTCCCTCCTTCTTTTATGTGTTTATTTCCTCCATTAGAATGTAAGCTCTTTGAGGGCAGGTTTATACAGGATTTTGCTTATATTTGTGTCACAAGACTTAGAACAGTGCCAGACATATAGTGTTTATTAGAATTATCACATAGGCACAGTGACTAGAACACTGGATCTGAGATCAGAATGATCTAAGTTTAAATTCAGTCTCAGATCAAACTGTGTGACCCTGTGACCACTTACTCTCTGTCTCAGTTTCCTTATCTGTAAAATGGGAATATTAATATCATCTATGTTCCAGGGTTGGGGATTAAATGAGATAGTAATTATAAAGTGTCTGGAACACAAGCTATTTAATATACTACATAAGAGCTAACTATATTTATTAATAATAAATGCTTGTTGCCTTGTATAGTCACCTCTTCAACTTGAATTAAAGGAAAGGAGAATATTCCTATATATTATATATAGGAATGTATATTAGGTAATATCATTATCTTTTTCTTATTTATTATAGACCAAGGTTTTAAATTCTTTAAATATACACTTTTTGCAGATGACATGATGGTATACTTAGAGAACCCCAAAGACTCTGCTAAAAAGCTACTAGAAATAATTCAAAATTTCAGCAAAGTGGCAGGATACAAAATAAATCCACATAAATCCTCGGCATTTTTATATATCACTAACAAAATGCAACAGCAAGAGATACAAAGAGAAATTCCATTCCAAACAAATGTTGAGAGTATAAAATATTTGGGAATCCATCTACCAAAGAAAAGTCAGGAATTATATGAGAAAAATTACAAAACACTTGCCACAAAAATAAAATCAGATTTAAATAATTGGAAAGACATTCAGTGCTCTTGGATAGGCCGAGCGAATATAATAAAGATGACAATACTCCCCAAACTAATCTATTTATTTAGTGCTATACCAATCAGACTCCCAAGAAACTATTTTAATGACCTAGAAAAAATAACAACAAAATTCATATGGAAGAATAAAAGGTCAAGAATTGCAAGGGAACTAATGAAAAAAAACTCAGAGGAAGGTGGTCTAAGTGTACCTGATCTAAAGCTATATTATATAGCAGCAGTCACCAAAACCATTTGGTATTGGCTACGAAATAGACCGGTAGATCAGTGGAACAGATTAGATACAAAGGACAAAAAAGGGTACATCTATAGCAATCTAATCTTTGACAAACCCAAAGATTCCAACATTAGGGATAAAAATTCATTATTCGGAAAAAACTGTTGGGAAAACTGGAAATTAGTATGGCAGAAATTAGATATGGATCCACACTTAACACCATATACCAAGATAAGATCAAAATGGGTCCATGATTTAGGCATAAAGAGGGAGATAATAAATAGATTAGAGGAACAGAGGATAATCTACCTCTCAGACTTGTGGAGGAGGAAGGAATTTATGACCAGAGGAGAACTAGAGATCATTATTGATCACAAAATAGAAGATTTTGATTACATCAAACTAAAAAGTTTCTGTACAAATAATACTAATGCAAACAAGATTAGAAGGGAAGTAACAAATTGGGAAAATATTTTTAAAAACAAAGGTTCTGACAAAGGTCTCATTTCCAAAATATATAGAGAACTGACCATAATTTATAAGAAACCGAACCATTCTCCAATTGATAAATGGTCAAAGGATATGAACAGACAATTCTCAGAGGAAGAAATTGAAACTATATCCACTCACATGAAAGAGTGTTCCAAATCACTACTGATCAGAGAAATGCAAATTAAGACCACTCTGAGATACCACTACACACCTGTCAGATTGGCTAAGATGACAGGAACAAATAATGACAAATGTTGGAGGGGATGTGGGGAAATTGGGACACTAATACATTGCTGGTGGAGTTGTGAAAGAATCCAGCCATTCTGGAGAGCAATCTGGAATTATGCCCAAAAAGTTATCAAACTGTGCATACCCTTTGACCCAGCAGCGCTACTACTGGGATTATATCCCAAAGAAATACTAAAGAGCGGAAAGAGACATATATGTGCCAAAATGTTTGTGGCAGCTCTTTTTGTTGTAGCTAGAAACTGGAAGATGAATGGATGTCCATCAATTGGAGAATGGTTGGGTAAATTGTGGTATATGAAAGTTATGGAATATTATTGCTCGGTAAGAAATGACCAGCAGGAGGAATATAGAGAGGCCTGGAGAGACTTAAATCAACTGATGCTGAGTGAAATGAGCAGAACCAGAAGATCACTGTATACTTCAACAACAATACTGTATGAGGATGTATTCTGATGGAAGTGGAAATCTTCAACATAAAGAAGATCCAACTCACTTCCAGTTGATCAATGATGGACAGGGGTAGCTGCACCCAGAGAAGAAACACTGGGAGGGGAATGAAAATTGTTAGCACTAATATCTGTCTGCCCAGGTTGCATGTACCTTCGGATTCTAATGTTTATTGTGCAACAAGAAAATGATACTCACACACATGTATAGTACTTAGACTATATTGTAACACATGTAAAATGTATGGTATTGCCTGTCGTCGGGGGGAGGGAATAGAGGGAGGGGGGGTAATTTGGAAAAATGAATACAAGGGATAATATTATAAAATATATATATATATATATAATAAAAAAAATGTTAAAAAAAAAAATTCTTTAAATATAATTGAATTTTTTTGCATTCCTGCCAGTCCCTTATTAGTGAGTCAGTCAGTTTAATTAGTTAACATCACTACAGGTTATCTGTGCAACTCTGTATTTTACTGCAGATTCCAAAAAAATTTACAATTCATGATTCAGAGGACAAGCACACAGCAAAGACATGAAAATAATCATAAAGATAATTCATAAATTAATAACAATAAATGAACACTAAAATAGAAAGCCAGGATCTAATAGAGCTCTGAACATATCCCCAGTAGTTAATAATTAGAATGAAGTTCAGATAAAAAGTTTAAAAGATTTTACTTCTTAAGAGTTGAGCTGATATGGAGGAAAGAATGAGCAAATGATTGGTTTTAATCAGAAAGTAGTCTTCTTGGAAGAGCTGAGCATCAATGAGAGAATGTTTGAATGAGAAGAACTAGCTGAGAAGATACTGTCTTATTTCCCAAGAAAGAGAATTTTCTGTATTTTTTTATGTAAACAGAATATGAGCAATAATGAGGAAGGCAATAAACATTGGTTAAGTGTCCAGTGTGTGCCAGTCACTGAATTAAGCAATGAGGATATAAAGAAAGGCAGAAAGAAGAGTCCCTGTTCTCAAAAAGCTCACAATCTGATGGGGGAAACAATATGAGAAACAAACAAACAAGATAAAGACAAGATACATTCTGGACACATCAGGAAAGGTTTCTTATTGGAGATGGAATTTTAGTTGGGACTTAACAAAGACAAGAAAGGAGAGGACAAGCCAAGGGGGACAGCCATCACAGTTTAGCTGTAAGAAGAGCCGAACTGAGCATATTTTTAAAGAATCTTATGTTGGTCTCACTGGAGTCATATGTAATTCTCCCAGTTGCTTAAGAGGCAGTATTATGAAGCAAAAAAGACTGGACTGGGCATTAGCAGAACTAGATTCTGGCCACAGGTCTGCACTCAGCAGTATGTCACCTTGTGCAACTCCATCTCACTGAACTCAGCTTTTTCATCTGTAGGAGAAGGCTGGACTACATCCTCCTTAACGTGGAGTCTAGGAACTTGTTTTAATATTTGGATAATTCTGTCATAATTTGTTTCCTTTGTAGGCCTATATCTAATTTTGTGCATTCAAAAACATTATTCTGAAAAGGGTAGATGGACTTCCCAAGATTTGATTTGACATAGAAAAAGTTAAGAATCCCAGGACTAGTGCATCTTTACAATCCTTTCCAGCTCTAAAACTCGGTGATTCTTTTCTCATGTCTTAAGTCACCATATTATACTGACTTCTTTAAAATTCCTCCGAATCAACCCTTTCTCATTTCAATAGCCAACGTCTTAGAACCTCTTTATAACTTCTTACTGTCCTCCACTCATTTAATGTTCCTTCTGTCTTCACGCCTTTGCTCAAATTGTCTTTTCTGCCTAGAATACCCTTTTTCATTTAAATATAAAATCCACTGCATTTTAAAGTCCTTCACTTCCTGGTCCCTTCCTACCTTTCCAGGATGCTTTTATTTTAAGATCAATGGCTCCGAGGTGGTCTCCCCATTCCTTTTGACTGGCTCTCTTACCTTGCAAATTAGTTCTCCTCATGTCTTCTTCTGAATTTCTTCAAGACTCAGAACAAATTGTACCTTCTACAAGAGGTCTTTCCTGCCAGTACCTCCTATCCGCATTGTCAGTGCTGTCCTGATATTGCCTCCCATTTACATTTTCTATATTTTGTACGTACATAACCATATACATGTTTTCTCCTCAATTTGAATGTGGGCTCCTTGAAGGCAGGGACTGTGATTCTGCATTTCTTAATAATATCCCTGGCACTTAACACAATGCCTGGCACATCATAAGAGCTCATTGACTGAGAACAACAGCCTATTTCAAATCGTAAATCTTCCAGCAAGCCTTCCCTAAATACTATAGCCTAACATCTCTTCTTTCTCTGAGCTCTCATAACGCATATTATATGTACCTAAATATAGCCATATAATTATATACACACACCTTGTAATCAAGTAGTGTGTGTTTTTTGTTGTTGGTTTTTTGGGGAAGCTCACAGGGATAAACTCTCTAGCAATGCAAATCACCAACTATTCTGCAACTGATAGTCTTAAAAACAGTCTTAGAGAATAGTCAAGGGGCACTGAAAGATTCAATGACTTGCCAAGTGTGGTACAAGTAGCATGTATCCTATCATTTCACTGAAACTGATTCCTCCAAAGCTAACAAGGATCTCTTAGCTGCCAAATCAATGGCTTTTTCTCCATTCTCATGCTCCTCAACTCTCTGCAGCCTTTGACACTGGGATCACTCTTTCTTTCTTAATACTCTCTTATCTCTAGGATCTTGGGACACCACTGCCTCCTGGTTCTTCTCTTACCTCTCTGACCATTTTTTCTCTGTATTCTTTGCTGGATCCCCTTCCAGATCAGGTTCTCTAATGGTAAGTATTCTTATGGGTTCTTTTCTGAGCCCTCTTCTATATTGTTTCACTAGATAATCTCATCAGCTTTAATAGAATTCATTACTATATATGGGCTGATGATTCTCAAATCTATTTGTCCTTCCACAATCTTTGCTGACCTCCAATCTCTCATATCCCAACTGCTTTTCAAATATCTCAAGTTGGGTGTTCAGTAGAAACCTTAAGGGGCAAATAGATAGCACAGTGCATAGAGTACCAGGCCTGAAGTCAGGAAGACTCATCTTCATGAGTTCAAATTTGGCCTCAGACACTTATGAGCTATGTGACCCTGGTCCAGGCATTTAACCATCATCACTTCATTTTTCTTAGCTGTAAAATAACCCAGTAAAGGAAATATCTAATTGTTTCAATGTCTTTGCCAAGAAAACCCTAAATGGAGTCATGGAAAGATTGATACAACTAAACCACAATAGTTATCTTAAACTCAGTATGTCCAAAACAGAATTCATTATCTTTCTCCCACTATCTTTTCTCTCTCCACTTCTTACCTTCTCTGGTACTGCAGAGCAAAGCTTCTTAAACTGTGATTCTCAACCCCATCTGGGGTCACATAACTGAATGTAGGTGTCATTAAAAAATGGCCACAGTAAAAGATTTCTTAACACAGCGACCAAAAATTAATTGAAAACCAAACATATAATGAATCTGAGATGTTTCTAGCAGCACTTGTCTATTTACATCATGTGACTTCACTGCTGCGCTGGTTCTGATCACATTTTGCTGTTCACATACATGTGAACGCTGCCAGAAACACTTCAGTTCAGATTTGAGATGGGAATGAGCAAAAATTTGTCAGGCAAAAAGGGGTCTCGAGTGGAAAAAGTTTAAGAAGCCCTGCTGTAGATAATATCATCTTCTTAAAGGATTTTCCTAAAATTAATGTGTAATGATGTCACCTTCCTACTTAATAAATCCAATGATTTCCTATTGCCTTCAGGAAAAAATATAAAATGTTCCATTTAGCATTCAAACACCTTCACAACACAGCCTCTTTGTGTCTTCCCACTTTTATTTTACTTCTTACACATACACTTTGATCTAGTGATCCTGGTTTCCTGGCTCTTCCACAAATAAGACACTACAATTCCTGATTCTGGACATTAATCCTGGTTGTCTCCTATGCCTGGAACAATCTACCTTTTCCACTATGAATGCCAATGTTCTTGGTTTCCTATAAATCCCAACAAATTCTACTTCTACAGGATTCTCCAAACCCTCTCAAATCCAATGTCTTTCCTCTGTTAATTAGTTCCTATTTACCCTCTATATAGATTGTTTTGTATATACTTGTTTATATGTGATCTCCCTTATTAGATTATAAGCTCCTTGAGGGCAGGGACTGCCTTTGCAGTGTCTGAGGACATATTTGAACTCAGGAAGATGAGTCTCCTAGATTCCAACTTTGGCAGTGTGCCATCTAGCTGCCCATGTAAATTTAATTGCTATTATTATTATTAAAATGTTCAAAACTTCTGCTAAATAGTAGATATAGGCCTGTAGGAAGCACAATTTTCAAATGTGATCAGGGTGAGGAAGATTGTTGTATATCTGTAAGTTTTACTTCTCTAAAGCAGATATATTCCTTATCCCAAGTCTGATAGAAGATGGTCAATAAATCTTAAAGAATTGATTATAGAGGTTATAAAAATCTTCTGCTCGAGTTTTTTTATCTGGCATATTTCCAGGCTGCTGGAAAAGGAAGTAGATGACCTTTTCTACATATTCTATACTCATTCTATGGGACCTATTTCTCAACTCCTACTCATCACCATATGATCCCTTCTATCTGTGAGAAAGAGGAAAGGGAACATAAATTTATTAAGTGCCTGCTACATGCCAGGTTCTGTGCTAAATGCTTTACAAAATAGTATTATCTTATTTGATCCTCACAACTACCCTGAATGGTAGTGAAACGCAACTCCAACTAACCCTGGAAGCTTAGATAACTTAAAATACAGTAAAATCCCTGGGATCTGAAAGGAAACCTGATATTTCACCATAGCCTGCATCACTTAACTCAAGGACAACTAGAGACATCCTCTTAGCTCCATGCAAAAATCCCTGATAGGTTTCTACCCCTTGTGCACCCCTAGTGCACAAAGTATAAGCACAAACTCTCATCCTGTGCCCAATCCTCCTGCAGGCACATCCTATTGGCCCCATGGCAGGAAACTGCAGCAAGCTCCTCCTTCTCTTAAACTCCTAGGGATTGTTTTTGAATCATCCCCTCTCTCATTAACTTTCTGGAACATCTAGGGCAGCATGAAGTCTAAGGACATTCTACCTCTGTACAACTATGGCTTATGGTGAAAAGGACCCTCCACTTTGTTCTTGCTCCTTATAAGCTTGACTCTTCCTTTATTAATACCTGCTGGGATTTGGGACCCTTCCTTCCCTCTTTGAAGCCATATTCACATTTCAATAAATCTCCACACAGTTGAAGAAATTGAGGCAGGCAAGTTTAAATGATTAAACCATTAATTTATTCATTCATTAAGCTGCTGGTAAATATCTGAGGTGGAATTTGAATTCAGGTTTTTTGTTTTGTTTTGTTTTGTTTTTTTGACTCCAGACATTATGCCAGCTGTCAACAATTCTCTAGAAGCTCAACTGCTTTTTACCTCCTTCCATTTCAGATCTATCATCACAAAATTATCAAAGAGAATTCCATCTTTTTCCTTCCTGATCATTACAAATCTCCTCTGTAGCACATTAAAGGTTACTGAAGCACAAAAAGGTATTTTACAAGGGAGCAGATTTCATTAGGAAAAAGTATTCACTTCTATTCAACCAAAATCTAATATTTCTTGTTATATATACAATACCTAACTGGTGGGCTGTAAATAGCTACAATGTCTGTCACCCCTCTTATCCTTCTTGACAGTGGGGGGGGGGATAAAAAGAAAGAAAATAATAAAAGCCTTTTATCTTGTCAATAAATCAACAAACATTCGTTAAATGCCTATTTTCTACAAAGTACTATAAAAAGTTCTGGGCTAAAAGAACAAAACATCCTGATAAACAAAACTATCCTGATAAACAAAATATATGCAAAATGACTGGTTCAAGAGGAGGCACTAGTAACTAAGGAAAATCATAAAAATTCTCAAGGAGAAGGTGAAATTTAGGCTGAATTCTTCCCTCTTTATACTATATGTACAACTCATATGCATATTCTATTCCTCTATTAGATACCTATAAATATGAATATAGTTTTTAAAAAAAAGTTTATGTAGTTGTAATCAGCCTCCATAAAGTCCTACTTTGCTTCCAAAATGGTATAGAAGTGACCTTAGTTTTTCAAAATAAAGTACATATTCTGACCATGTTAAATTAACATATTAGAAAGGCTTTGAGGAAAATAGAGTAATCGCCTCCCTCCCACCTCTTCCTTCTCCCCCCGCCCCATTCTTGCTAAATACAGAAAGGCTCATCCCCATTAGTTAATAAATTCTTTAGCCCATGGCAATACAGAAAACAAATTAAAATACAAAATGGTTCCTAAGGTCTGTAATAATGAAGATAGAGTGACAGAAAAGAGCTCATATGGGAATCACTGTCTTTAGGACGTCTATAATTACCTTAATTGTTGGTACTAAAAATGTGAGATCTTTGTCTAATATCAAAAAGCAGAGGCACTGACCCAATAAACAAATTCCTAAGACAAAAGGAATTTACCACTAAATGGGAGAGATGTTCTTCTGGTTCTCTTATAGCATAGGACTACAAAGGGAAGAAAAAAAAAACAAAAAAAACGGTCCTTGCCTTAGGAGATGATATTCTAATGTAAACAGTTGTGCACATACAAGATTTGTAAATAGTAAAGAAGAAGAAGGAATTGTAAGAAGACACTAGCAGTAGGGAGAATACAAAACCCTTCTTAGAGGTCAGTCAATAAGCACTACTAGTGTTCACTATGGCAGACATTGTGCTACATGCTGGATTTACAAAGGAAGAAGCTCACAATCTAGTAGGAGAAGATAACAATAGAAACTAAAAAAGATGAGTAGAGCCAGAGTAAGAAAGGAGAAAAGGTTAGTGAGGGAATTTGCAAAAGTCCAGAGGAACACAGACCAGAGGAAAATTATGAGACAGATGTCTTGGTCACCCTTCTTAAATGGGGAAACTAAGAGGAGTTCTCTACTGTCTACCCTTCACTTTCTTCAAACAGAAGGCAGGGGTTGCAGGTCCAGAGAGTACAGAAGAGGTGATGAGTTTCTTAGTTGAAGGGAAGATCTTGCAGGATGAGAAGATTCTGTAGGACCTGAGAAAAGCCCAGAAGAGTTCAGTCAGTGAGGACATGATGATTCAAGGAATCTCTCAGGAAGCCAGGAAGCAGAATCAAAGAGGAATTTAAATAGGGATGAGCCAGTAAAAAAGACATAGTCAGGAAAAAGACTATCATGTGCAAGGAGCAAAAAGGCAGATATTGCTGCATGGTAGAATACATGGAGAGAAGTAATATATACAAAAACTGGAAAAATAGGAAGGAGCAGGGTTGTGAAGGACTTAAAAATCCAAATAGAGAATTTTATATTTGCAAGTAAAAACAATAAGGAGTTGCTAGAGTTTATTGAATAGGGGAAGTAAGATAGTCAGACTTGTACTTTAGGAAAATCACTTCGGCAGCCAAATGGAGGATGGATTGTAGTATGGATACTACAATCCTAAATGGAGGATAGATTGATTATAAGGAGGGAGGATGAGAGAAAGAAAAGATGGCAACAGACTGCATATGGGGACTATGAAAGCAGTCATGACTAATATCAAGGTTGGATGACTGAAAAGTTGGTGGTATCCTTGACTTTAATGGATAAATTCAGAAGAGGGAAGGGATTTTTGAATGATTTATCCTGTGACCAAAGGAAGCAAGAAACATCATTTCAGGTACATTAGATTATTTCATATTTTAGTACAAATGTGAAATGTTAACCCAAAAAGACTGCCACGAAAAAAAATCATATTTTGTATGCTATCATTTGTCAGAAAAAAAGAGGAAGTGAAAAAACTTCTGTGAAGAATTAGGTGGGACTCTCCAAATTAGATCAACATGTTAATTTAACAATTCCATGACTTCATTGTAAAGGGAACTGGTGAAAAATACTCTGAAATATATGGTTCAAAAGTCAAAAACAAGACAGTCCAAAGGCTTATAAGACATGGTGGAACAAAAGGGGAAACACCTGGGAGTAAAGAAGCGTAGCTTTGATGAGGTAACATGAACTAAATAATTGAGGTAAATACCTAATGGTGAGATATATACCTCAATAGGATTAACTGAGGTCTAGTGGCAGGATTGGGGTACAGAGAGTCACATGGAGCTCCCCTGCAACCCCTTAGGATTCAATGCAAGAATACAAAGTTAAATGAGGTCTATCAGCGGTGAGAGGCCCCTGTAAATGAATTTACAGGCCCGAAAACCTAGATGGGTAAAAAGAGATTTATTGCAAGGTTTGGAAGCAAGGTTAAGGTCTGGTTAGTAAAAGGGATTAGATAGAGGAAGATACACACCGACAGCAACGGCGGCGGGGATAGAGAGTCTCTGATGCAAAGCATCTTGGCTGGCATCTTTCAACTCTGACCACCTTTGCTGCCTTTATCTGCTTGAAGAAGCATAGGGTGGAGCTCAGGTTGATTCCTGGAAGGCCAGATTTTTGGCGGGCTTTTCAGATAGGGAAGAAGCTGTTTTGGGGAAACCTGAGCAAATAGTTGGGGATTGGGTACAGGCCCAAACTGGCTCAGATACTGATCTTATAAATCAAAGGTCAGTCCCAAAGGAAGATCAGGCAAAGAATCTTAAAGATAAAGCACTCTGAGGCAACTCCAACTTGTTCTATTTAAATAAGTTAATGATGGCAATAAATAGGAAAAGACAAAAGGATGAGCATCAACACAGGCCATCATTTCCTAAAGAAGCTTAACTGATGCAAATCAATAGCCACAATGAGGAAACTATGAATCTTTACGCCACCTTAGCCAGGAAACCTACTAGCTGTTCTCACCAAGATGATAGTTTGGCAGCCAAGGATAACACTAGTTTAAAATATAAATCACTTTGTAAAATTTTACAAAGGAAGATAATGAGCAATACTGACTCATAAAATAGTGAAGCACAGTAGAGGAAAAAACAAGTTTACTAAAAGCTTAATGAGAGACTCAACTAATTATCCTAAAGGCATTTAAGGATGAAACTAGAAAAAGAATAATCAATTGAAAAAGAAAAAGAATTATAACTAATTCAACATTGGTTATTTTTCAGTCACGTTTGACTTTGTAACCCCATTTGATGTTTTCTTGGCAAAGAACTGGAATGGTTTTCCCTTTTTGTCTCCAGATCATTTTAGATGAAGAATTGAGGCAAATAGGGTTAAGTCACTTGCCTAGAGTCACACAGCTGTTAAGTATCTGAGGCTGGATTTGAGCTCTAGAAGATGAGTCTTCCTGACTCCAGACCTGGTACTTTTATCCACTGTGCCCTCTAGTTGCCAACTAATTTAATAACAAACTCATTTTTTGAAAAAAATTACTATAGGGGATAAAGTCGAATAATAATATCACATTACCTCACATGCTTCATGGAAAAAATAGAAGCACTAAAGAAAACAGTAGTAGGAAAAACAAATGGATCAGATTTTGGAAAGAGGGTCCTTGCCTCTGTCTGAAGTAGTTTCCTCAACTGTAAAATGGTATAATAATAGCTTTCAAGGTTGTTGTGAGGATCAAATGAGATAATTTTAGTAAAGCACTTAGCAAAGTGCCTGACACATTGTAAGTACTTAATAACTATGCATTTCCTTCCTTCCTTCCCCATTGCTACTAGATTTTCCCTATATAAACATCACTTCTAATACTTTGAAGTTCATTCAAACTACATTTATCACCCAATGAAAAATCTGGTGGTTATTATCTGATCTTCAGGACACTTCCCTTCCATCCTCAATCCTCAATGAATACACACACACACACACACACACACACACACACACACACACACACGGTAGGTATATAGAGGTTCTCTCTCAAACACTCTTTCCTCCAAGTTCCTCAACTTATTCATTTCCATAATTCTTCCATCATGTTTAACTACATACAGAAATGATCACATCCTTGATATTAATTATTATGACCCACAAGTTATCCAGTTCCATGAACTCTGAAATTCATTTATCTAATCACAATCCCATTTTTCTTCTATCTTACAACACTTAATCTTGTTCTTTGCCCTGTGACTTCCAATCCAATTCTTTTCCAGGCCATTACTCTTGCATTTGATACACTTTCTCCTCTCCATCTTAACCCCTCAGTGAAGTAGTTCAGTTCTTTACCTCTTTATTTTATTGCAAATATATTCCCATCCCAGGCTCTAACAACTTTCACTATTTGGTCTTTGATCTTATACACATGATACAGAACAAAGCTAGAGAAAAACAAACCTAACATGATCTAGTATAAATATATGTTACATAACTTTAACCAGGATGGTTCCTAACTGCCTACAAATATATATATATATATATATATATATATATATATATATATATATATATATATATATATATATATATATATATATATATATATATATATATATAGAGAGAGAGAGAGAGAGAGAGAGAGAGAGAGAGAGAGAGAGAGATATCTATATATATATATATATATATATATCTTATATATAGATATAGATATATATAAAATGTTTTCTCCATCCTCAAAAAAATCTTTATCTGCCACTTATATATATGCTAATGATTATCTGATCTTATTAAGTTCTATCCACTCTGCTAACCTCTAGTCTCACATCTCCACTTCCTACTTGAAATTTCAAACTGGATATCTCAAAGACATCTTAAATTCAACATATCCAAAACTGAACCTATCATGTTCCCCTTATCTATCTTCTCTCCTTTAATTCTCTGTTACTGTAAAGGGCATCTTCCCAGTTACTCAGACTAGCAACTCAGGTATGATCCTAAATTCCTTGTTCTCATTTCCATATTCAATCTGTTGCCAAGTCCTGTTGAGTTCACCTTTACAATATCTTCCTCTGACATTGTGACCATGCTGGTATAATCCCTCATCTCACATTTGGATGATTGATAGCCTTGTATCAAGTCTCTTCCCCACTCCAGTCTATTTTCCATTTAGCTATCAAAGTGATTCAGTATGAGTCCTGCCAGTGGGCACTCCTACTCCAACTCTAATGGCTCCATATAATTTCTAGGATCAAATATAAAATTCCCATTTTGCATTTTAAAGCCTTTATTAATCTGACCCCTTCCTACATTTCCAGTCTTCTTATACCCCTTTTTTGTTTTTAAATATTTCATTTCACTTTTACTTGCATTGTCATATTTACTCCCATGCCACAAGCTTTTGTTTTTTCCATTTCTGGTTTAGGAACAATTTGTTTCTTTTCAGTAAGTATCATCTCAATATGGCAAGGAGAATTCATGCATGGGTTGATTTGACCATGAGCCCTATAAGTACATCCTTTGCATTTTGGGCACCTTATTAACCTGATATGCTCTATGACAAGAGAATCCACATCCATACCCTTCACTTATGCATTACTCTCTGCATTTTTAAGCAGACATAATAAGAACTCAGCACTTTTTGGGCCACCGACCCTGTCTTCAAGTACACCTGCCAACTCCATCATTATATTGGAAAAGAGAATACATTATTTCTTCAACATGATATCTTCAAGTACTAAGTAGCTTTTTGGATATGCATGCCCTTCTTGATAGCCTGGGCTGCTTCATAGATGATCTTGAAGTGTCCCCAGAGATTTGAGCCCCTTGATTTGCATGATTTTGTGGGGTTCTCTGGATTAAGAGAATACCTCACCATTTCAAATGATTGTCTAGCTGAAAACCTTCTTTTTCCTTAATCCCCACTAAGTACTCTACAATCCAGTGCCACTGGTATCATTGGTATTTCTTATCTTTCCAAGAGACTCCATCCCTGACTCCAAATTTTCATTGGCTGTCACTTATACCTAGAACTATCTCCCTCCTTATCTCTGTCTCTTGGCTTCTCTGGTTTTCTTCAATTCTCAAGTAAAATCTCACATGTTATAAGAAGTCTTTCCAATTCCTCCTTAATGGCAATGCCTTCCCTATGAAATTATCTCCAATTGTGTTTGTAGATAGCTAGACAGATTGCATTTAGTGCAATAAAGTTTGCATGGAGCAAGCACTTAATAAATGCTTATTAAATTGACTAAGGTGGATTATCCACTTAGGTAGATAGTGTTTGGTTTGAAGTAAGGAAGACTCGTCATTTTCCTGAGTTCAAATCTGGCCTCATACTTATTTATGTGATCCTGGGCCAGTCACTTATCCTTGTTTGCCTCAGTTTCCTCATCAATAACATGAACTGTATAGAAGGAAAAGGCAAACCACTCTAGTATCTTTGCCAAGAAAATCCCAATTGAGTTCACGAAAAGTTAAATATGACTAAACAACAACAACAAATTTGACTTGACTATTTATAGAGGAAGGTTCTATTAGAATGAAACAATTTTAGGGTTACACAATAATGATCTCAAGATATCTGAAAGAGGGGAGGATACTAAATGCTTAGAATAAAATTATAGACATTATTATTATAATTCCTAAAATAATGACCAAGAAAATTTCAGTTGCTCTTGACCCATGTATTTCCATTTCTATCTCCATAAAAATTTTTTGTGTAATGTATAAATATAAGAATGTTATTCTTAATTAAAGTGTGATAAAGAAATAGGCAGATTTTCAATAAAAATATTCTAAAGCAGTCTACATCTTTAAAGTCACTTAGCTGACTAAAAGCTGCAGAGAATGAAGTAAATTGTTCCTCTTACTGCTTATTTATTTATTTTTAAAGATCATTTAATTCAACAACATCTTAAAAGCTTTTCTCTAAAAAACTATCTCTTATCCACATATCAAAATCACACAAGGATCCTTGAAAATTATAAAAAGACAATGAGCACCAGGTTATTTTTTTCCTTATTAGTAAAACAAGAACAGTAACAATACCTATATCTATCTATACCTCCTGGAGTTATTAGGAAGATCAAATGAGATAACACATGTGTGTCTCTTTTACAACTGTTAAAAATATCATGTCACAAAAATGGTATATTTTCAAAGAGATCATAAAAGAGGGGAAAGGATCCACATGTGCAAAAATGTTTATAATAGGAACTTAAAACTGAGCGGAAAGCCCATCAATTGGGAAATGGTTGAATAAGTTATGATATATGAAATGTAATAAAATATTACTGTTCTATAATAAATGATGAGCAGGCTGATTTCAGAAATGCATGGGAAGCCTTGCACAAAACGATTCTGAGTGAAGCAAGCAGAATCAAGAAAACATTGTACACAGTAACAAGAAGATTATATGATGATCAACTGTAACAAACTTGGCTCTTCTCAACAATGAAGTGATTCAAGGCGATTCCAATAGTCTTGGGGTGAAAAATACTATCTGCTTTCAGAGATTGAACTATGGAGACTGAATATGAATCAAAGCATAGTAGTTTATTTTTGTTTGTTTTTCTTTCTTGTGGATTTTTCCCTTTTGGTCTGATTTTTCTTGTATAATATGACAAATATGGATATGTACATTTTTAAAAAATTATTACAGCTTTTTATTTACAAAACATATGAATGAGTAATTTTTCAACATTGACTCTTACAAAATCTTCAGTTCCAAATTTTCCCCTCCTTCCTCCCACCCCCTCTCCTAGATGACAGGTAGTCCAATACATATTAAATATGTTAAAATATATGTTAAATCCAATATATGTATACATATTTATACAATTATCTTGCACAAGAAAAATTGAATCTAGAAAGAATGAAAAACCTGAGAAGGAAAACAAAAATGCAAGCAAACAATAACAGAAAGTGAAAATGCTATGTTGTGGCTCATACTCAGTTCCCACAATCCTCTCTTTGTGTGGAGATGGCTCTCTTTATAACTGAACAATTGGAACTGGTTTGAATCAATTCACTGTTGAAAAAGAAATATATTTCCATGTTATGGAAACATATTTAAAAGAATTGCAAATATTTAACCTATGTCAGATTTGTTGCTGTTTTGGGGAGAGGGGAGGAAAATCTGGAACATAAAGTCTTTCAAAAGTGAATGGTGAAAACTATCTTTACATGTATTTGAAAAATAAAATACTATCAAAAAAATTTTAAAGAAATGCTATATGATTTTTATTACTAATATCAAATAATGTATTAAAATACATTTTCTCATAAAAAGCATTTGTCATTATTAAAGAAGATAAGCCCAGAATAGAATCCAAATGGAAGGATTCCCTATAGATAGTGAGGTCATGCAGAAATTCTTCTTTGTTGGCAATATTTTGCTAGTTTGCAGCAAACTACCAAATATTTTGAAGTTTCCTAAATAATATTAATAATCACTTAAAACAAAGAGTTTGATCTAATTATTCACAACGGGTAAAAAAAACTAAATAGATGAAAAATGACTAATACTGTTGTGTCAGTATATATATATATATATATATATATATGTATATATATATATATATATCTTGGATAGACAAGTAAGACTAATGATGAACTGAATTCATAATTGAGTAGGAGAGTAACTGGGTTGGCTTTGACTGTTTTATTAAAACACTGTTGTTCAACTCCACCCTTTTCTCTAAAGCAAAGAACACTCTTTTAAACCGAATCCTTCTAATCAAGTTGCATTGAGCAACATATGTCACAAGTCATTGCTATTTGTCCTTCATTCTCAAAGATCACCAAGATATCAGGGAGATAATGTCATGACATGCAAGTGAACTGGATTTAAATGAGGATGGATTGTGAATTGGCACCTCCAGATCAGAACACTGGAAAAGACCTGGATGCAGTGGGAGTTCTTGGCCTTTTTAAGCTAAGGTTTCTAACAAGTATCAGTTTGACCAAAGCAACACTCAAATCAACAATTAAGGGTATATAAGAAAAGAGACAGAAATGGTCTCTTTTACCTAGTAAAAAAAAAAAAAAAACTCCTCTTGGGAGAGAAAGACCCCAAATAATTAAACTTAGAGTTCATCCCAATAGCAATGAAGATAAATATTGTAGGAATGAGCACGCTATAGAATATTACCAAAAAATTTCATACAAGACACCATATAAAGAATATAATCAAAACAATCTGTGACTAACAGAGGAGGTAGGCCATTCAACTATTAATATTAAGGGATAACAGGAATCTTGTTCAGATGCTCCAACATTATCCATGTAATATCAAGAAATTTATAGGCAAGATGCTTGTACTTTGCATGCACCCACTGTGGAGGACTGTAAGACATGGAGAACAGTTTCACGGACTGAAGAACTACAGATCGATGGTATTCTGCATTCCTAAAAAGAATACCCACATCAATGAGCTCATAAATGCATGGAAGCATCAAATAAGAAGATATAGTAAATGTATATACTTTTTTGGCATTTTCCATTATTTTATTCACATTTCTTTTTCTTCCCCATAGTTACAATTCATAACAACAATATTATAGACCATTACATTGATGTAACAAAACAAGGCTATTCTCCTACATTATTGCCACATTGCCATATGGGGCTGTTATGGAAAATGTATCTATAAATATTTTGCAAAAATAATTATTATTTTTAAAATTACTTCCTTGGGATATATAATAATGAGTTAATTGAATCAAATCATCCAGTCAATTTTATTAATCTTGTTTGCCAGACCTCTCTCCAGGAAAATTGAAGTTATGTGCAAAGCTCCTAGAAATATGAGTATACCTATTCTCTACCCCAAACCAAATTTAATTTTCCCAAAATCTAACTACATTTCTTCTTCTATAAAACTGCTTGTTTAAAAAAAGTGTCTCCCATCTTCCAGAGTATAAAAACTTCACTGTTTATCATTTCACTAACTGTCTAACTTATGTATCTTGGAATCAAATAGATTATCTCCAAAAGTCATTTCTTTAGTAAATAATAAGGGTAAAATATACATTTCTAAATCCAATTATTTGAACTGTTTGAACAAAAGGTGATACATACACTTAATGTATTCCTCTTGCTATTTTTTCCCCTCTTGCTTTTACAGACTCATTTTGGCATTAAATAAATCATAATGGCTACTAAATACAAATATGTTATCAGTTATATGTGGATAAAGTATGATTAAACTGAGTTTTTCCTCTTGTATTATAGAAAATAAAACAAAACAAAAAACATGAAACATAGATTTCAAACCAAAACCCAATTTTTTCCTCCTTATATTATTATTTAGGATTTTGTTATTAGTTATATGTGGCATAATGTTTAAACCAGGTTAAGTGGCTTAGTTCCACAATATTTCCAGAAATCTAAATTTCTCACGAAACAAAAGTTAAATAAATACATGCCAGAAATTAAACTTTTATAGCACAAACACAAAGACAATGCAGCAGCTCCCCCAGTTCTCCATTTCATCAGACTTTCCTCATCTGTTTTATAGTACTGGTCACATTTTGACTTTTATAACCCCTTATTTCAGTTTTTTCAGTGGAAGGGCAAAGATGACAGAGACTGGACTCTTAATAACCTCCTTTCTGAAATTCAAATAATCACAATAGCTTCCCTCACCAGAGCCCCAAATTATGACCTCATTACTATAGGTCAATTAATCAAGCATTAATTAAGTATTTACTATAAGTCAGATACCATACAAAGAAAGACAAAAACAGTCTCTGACCTCAATTAGCTTACATTCTAAAATGAGAAAGGTGTACACAATAATATATATCTGCAACATACAAAATAAAAAAAAACACTTAAAAATACAAGGTAATTTTGGGAACAGGGAGATACTACCATGATAAAAATATAAAAAGTGCTCTCATAGAAGGTGGCATTTGAAGGAAACCAAGAGTTACAGGAGAGACAGTGCATTCCATATACACACCGACCCAGAGATGTGAGGTACATTCTGGAGTGTGAAGAAAGCAAAGAAAGAAAGAAAGAAAGTCCAGTTTTACTGGACTGAAGTTTGCAAAGGGGAGGATTAAATAATAAAGCTGGAACAGTAGGCAGGAGCTAAATTGTGAAGGGCTTTAAATGTTGCTCTCCTATCCTCCTAACCAGAGGTTCTTTCATCAAACCAGCCTAGCAAAAAAATATACAGTTCAAAGCTAAAAACACTAAGATTTCAATAAAATTTTTATTTATCCATAGTGAATGAATTTGGGTCATTGGCTCCTCATTCTAAGTATTTTATTCTTCCATGTTTGTTTTTGTCTAAAAGTCTTCCGTGTTTGTTTTTAGCCAGCCACAACATTAAAGGTCGGTACTGAAACTGTTTTCAAAAATAAAGAAAAGGAAAGAAAGAAAATAGAGTAACACATCATTTATATAAATGCACAGAAAAAAAAATAAAAACAAAGAAGTTCAGATGGAAACACAAATAAGCAGAATAACTTTGAAAGGAATAGCTTTTATTTATTTTTTAAGTAAACTATATATAAGAAAGTTTCACATAAAATCCTTTTTCCCCATGGAAAAGAATTCTCCCCCACCTTTTGGTGTTTGTGAAGTTCAGAATTTTAAAAAAGTAATAAAAAATTTTTAAATACCAACACTCAGGATGCTCTATCCTTAAGAGATGGTAGTGACAGGACACATTCTCCAGTTTGTATTTTCCCTCCTCGAATGGCAACTTGACTTTGGAGGTTATATGATATTTTACATTATTTCACTCTCATTTAGAAACTTAAAGTCCTCTTGCTCTATAACTCCTTATCTCTAATAGACCACTTCCTATTGTTAAATTAATATGATTCCTTATCAGGGATTGTTTCTGACTTTTGAAAAAACTGACTTGATAATATTACCATGGATTCACTTTTTAGCTGATTAGATTCCAGCTCTAAGGGATCCTCTTCATTTTGAGATTGAGTACAAAGTTTAACTAGTAATAAGAAAAACAAGAAAATGATTAAGGAGTGAGGTAAAGATGAAAGATAATTCTAAAACAAAAATTCTTTTGTTTGTTTTTGACAAAAAGTCTCTCTTGATGAAGAAGATAATAATAGGGATAGCCAGATGATGGCTTAAAGTGCTGGAAGTTGAATTCAAATCCCCATTCAGATACTTCTTAGCTATTTGGTCTGGAACAAATCACTTGAATTCTCCCACCTCCACTTTCCTCATCTGTAGAGATAGTAATAGTAGCATCTATCTCTTGGAGATACTAATTTGTGAGAACTAATTAAGATAAATATGTGTAAAATGCTACATGTGACATTATTAAGAAGTGTGATTTGCTAATTCTATCTATGAAATGTTTTATAGTATACTCTATGATATTAACTTAATTCTACATTGCAAGGCCATTGGGGTATTCCAGATAGCAGACATATCTTCTTCAGTGAGTAATAATCATGCAGAAATGAGGGGTATTAAGAAGGCCAAACAACAGTTTATTTTTCCACAGTTGTCCCATTACCACTTTTAGAAAAATTCTGTTTCTTTTATCTTATGATGTTCTTTTCTTTCAAGTGGTTTTCAAGATTTCCCTCTTTTGGTTAACTCTCAGGAATAAATGTAAAAATGTGGTTTTGACATGAATGTGTGGTGAAACCATTTGTTGATGCAGCAAATGCATTGTTATTCCAGTTTTCCTAACACAGTAGCTCTATCAACTCCATGTGTTCAACATTAGAGTAATTCTTTCTTTGGGAAAAAAATAATCCTTATTCTGACTGTCCCTTCTCTATCATAAAGTCTATCCACAGTCTGCTTCCCATGTGGCTATAGCAAAAATACAGCACTTCATTCTTTTTTGGGAATCTGAGATGAATAATAAGCTCCAACAAAGTGAGCAAAACAACCTCTCATTTTCATGTTTTTAAATAAACCAGACCACTTGAAAGGCAAGCAAGACTGACCACATGCTTTAGAGCAGATGCCATGAAGACATTTTTCCATGCAAAAATGTAATTTACTGGGGCCAAATAAATGTCTGGGTTTTTTAAAGCCTTTAAATTCCAATGATCAGTTTAAATCCAATATAGGTGAATGGGTGGTAAAAGTGCTTTCTACTTGATTGTCACCTTTAAGAAAATTAGTTGGTGCTCTCAATTCTAATATTAACGGAAGGTTGTTCTAAATAGGATGCTGCTTGGTTGCAGACATAAATGCTAAGTACCTCTGACTAATTTTGACTGGCATTGTATCTATTCTTTTCCAATATGTACAAGAAAATAGCCCTAAGATTTGCTCTAGTGTCCAAAAATTATAGAATCACACAGGATCAAGAGCTGTAAAACTCCTCAGGTCTTTCAAATTTCTTTCTCTTACAGCTGAAGAAATTGAGTTCCAGAGAGGTAATGCATTTCCCAAGGTTACATGGATTATGAACAATTAAACCAGTATTCAACACAGATCCTCTGATTCCAAACCTATTGTTTTTTTTTCAAATAGCCATACTTCTTCCCTTGTTTTAGAAGCTAAAAGAAAATTGGTCCAAATATTAAACATCTTTTCAAAAATATATTGAAGCCTCACCAAAGTACATCCACAATATAATCAGAAATAAATTGATCTTTAATCATGAAAAACAAATTGTAGATTTAACTAATAGTGTAAAAAAGACTGATTTGGGGATATATTTTCTAAGATATCTACCCAAAAAACCTTTTTATCAGTATTCTTTATACACTGTTCAGCATTATAATTATTACAGGTATAAACAAGTCTTTTTAATTAAAATGGTCCCACTACTTGGCAAAATTTGTAATCATCAACAACACAAACATTTATTAAGCTATATTAAAATAGGTATTTATTAGCATTATTCTAGATGTCTTGAAATTATATGAAAAGCCATACAACATGTGGGGTGCCCATCTGTTATTTCTTCAATTTTTTTCTATATGACTAATGAACCTTGCTTTTCAATCATATTTCTCTTTAATAACAACTCTTATGCCATTCCGTGTACTTAATTAATCATTTGCTAATATACCACAAGCTTCTTATGCCTTCCATGAGTTAGAAAAAAACTTCCAGAATGCTGGGTAGGCTCCCTAGGGAGGATTTATGGAAGAAGATGAATTACAATAGCATAAAATGAGATGGCATATCTAGATGAGTTATAATCTACACTTCTGGAGACAATGTGTATGTCAATAAATTTACATCCACTGGAATATTATGAATCAATATTAATAATTTATCAGATTATCATTATTATAATTACTGTCATTCACTTAAACATATTATATTATTTTATAATCTAAATCTTGGATAGATAGTCTAGTTAACCCCAAGATATAAAAGAACAAAGTTTGGTTGGTCAGTTGGTCAAAAAACATTTATTAAGCACTCATTGTATATAATTCGTGTCAAGCACTTTGGATACAAAGAAAGATAAAAGACAATCCCTACTGTCAAAGTTTTACAGTCTAATTAATTGGGAGACAACATACAAATCACTACATACAAAGAAACAAGATATGGAATAAATCAGAAATAACGAAAGAGGGAAGGCACTAGAATTCATTAGACCTATAGAAGATAGAACTTTAGCTGGAACTTGAAAGAAGACAGAGAAGTCAGAAGTAAAGAAAAGGTTCAGCTTCTGAAATATATTAGTGGTGTGACCATGAAGAAGCCACTTAGCTTTCAATGTTGAAGCAACTCTATAAGAAATCGAGTTGGAAAGCACTAAGGACCTGTAATGGAGCAGCAATTATCAAACTTTTTTGGTATTAAGACCCTTTATATTCTTGAAAATCATTGAAGACCACAAAGATCCTTTATTAAAATGTAGGTTATATCTATTAATACTGTATTGAAAATGAAAAATGATACTTTTTTTTTTGGTGAGGCAGTTGGGGTTATGTAATTTGCCCAGCTAGGAAGTGCTAAGGGTCTGAGACAAGATTTGAACTCAGTTCCTTCTAACTTCAAAGCTAGTGCTCTGACCACTGTGCCATCTAGCTGCCCCTAAATAATACATTTTAAAAGCATTAATTCTTTAAAAAACAATAATAAACTCATTACATGATACTATAAATGACATTTTCATGAAAAAATTATTTTATAAAGTGAAAAAGTAATAACAATGATAGTTTTTATATATTTTTATACATTTTTTTAATGTCTGGCTTACTATAAAAAAAAGCTGGATTCTCACATCTGCTTCTACATTGAATTTGTTGTGATATGTATGAAGGCAATGTTACTGGAAACAAAGGAGTACTGTATTTTAATAAACAAATAATATATTATTGCAGTTAAGTCTCCATTAATGAATATAATGAATCCTATAAATTTTACATGCATTCAAATTCTCATTTGTGGAAATTACTATGTAAAATATTGTAACTGGTTCCAGACCAATGGCAATACGCAGTATAAATTCAAATAATGAGACCACTTTATGGGACTTATTATTTGTATTAATCAGGGACCTGGCTGTATTATGATGAAAATAGTATTAGTCTCTCTAATCTCCTGAAAAAGTTTAAGAACCACTATTCTCAGAAGTTTTCTCATTGAGATTTTCCTATGTCAAGAAATCACAGATCTATATTTTTAAAAATTCAATTGATATATTTTACAACTATTCTATATATTTATATATGATATAATAATATAGAATATATGAATTATATAGTTTCTATGCTGAATGGATTAAATTATTACTTTTTTAGAAAAACAATATTTACAATGAACATTATTTTAAAGAACAAAGTCATACCAAGTCATTGAGGAGTTGTGATCTGTTTCTCTAAAGGGATTACCCATGTAAGTGAAATTACAGGTAGTTTAAAGTTTTAAATACATATATTTACAATGTAAAATTGAAAAGAATATTGAAGTTTTATCCTAATTTAAACTTTGCTCTTAAATTATTAATAACAAATTAATTATAAGGTTTTACTATCATTTTCAATAATGCTACAAATATTACATTGGATGAAATAGTTTTTTTATTGTGAAAAACAGTAAAAATGTAGTTCAAAATGAACCCGTGACTTCATATTTTGGGAAAGAGAAATCAGCTTGGCAAAGAAGAAATAGTTCAACTCCCTGCTCTGCTACTCAATTAGATAAGTGTTTTGACCTCCCTGGAATTCAGTTGTTTTTACCTATAAAACAGAGTGTTAGACTAATGATCTCTAAAATCATTTTGAATTTTAAATCCCATTAGCTCATAATTCTATAATTGTATCCAGAGATTCTCACATATTGAGAAAGTAATTATAACACTGTATATCTGTTCTCCAATTAGTCATTGATTCCAAGGCCAAATCCCTCTGATTGTCCCACCATGACTCTGCAAGAAAAATCTATATTCCTGGAGAGAAGGGGAAGAAGAGGAAGAAGAGGAGGAGGAGGAAGAGGAAGAGGAAGAGGAGGAGGAGAAGAAACAGGAGAAGGAGGAAAAGGAACAGGAGGAGAAGAAACAGGAGGAAGAGAAGGAAGAAAAAGAGGAGGAGGAGGAGAAGGAGGAGGAGTAAAAGAAAAGGCCAGTGGCTAAAGAGGCAAAATGGGATTACTTCCTTTAAAAACTGGCAGATTTCATTTGAAATTGTTAGGGATTAAGAAAATAATAAGTAACAAAAATATTTTTATTAATTTAGATAAGAAATATAGTCACTCTCATAATATTTGTTAAGAGTAACACTAGACCACACTGCCTGAAGGTTTCCTTGCTATGGGCTAGACCAATTCACTCCAACCTTATTCATGCTTTGCTGCTCTTGCAGATACTTAATTTACCAAAAAGTTACATGGATGAAACAGAACTGTCCAATACTGAATAAATAGTATTGGTGATCAGGAGTAGGGACTTTTAAAGAATATGTTCAAAATCAGTAATGAAAAAAGGAAAAATAGAGAAAGAAGAGTGAAAAAGAGCCCTCCCCATCAACAATAACAACTTGTCTAAAACATATTATTAAATTTGAAAATATTGAAAATGTTCTTTTTAGTTCAACTTTAAATATTAAATAAATATTTCTCTCATCTAAATCCTTTTCAGAATTTTCTGTGGAAAATGTGTAAAAGATTAAGAACAAAAGTTAAAATCCTGAGGAAAGGATTGAAAAGTATAATAAACAAGTATGGTTCTAGTATAGTTAAGAACATTGCTTTTTCCACCCGTTAAAAGATTAGTGCTATGACTCACCTAAGGGAAGTATAAGCTTTTCCATTTCAAAAGTAAGACACTGATCACAAAGAAGAAAGCCCCCTTCAGTCCTTGAGGATTGTAGTCAAGGAAGGATCTGAGTAGTTCTAATTAAAGATTAATGGTTCAAATTGACCATTGTCCTAAAATGTTAACCCAACATTTGGGGGGGGTTGGGCTTTTTTTTTTTTTTTTCCACACAGGCTGGAAGTTCATTGACTTAAAGACTCAACTCATCCCCAAATTGATCAGCATGTAAACTTTGACCTGTTTGATTTTTCTGATGTAGGCAAATTCATGACTCCTTAGGCATCCTGATCTCCCCATACCTCAGTTCTGGAGTCTCAGTATATCAGTATGAGATTCAGTGTAGACGAATGCTCTGCTTTAGCTTGACTATATCTCAGAACTCCTGAACTCAAGTGATCTAGCAGTCTCAGCCTTCTCCAGTAATAAGGATTATCAGTTTGGGTCACCATGCCTGGTCCAAAACAGAATTTTGGAATAATGTGACTTTTTCTTTATTTAAGATTCCTATAAATTTTACCTCAAATTGTCTTGATTCAGGGAGATGTCCAAGTATAGGAAGGAAGTGGGATGGGGGAAGGGAGAGGCTAGATTGGTTCAAAAGTTTCCCTCTTTGGATTTAAAATATTGTTAAATTAATTAAAAATTATTTCTGACAGACTTTTTCTAAAATTCAGATTACAGAATTAATATTCTTTCTTTAATAGGAATAAAAGACTATTTAAACAATAAAAAAGCCCTGGGCTAGGTTTTAATTCCCTATGAGAGAGGGAGGACACAGATTTAGGGGAGAAACAAGAGGACATAGAGATTATAATCATAAATGTCCATACATACTTGAGTATATACACACAATATGATTCTGAAATCTCTTACTTTCTCAAGTACAGGCTAGCAAATTTTTAGTAATCACATACTAATATGGTACAAACTTTATATCAAGCAATCAAACAGGATCCAAAAGGCAAGTAGCAAAGCATTTAATTGGAGCTGAATAGCTAAGTAAATACCAGAAAAATCCAGCAATAGAATTATTTTTAGATTCCCTCCACAAATGGGAGTAAAATTTCCCTGGCTCCAATGGAGGGAGGGAATACTTCTTAGACAATTTACTCTCCAAGGTGATTGCATCATGACCAGAACACTACTCACTGATTCATCTCTTGGTAAACTGTAGTAGCACCTGCTGTTTCTTGACTGCACCTCTCACATCTCTTCTGCATGATTCCACAGATCCCCTAGCCATTTCTGTTCCCTTACTAACTTTACTCTAACCCACTGTTTTGTATCCAAAGTAGCTAATGCACCCACATCTCATCTGAAGCAGTTCTGCAAGCCTGATACTGCTACTGCTGCTAATGCCATCTGCTAAAGCTAAAGCTATCACCTACTTCCAAAAAGGGTCACTATTCAACTGGGAAAATGACCTGGACCAACCCCCCCCTTGGGGACTAATCAACATATTTGCAGTCCTTTGATAATAAGATCTCATTACATCAAGCTGAAGTACAAAGTGATTATTCAGGTAGCTATTCAGACTTTTTCTTAATTCACTGGTTTTTCATCAGAAAGATTGTACCACCACCACCACCCAGCCTTCATTCTCAGCTCTTCACTCCCAGTACAGTTATTATTTTTCAGCTCCCATAATTCTCTTCATATTAATGTTCAACTCATGCAAATTGTCTTGAAGTTTCCAGAGCCACAGGGAGGCACCTAGCAACCCTGGAGTGGGGCATAGCTGAAGAACTTTGCCCTCCACTCCTGCTGCCACTGAAAATGTCTCTATCTATCCCATATATATATATATATCATACCTTTTACTGATATGGAACTTTGTCCTCCTTTCTAGCTATTGAACCATTAGGCTATAAGATTCCTGAGGGCTTATGCTGGTTTTCATCTATCACAGGCCATTGTATATATCAGATACTTCACAGGAGTTTGGTAGATGCTAAATAAATAGGGCATACAGAGAAACATCCATATACATGAGATTAGACTGGTATGCTACAAACTACAGTGGAGAACTTTTAAATACACTATATCCTGAGACAGAGAGGGACAAATACTGACCCAGAGCACATGTGTAGAAAGAAAATATTTTCAATCAGAGTGCACAGAATCATCTCTCTCCATAGGCTTGGGAGAAGAGGGGTTAGCTACAGTTATGATTAATGCAATTCATAGTGTGATCAACCTCAGCACAAGCTTCTGTGTTGTAATATACTCATCTAAGACCATTAGGAGCAGTAAAGAAATATGTGGAAGTGCCTCGTAAGCCTAAAAATGTACATAATGCTTCACTTCCCAAGATAATGGCTTGAAAACCAGATTTTCAATTGACCAAAGGGGCAGATCATGCAATTTACCATTATATTTCATTTATCTAGATGTCACTTCTCAAAAAAAATCACTTATTTGTAACATAGTTAAGAACCAGAAAGCATTAAAGGTTGTTGATCAAACTAATAAAGATGCCACAAAGTTCATACAGCAAGGTTTATTCATTTTATTTCTTAGCAGAATCCCTCAGGCCCTAACTTAGAGACTATTTATTCTTAATTTAGAAACAGTCATAACAATATTTATCTGGTTTCCTAGCCAACAACAGATTAAAAGAAGCAAATTATATTAGCAAGGAGGGGAGTTTCCTACACACAGATATAAAGACAATAAGAAATGACAAGAAGACAGACCAGCTATTTAGAATTGTGATACATGTGCAAAAATGTTTATGGCAGCCCTTTTTGTAGTAGCAAGAAACTGGAAATTTGAGGGATGCCCATTAGTTGGAGAATGACTGAATAAGTTATGGTATATGAATGTTATGGAATATTATTGTTCTCTAAGAAATGATCAGCAAGATGATTTCAGAGACTTACATGAACTGATGCTAAGTGAAATGAGCAGAATCATGAGATCACTGTATGTGGCAACAGAAGATGATATGATGATCAATTCTGATGGGCATGGCTCTTTTCAACAATGAGATGAGTCTGGCCAGTTCTATAATCTTGTGATGAAGAGAGCAATCTACACCCAAAGAGAAGACTGTGGGAATTGAATGTGGATTACAACATAACATTTCCACTCTTTTTATTGCTGTTTGCTTGCATTTTATTTTTTCTTTTTTTTTCCTTTTTGATTTGATTTTTCTTGTGTAGCAAGATAAATGTATAAATATATACAAATATATTGGAGTTAACATATATTTTACCATGTTTAACATATACTGGATTACTTAGCATCTAGGAGATAGGGTGGGGGGAAGAAGAGAAAATTGGAACACAAGATTTTGCAAGGGTTAATGTTGAAAAATTATCCACGCATGTGTTTTGAAAATAAAAAGCTTTAATAAAAAAAATGTGATAGCTCTGTGGCCATTAACTATGGGGAATATAGTTCTGTGTATCACAACTGGGGAGCGTTATTGTATCGCACTCTCACAGTAAAATAACTACTGATACCAAGCTATTAAGAAAATGTTAAATTGTACTAAGGAAAGGGATAGAAAAGATCACAAGAAATAAAATGGATTTTTTAATTACATAAAAATTAAAAAGTTCTGCACAGACAAAATACAAGAGTAAATCTTTAGTCATTTCAATCAATGTATGTATACACATACACACATACATATATATATATATATATATATATATATACACACACACATATGTATATATCCAGGTACATAATAAATATTAGTAGAACTAGGTAAGGTAGCAAGGCACCAAAAAGTTAAGGGCCTTGCCCAGGGTCACACATTTACTAGTTGCCAGAAGGAAGAATTAAACACACATCTTCCTAACTCTGAAACCAGTTCTCTATCCATTTTTTCATATATTTAATATAAATATATAAATAAAAATATATGCGTGAGAATACACAAGAGGCAGTATGATATAGTTGATAGAGAATTAATTTTGCAGTCAAGAAGATCTAAATTTAAACCTTTATTCCGACCTACCAGTCACAGGTCAGGTGGTGCTGGGTAAATCAGTCCATTTTTCAGTCTGCTTCCCCACAGTAACACTCTCAAATCATAAGTTTAAGAAAAGCTGCCAGTCTGCATTGGTAAGGGAGTTCCTTCATCAAGAATTCTCTATTACACCAGTGAAATTCCAAATCTAGCCCTCCCTCTTCTCTAAAAATGTTCATGTAGTTCCTTTATCATGTATTAACCTGAAAGGTTTGGCCATGTCATCAGTCCTGCTAAAATATATATTTTAGATCCTTATGGTCTTCAGAAGAAAACATGATCCTCAAGCTGACACTTTCCAAAATCCTTAATGCCATACACAATTTGTCTCCAACTACCTCTTTAGATTTATTCCATGTTACTATCCTTCAAATACAGAACATTTCTGCCAAATCAGAATACAAACTGTTTGCTGGATTCTGCATTCCATCCCCAGGCACCAAACCTTCAGAGAGTTAGTCTCCCATCATTGAAGTGCATTCCCATCTTTGTCTTTTCAAAACTTCAGCTTTCTTCAAAACTCAACTCAGCTATCACTTGCTAGAGAAATTCTTTCTAATCCCCTAGTTGTTAGTATTTTTACCATCTTCAAATTATGTTCTATTTCTTTTGTGTGTGTATTATATATATATATATGTATATATATATACATATATATAAAACATAATCCAGATTTTTGCATCTCTATAACACCTAAGGTGGAGGCACCCATATAGAAGATAGCATGGATCTGCTTCTGGGAAAGGATATCCTGTATTCCCATGCTAGATGAGCAGGAGCAGCTTTTTTCAACAGGCTATAAAGCCAGAACAGGCTATATCCTTAAAACAACCAGACTTTCTCATTCCCCCCCCACACACACACACAGTATTTAAGAGGTGAAGGTTCTGTTCAATTGAAATATAAGCACTATGTTTTGAGTTAGATGTGGGGAATGAGATACTTTCCTCCCTATCCCTTTTAGACTCTGTGTCCCTAAGAATAAGGTCTTTGGATTTTGGCCTGTGTTGTTTGTCCTTTCTCATTTCTATTTGCTTGTGGTGTTTTCAGACATGGGAAGTCAAGTCAAAATACTGGAATCAGAATTCCAGGTCAGATGTTGCTGCCAGCCCAGCACAGAAGTCCTAAGAAGGAAGTTAATGTCCATATTTTGATTCAGCAGTGTCACTAGTAGATCTGTATCCCAAAGATATCATAAAAGAGGGGAAAGGACCCACATGTGCAAAAATGTTTTTACCTCTTTTTATAGAGGCAAGGAACTAGAAATTGAATGGCTGTCTATCAATTGAGGAATGGCTGAATTAGTTGTGGTATATGCATTTGATGGAATAATTAATATTATTCCATAAGAAATGATGAACCTACTGATTTCAGGAAAGCCTGATAAGATTTAATTGAAGTGATGCTGAGTGATAAGAGTGGAACCAAGGGAACATTGTACACAGTAATGACAAGACCGTTTGATGATCAACTATAACGGACAGGGCTCTTCTTAATAATTACTTAATTTAAGGTAAATATTAAATAAATACTTAATTCAAGGTAATTCCAATAGACTTGGGATTGAAAAAGCCATCTACATCCAGAGAGAGAACTATGAAGAATGAATCCTAGCATTTTTGTTTTCTTTCTCATGGTTTTTCCCCCATTTGGTCTGATGTTTTTTGTACAACATAACAAACATGAAAATTTGCTTAAAAGAATTGCAAATGTTTAACCTATATTTAAAAAGAACGAAATTGAGGTGGTGTGGAAAATGATGGGATATGGCTTAAAACTTAGTGGAACCATGCTATATAAGAATGAGTCAATCTAAGAACTTAATCCTCCTTTTCCTCTTCAGTGATAGATTTAGGTGATATAAAGTGTTAGGGACAGTATTTAAATATTTATTATGACCTCCTGGCAGTCCACAAAAAAGGCACTCCATCTCTCCACTCCAGCGTCTTTCACATCTAGAATGCTCTCCCTCTTCAACTTTGCCTATTGACTTCTCTAGTTTCCTTTAAGTAGCAACTCAAATCCTTTCTTTTGTTTATTTACTAATACATTGTCTCCCTAATTAGATTATAAGTTTCTAGAGGGCAAGGACTCTTTTACATCATTTTGTATTACCACTACTTAGAACAGTATCCAGCATGTAATAGGTGTTATTGATTAATCATTGTTATATTTTTGAAGTAAATATTCCTTTATAAAAGCTATTCTATTAAGTGGTTAAATCAAACTAGGATGCAAGAAATTTCTAAAATAAAAGAACACCATTTTGGGGGGCTTGAGTCAATGGCAGAGAGACTGACTACCCTCAGCCCCCTAAAGGGTTCTACAGAACCCTAGTGGAGAGACATCTGTCTTTAGGCAACGGAACCAGAGTAGGCAGTGTCACATGTACATGTTGTATCATGCAACAAAATATAACTTTCTTTGGAGCACAGACTTATCTCACCTTTGCCTTTGTAACCCCATTACTTAGGGTACTATACGAGTCACTTCATAAATAGTTGTTAGAAATAAAAAAATAAGGTAAAAAGTGCACAGCAGAGAAAAAAGAAAGCCTGTAAGGAAACAGAAAAGATGTACAGCTCTGAACACAATGTATAGTATGGAAATTTATTGTTTTATATATTGAATCCTTTCCTAATGTTGTGCTGTGCACATGGCAATTTTTTTTCTATTTTTTATTTAAGTTTTAAATAAAAAGAGAATTTAAAAAATAAAAATGAAATATTCCAAAGAGGGGAAAAATAAATGGTTGTTGTGTGATTTCATAGATAAATGACCATTTAAAAACTTTGTAGCTGAAGAAGAAATAACCAGCTATCTGGCTAGAAATAATCTAGCACATTTGCTGGATATAAATTACTTGTATTTCTAGTTTACATGGATGTTACCAACTTAAAAATGTATCATGCCAATCTTATAATTTTATGATTTTCGTTGGGTGCTGAAGGATACAATTGTTTAACTGTGTAACAAATTAAGTTAGTTTCTGTTAGTCTTATCTTACAAAACTTTTGCCCATCAGAACCCAAAACACTTTTTAAAAACTTTAAAGAATTTTACAAGTGTTCCAACTTTTTTGTGAGTACTATAGTATTAAATTACAACTTTTAGTCAATGAGTCATTTTTAAAAATGTTCCCAGTGTATCTTTTAGACAGCAGATAAGCTCTATTAGTCTAAATATCAGATGATACACACGAAGAACAGTTTAGCTCAAACGTGGGAAAAGAATATTTCTTTTTATTTTTAAATGAATCTTTAAAAATGTTTTTGTAGTTAACTATCTAGCTATTTCATTCTTCCACATATAAAGGATGACAAGTTGGTTTAAATAAATGTAAAACAACCAAGGAGTCCTTATGGTCAGTACAGTAGGGAGAATGTGGCACTTCAGGACACAGTTGGCGCCTTTTAAAGCTTATATATAACAACAACAACATTTACACAGTGATTTAAGATGTGCAAAGCATTTAAATATTTTCGTTTTTATCATCACAACAATAAGTAGATGCTATTATTATCTCCATTGTATACAGGAGGAAGACAGACATTAAATCACTTGTCCAGGGTCACAAAGAGGCTGTGGAAGACAGATGAATCAAATGTAGGCTTACTGAAACAGTACTTCCAGTAGGATGTTTAAGGAATCCAGTCATTCAATCAACTATCCTTTAAGTATATTCTATATGCCAGGCACTGTGCTAATCTCTGGAGATACAAAGAAAAGCAAAAAAACAGTCTCTATTCTCAAGGGGTTCACAGTCTAATGGAGGAGTTGTTCAGTTGTATTAGCTGTAGCTGACTCTTTGTAACCCCACTTGGGGGTTTTCTTGGCAAAGATACCAATGTGGTTTGCCATTTCCTTTCCCGGCTCATTTTACAGCTGGAGAAACTGAGGCAAATAGCATTAAGTTTGCTTCAGGGTCACACAGATAATGTTTGCGATCACATTTGTACTCAGGAAGATGAGTCTTCATGTCCAGTGCTTTACCCGCTATACCACTTAGCTGCCTCTAAAATGGGGGATACAACTTGCAAACAACTATGTGCAAGCAAGATATAGACATTTAAATGTATATGAATAGAGATACTTTATAGAGAAAGGGCACTAGAATTAGGGGGGGGGGGTCAGAAAAGGTTTCTTAAAGAAGCCGAAATTTAAGTAGAAGAGTTCTGGTTATAATCCCACTTTGTTTGCTACTGGTAAATTCATATATGGAGTAAAGTGTCTAGTTAGAGATGTTCTATTTTAGGAAGGACAATGACAAGTTGAAACACATCCTGAAAAGATTAAGATCATTTCTAGGTCCTAGTCCTTACATAAGGTCTTTCCTGAAGTTCCCCAATTATAATAAGCACTCCTCCTCTTGAAATTCCCTTACATTTCCCAAGATAATTTTCAGATTTGAAACCATGTCACACAAGGATCAATTGAAGAAACTGAAGCATATAACCTAGAGAAGAGGTCTTAACTACATCATATTGTGAAAATGAAAAGATTTACTCTCCTTGACCCCAAGAGTAGAAATAGAATAGAAATAAATCACCAGGATACTGAATTTTTTCCATGTTAAGAAGAATTGTCTAATAATTAAGAGTTCTCCAAAAATAAAATGGGGGTACTTAGTAGGTAGCAAGTTCTCTAGCACTAGATATGTCCCCCAAGACACTGAATGACTATTTAGTGAAGATATTTTAGAAGATATCCTTATTTAAAGTTAGACTAGATAACTTCTAGTCTAAGGCCCAAAGAAAGGCAACACAATATGGTGAAAAAAGAGCACTGGAGTTACATGACCTAATTGATTTCTGGATCCAAAGCCTTTACAGGACATAAGATGGTGTAAGATAGTGAGCCTTACTCAATTTCTGGAAAACAGTTTTCTTTCATAAAATGGGAATAACATTGGCACCATTCACTTTAATAGAACTGTCTTGAAAAAAAAACACCACATTTTGAAATCACAAAATGCTAGAAATATCTGTTGTGATTATTGCATATTCAGAATTATAAGCTTCTTTGAGTCACAGTTGTAGTGTCCAGGCTAGCTTTCTGGAGGTCCTCTGGACTGGCGTGGTCTCAGTAGGATAGTCACCATGAGGAGGAATAAGAGTCTAAAGTCTTTATTGTCTCTTTCACAGTCTGTTCACTCTGACTGACTGACTCTGTCCCCATTTCTCTCAGCCCTTAAATACCCTATTACAATTACATCATTACAGCATACTGAATATATGCCAACTAGAATGATTATATCATTATATCAAATTAGACTGATCATATCATTATGTCATACTAGATATATGTGAACTAGAGAACCATTATCTCATCAATTCCACTGAGTTAACACCTTGTTGCAAGTATACTTCTCCAGAGTTCCGACCCTCTACAATACTAATGAGAGCTAGTAGAATTCCCTCAAGCTAGAGGCATTCCAGAAGGTATTGAAATTCATAATTAACATTTATGATGTTTGTGGCAGCCCTTTTCATAGTGGCTAGAAACTGGAAAATGAACGGATGTCCATCAATTGGAGAATGGTTGGGTAAATTATGGTATATGAATGTTATGGAATAGTATTATTCTGTAAGAAATGAGCAACAGGAGGAATACAGAGAGGCTTGGAGAGACTTACATCAACTGATGCTGAGTGAAACAAGCAGAACTAGGGGATCATTATACACTTCAACAATGATACTATATGAAGATTGTATTCTGATGGAAGTGGATATTTTCAACATAGAGAAGAGCTAATCCAATTCCAATTAATCAATGATGGGCAGAATCAGCTACACCCAGAGAAGGAACACTGGGAAATGAGTGTAAGCTGTGAGCATTGTTTTTTTGTTTTGTTTTGTTTTGTTTCTCTTCCCAGATTATTTTTACCTTCCGAATACAATAATTCCTTTGCAACAACAACAACAACAAAATTCGGTTCTGCACATATATATTGTACCTAGGATATACTATAAGATATTTAATATGTATGGGAATGCCTGCCATCTAGGAGTGGAGGTGGAGGGAAGGAGGGGAAAAACTCGGAACAGAAGGGAGTACAAGGGATAATGTTGTAAAAAAAAAATTACCTATGCATATGTACTGTCAAAGAAAATGTTATAATTATAAAAATTAATAAAAAAAATTAAAAATAAAATAAAATATATAATACAATAAAAAATTAACATTTATGAGGTGCTCACAAAGCATTCACTAAACTAAGGATTACAGACTGAAAGACATATAACATAGAGAAAACACATGCTAATGTGATCCATGTTAGCTGTCAAAGTAATCAAAGATAACTTCCCAAATCAAAGAAATTCTTTTAAAATTGCCCAAAAAGCATTACCTCTCCAATCCTCTTTCTCTATTCTCTCCTATTCTCATTTTAGTATTTGTTGATGCTTTTGGCTTATAATAATTAGTATAAGCTTTCATAGGACACTTCTTTCATTGAGTACAACTGTCTCAAAGGACATAGAAATGTTCATCTTAATTTTTCCATTTAACTTCAACTGATGTCACTCTGCATTATAAATAACAAATGATTTGTGACTTTTTATCTTTTACTGCTGTAGAAAGTCCATTATTCAAATAAGACTAATGGCCATTTCCCTAATGGTGTCAGAAAATAGTCATTCTTTCTTATGTTTAATTCTAGTATGGCACTATAAACTCTGCCCACATGACTTAAAATATCTCAGGGGTATTTCTTTCTTTTTTTTATTAATTTTTATAATTATAACATTTTTTGACAGTACATATGCATAGGTAATTTTTTTTAAATAACATTATCCCTTGTACTCCCTTCTGTTCCGAATTTTTCCCCTCCTTCCCTCCACCCCCTCTCAGGGGTATTTTTTAATAATGAAATTTTTCCTCTCAATACTTACCTCATTTTCTTACCTCATTTGACAATTTACTCAAAAGTTCTCAAACTACGGCCCGAGGGCCAGATGTGGCCCACTGAGGAGTTTATGCAGCCTGTCAGGTTATGGCAAATGGGCTGAGGGGCGGAGACAAAGTGTGAGCTTTTGTTTTTATTATAGTCCAGCCCTCCAATAGTCTGAGGGAAAGTGAACTGGCCCCCTATTTAAAAAGTTTGAGGATCACTGATCCATAATAACTTTTAAGACCCAAATTACTCCTTGCCTAAGGAACACTGGTCATCCACTCATAAAAGACACATCTGAACAACCAAATCAAACTATTTCCAACTTTTCTGATTCTTAAAAGTAAAGAATAAAGGCAAAATTGGGCAACTTTTAATTGATCTTGCAAAACTTCTCAGAGGAAATGTTAAATTCAAACAAAACTAGGTGATATCAGTTATTTTCTCAAGTACTCAGGATTCAAAGTTGAGTCACCTAGGCATTTCCCTGAATTGTGGGTGACCCATAGTCAGATAAATGTATTTGAAACTGTTTTTCAACTGGAGCACACCCTACCCCTCCCCATCCTATATTTATAGAACTGAACAAATTTCTGTGAAAGTCTTAAGTAATTGTGTGTTTTAATTTTATCACATCAAGCTACCTCAGAAAACATACTAGCTAGAAATAGCTGGTGAGGGTAAATCTAGAAAGACCAAGAAACAGAATTCTGAAAATATTACTGTACTGTGATTTTATCAACTCTATTCATGCCATTTGGCATCTAGTAACTCTTCTACCCCCACAATATTATAAATGATCCTTTGGTCCCAGTTATGATAAGCTCTATTCAGAAACAAAATACTACAGTAGATATTGATAACCCAAAGTCAGTCTGTAACAAAAGATTGAGTTCAAACAGGGTAATAAGGTCTATACATTTTCAGAAGGGAATATTGTACCTAACATAAGTGAAACCAAGAACATTAACTATAAATAGAATAAAATCAATAAAAGTGATAATAATGATAATTAAAAAGTAGAGTAGGCCTTCTGGAATCGTTAAAAACACATTCTTGATGCTAAAAATTAGATATCAAGGAAAATTTATTAAAGAATAATCTTAAGGAACTGTCTTAACATTTCTGGCCAGAAGTGGGCTCCCCTCCTCTTTTGGAAGAGGGAGTCCTGAGCACAGAAGTGAGAGAAGCTTTATGCTTATTAGTTTCCCACTGTCCCTATCTTCAGAGACAGGATTGGTCCATTCCCTTCTGAGTTACAATCTTTCTGATATGCCCACTATATGTTTCCCTCTAAACATATATAAACATTTTCCTACTCCCTCGTCATATATCCCATGTTCAAAAATGGTGGAAAATTCCTCCTATGTGTTGTTATTGTTTAGTATTCAATCAGCCTGTTAAGCAGGGGGCAATAGTGATTGTTTGCTCAAGGCTATTATTGATCATTTAATTGTTCTATGGAATCTAAGTTTTCCTTAACCACTCTTGTTATGAAAACCTCTTGGTCAGTGGTACCCCCTATCCTACACTACCTTGAAGCTTGCAATACTGTGTGGAAACCCAACTTTTCACTTTCTCACAGGATGATTAAATTTGCAACCTATCCTGCCATCTATGGCCAAGCTAAAAAGAAATCTTAACTATGGAAAGATACTCATCTGAACTGACCTCGACTGGGGAGACTAACTAAATTAGGGAAGATAAAATTGCAGCATTCCAGACAAGTTTCACTATGTTAACATCTTAATAGCAGGGTTTTTTTTTTTCCTAATGATAACTAGCTATTCCAAGATCCTGGGTGAAAATAAAATTAGGCAATCTGAGTTGTCTTCAGCAACTCAACTTGCCTTTCTGGGTCTCAAATTTCTCAATTATAAAGGACAGAGTTGAACTAAATGATTTCTAAAGTCTTTACCATCACTAAATCCTATGATTCAAAGAATGGAATTATTTTCCTCTTACTGTCTGCCCTCTCCTACTCCCCAAATAGACAATGTCTTCATGGAGCAAAATAAACCAAAGTTTATTCTTCAACTACGATCCTATCTTCTCCCTCTCTTTCTCAATTTGAACTGTATGCTTTGATTATTACTATTAGTAGTTAGTGTTTATCTGATTATTTAAGCAAACAAATTGCTAATAATAAATGCTAATCTCTGCTGTGGTGATCAGTTTTTAACATAAACTTTTTATTCTTAAGTTCTTTCCTCCCAACAATCCTTTCAGATAGGACTACTATAATAAGAATAAAGATAGCATCTATAGAGAATATTTCAAAAGCTTAAATAATAAAGAAAAACAAAATAAATTACATTAAATGATCATTAAAATAATTGTCCTTATTATGCACTAGTCTCTTGGATCTGCCTTTTGTCCCAACTGACTCAAAAAAGCAACTTGTTTGTATAAAAATAGTCTTACCTAAACACTAAATGCTTTGAAATTTTAAGACCAATTCTCAACAAAGATTTCCATCACAGTGAGAATTCTGTCATGTTGTCTCAGTGACAGAACAGAGGCCTTTCTGCCAGGTCCAGATATTTCTATAAATACCAAAAGGTTGTATATGAGATAAAATATAGCATATAGATAGAGGTAGAAGAGACTTCTGAAGTCATCTAGCTTAACTCTGTAATTTTTCTGATAAGGAAATTAAAGCTTAGGGGCACAGTGAAAAGAGTGCTGGGTCTGGAGTCAGGACACTGACTCCAGTCAGTTTTCAGACTTTTTGTTTGTTCTCAGACACTACACTAGCTGTGTGACTCTGAGCAAATCACATATCTTCTGTTTATATCAGTTTCCTCAACTGTAAAATTGGAATAATAATATCACCTACTTCTCAAGGTTTTTGTGAGGATCAAATGAGATATTTGTAAAAAGCACTTTGCATAGTGTACTTAGTACATGGCAGGTGCCACATAAATGTATTTATTCCCTTCCTTTTCCCAAATATGAACTGCATAAAACCTGAGCGTGGCTTAAAATTGGTTTTATTTTGGGCATGTATATGTGTGCATAGAAACATAAACATATATAACACATACATTTATCCAAGTATGTATATTAGCTTTTCAAGACATTTTATTTTGGAGATGTGGGTTACACTCAGACCAATGTGTTGCTTGCACTATTTATCTCATTAAAGAGTTATAGAAATTCAAATAATAATACAGAGTAAATTTATATTATTTATGTCATAGAAATATAAATAACACAATTAGTATTGTTGTGAAGTTAGTAAAGGCTTAGTACTACTAAGGATTCTATGTCAGACCTTAAAGATGGCAAAAATATTAAAAAGCAAGAATGAGTTAGGAATTATCTACTCTAATTTTCTCACAAAATGCATACGATCTATTTGGTAAATAGATTTTAACTCTTAAGGCACTGCATAATTAAATATCATAAGAACTTATAAATATAAGTAATTTAAAGGGCAGTGTTTTCAATGAACACATAATGCCGAGCAAAACCTTAGAAGACACCTGTCACATAGTATCTATTGCTATATTAACAATGTTATCACAGGGCAGAAGTAGAGAAACCCAAAACCAACAAATACCAGCCTGGTAACTTTATAGAAAAGACAAGCAGAAATAGAAACCATAGCCTCCTATGCACAAATGCCAAAAAGGGGGCGAGGAATGTCACAAAAATAATTAGTCAGCACTGCCTAAACATCTATTATGCAAAGAAGCTACAGAATATGGCTCTTGCCTTCTCTAGAGAGAAAAGATTAATTAATCCATATGAAACAACTAAAGAATTAAATAGACCCTAAATTAAAAGTATGGTTTTCTGCCTCCATATATTTTTAACGAACTCTACTTTATTCCCCTTCTTTTTTTTATTAATTTTTATAATTATAACATTTTGACAGTACATATGCATAGTTAATTTTTTTTTACAACATTATCCCTTGTACTCCCTTCTGTTCCGAGTTTTTCCCCTCCTTCCCTCCATCCCCTCCCCTAGATGGCAGGCATTCCCATATATATTAAATATCTTATAGTATATCCTAGGTACAATATGTTCTGCAGAACAGAATTTTGTTGTTGTTGTTGCAAAGGAAAGATTGTATTTGCAAGGTAAAAATAATCTGGAAGAAAAACAAAACAAAAAAAAAAAAAAAAAAAAAAAAAAAAACAATGCTCACAGTTTACACTTATTTCCCAGTGTTCCTTCTCTGGGTGTAGCTGATTCTGTCCATCATTGATCAATTGGAATTGGATTAACTCTTCTCTATGCTGAAGATATACACTTCCATCAGAATACATCCTCATACAGTATCATTGTTGAAGTGTATAATGATCCCCTAGTTCTGCTCTTTTCACTCAGCGTATTCCCCTTCTTAATTTGTTCCTATCGAAATCCTTTCTTTTAAGTCATTCTCCTCCAACATTGGAGAGACAAATTCAACCACAATGATATGACACATGCATATATGGAACTATGGATATATTTGCTCTCCCTACTCTGAATTAAGCACTCTGGATTGTTTATTTGGCACTCCCCAGGTTATATCTTATATATATATATATATATACTTTATATATATATATATATATATATATATATATATATATATATATGTATAGGTAAGAAAAAACATATATATACACACATACACACACACAGACACACATATATATATGTTTTTTCTCACCTACTACAGCTCTTTTGTGATGTGATGTGATGTCACTTATCATTTTCCCCTAAAAGTAGATTTGTGGAAAGCTTGGTAGAGGACCAAACTAAGCTAGATCAATTCAAGAGCATTTAAGAGATAAAACTAGAACAATAAACAGATGGGAAAACAATGCAAGAGACAAGCAAACGTATTTGAAATCACGTCATCAATATTCTAATATCTCAAGGTTGTTAAGTTGTTTGAGTTGTGTCCCATCATGACTCTTTGTGATTCCTTTTGGGTCTTGTTGGCAAGGATATTGAAGTGGTTTGCCTTTTTTCTCCAGTTCATGTTATAGATGAAGAAACTAAAACAAACAGGATTAAGTGACTGGACCAGGGTCACCCTCAGTAAGTGATTGAGACCAGATTTGAACTCAGGAAGATGAGTACTCCTAACTATAGGCCTGGCATTCTATTTACTGTATCATTCAGGTGCTCCTTAAGGTGTCTACTAAACATTCAATTTGAGATATTTGAAAGGCAGTGGGATATGGGAGATTATAAATCAGCAGAAAGATTAGGGCAGGATAGACAGATTTGAGAATTATCAGCACAGATATAATAATAAAATCCATTAAAGCTGATAAGATCACCAAGTGAAACAATATAGAGAGAAAAGAGAAGGCGGCCCAGAAAGAACCTATAAAAATAACTACAGTTAAAGAGCCTAATATGGAAGGAGTTCCAGCAAAGAAGACAGAGAATAAATGGTCAGATAGGTAAGAAAAGAACCAGACATTCTATCCATTGTACCACCTAGCTGCCTGTAGTTCAAGCTATGCTATGCTATATCAGAATGTAGAAGGAAAATGAAGTTGGGAAGGACTGAACAAAACCAACTAAAAGATAAGAAATAGATGCTAAAGGCATCACCATGTTGAAAACAACAAGTTATAAATTTTCAAGATATCTGAAAAAAGAAAGATACTAGATAATTAGAAGAAAAACATCACTTTCAATTTTATAATTTTTAAAAAGTGACCACGAGCATATATTAATCATGCTCTAAAAGCCAATTATCATCATAAGGGTTGGAGAAACTAAGAGAAAAGTAAATTGTTCCTGCCATCAGAAAACTTACATTCTACGCATATATATGTATATATATGTATATTATATATGTATATACACATATACATATAATATTCAAAACAAACACAAGGGCTTGGGAAGGCATTAGTATTTGTATTCAATAAACATTTATTAAGTACTTATTATGTACCAGGTGTTGGTCTAAATGCTGGAATACAAAAAGGGCAAATGACAATCCCTGATATCAAGGAACTCATAACCTAATAGGGGAGATGATGATGATGCTAACCACTACAATGACAATTGATATGCTGTGCTAAGTACTTAGCAAGTATTATCCTATATAATTCTCACAGCAGTCCTGGTAGGTAAATACTAATATGGCCCTCATTTCACAAATGATGAAACTGAAGCAAACAGATTAAGCAACTTGACCAGGATCATACAGCTATTAAATATCTGAGGCTGGATTTTATAACCAATCTTCCTGATACTAGACCCAGAATTCAATCCACTGTATGACCCAGCTGCCACAATAAACTAACAAATATGCACAATAACCAATGTACAAGATAAATAGGAACTAATTAAACGAAGGAAAATACTAGAATTATAATAGGGATTGGAAAAGGCTTCTTGTGGAAGATGGAATATTATTTCAGTTTTTAGGAAGCCAGAAAATGGAGATGAGGAAGGAAATAGCCAAATAAAGTGTCCAGAGCCAAAAGATGGATGGAGTATTTTGTTCATAGGATAGCAAGGAGGCCAGTTACTGGATCAAAGAGTACATAAAAGGGAACAAGGTATAACAAGCTTGGAAAGCAAAGAAGGAGCTTGGTTTTGAAGGTCCTTGAACACCTAACAGAGAATTTTGTAATTGATTCTGGAAGCAAAAGAGAGCCAAGGGCGTGGGTTGTAGTGGAAGCAAAAGGGAGCCAATTAAGAATACTGAATGGAGGCTGAAGAGTGGGTTGTAGTGATATAGTTGGACCATAGTTAAACATAGTTGGGGATTTTAGGAAAATCATTTTGATGGCTGAATAGAAGATGGGAAGGCAGACCACCAGCACGTTACTGCAAAAATTCAGATATGAGATGATGTGGGTCTGCACCAGGGTGGTGGCAATGTCAGAGAGGGAAAGGAGATCTGTTTGAAAAATTTTGCAAAGGTGAAATTTACAGGACTTGGCAACAAATTGAATATGGGGAGTGAGAGAGAGTGAAGAGACAAGAATAGCATCTAGTTATCTAGTTCAGTACTGCTCTTTATGGTAATGGCGAAATTAGGAGAGAGAGAGGGCTTTGGGGAAAGATGATGAGCTCAATTTTGGACATGTTAAGTTTAAGATGTCTTCTGGAAATTCAGTTCATGGTGTCTGAAAGATCTGGAAGTGAGAGACTGGAGGTCAGAATCTTTTAGATTCTCGAACTTATTAGCCTGGATATATATATATATATATATATATATATATATATATATATATATATATATATATATATATATAAATAATAACTTCTGACAACTTTGCTAATTTGTTTTGACTGTATTGTGATCTTTCCCATTTTTAAAAAAATTCATTTCGATCTCTTTTACTGATTGAACTAAATTTATCAAATTTAGTGTTTTTAAAAGGTTTTAGATTAGTCATTACAATTGTTTTTTTTTTTTTGATTTTCAAATATAGTGACTGTAATTAATATTGATTAACGAAATAGGAACTGGACTTGTGATTGCATTAGTATAGAGAACTCCCAAGGAAGCCACTTCCCCCTACCAATATAGGCCAAGATCATTTCATTTTTTATAAATTTATAAAAGGTGAAGAAATATTTGTTTAATACTATTTGCAAGTCATTTCAACACATTTAAATAAAAAATGTACAAAATTATTTAGTGTTAATACAGGAAATATATATGCTAAGAATTTACATAACTTTTAACAATTGACACATCATAATTATTGAAAAATTACCATGATAGATTAATTTTTTAAATCCCACTTAAGTGAGACACTGAATCCTAGAGTTCTGCAACACATATAGTCTTGGAGGTTGCTTAGAATACTGAGTGAGTTATGAGGGTCTTGCTCATATTGCTCAGGGTCATACGGCTATTATGTATCAAAAATAGGACTTGAGCCCAGATCTTCTTGGATTGAAAGTCAGCTCTCTTTCCACTAGGTTGCCTCTGTGATCCTGATTATATCTCTTATTTTTGTTTTTTATTGATTTGTTGCTTTGTTCCTTTTCCAAATGTTTTGCATGAATATTATCAAGTTAATTAATGTGCTTCCTTATTGACATATTCAGTACTATGAAATTTCCTCTAGGTTCTCTTAGCATATATCCCTTAGGTTCTGGTATTTATCATCAGCAGAGTTAATACCTTTGATATTATCTATTATTTTAACAATTTTGTTTCACTCACGATGGGCCTCTCTCTACTTTTACTCACTGCATTGATATTTGTTACTAGTTTTATTGCATTATTGTTAATCTCTTTGATCTTCTATATCCATTCTGAACTTACCCTATCTATATCAGTATAAAGGGTAAGTATAAAGGGTAAGCTTTTAGATATGCCTTTTATATATTCCACTATTATTTTAAAATCTATTTCTCTTTGCATGATTATGTGGCAAATACAACTAATAAAGGTAAACTGAGGTACACAGAGCTCTGAGCAAAATCCATTTAACAACAGTGTCATGTGTAACAAATGAGTCAGAATGACAACCTCTAAATAAAGCCAGCAACCCCAATTGAATTAAAGGACTCTATTGATACAACAAAGAAGGGATGGTCTTGGTAGGCACAGAGAAAAGTGATGGGTTGTAGGGTTGAAACATGAACATTACTATTTCCTATACAAAAAAAAATCACTGCCCTTGTCAATTAAGAAATGCCATTTGTTTAGGGGACCCATTTGCATCTTATAATCTTTGCTAAGGGATCAAAACTACTGCTTCCTCCTTGGAAGAAATAACAATTCCAAGTGTACAAGGACAAACTTTATCTTTTGGGAATGGTATACAAAAGTTAACTTGTGAGGCCTAAAAATAAGAAATAGATGTTCTGGAAATACTCCAGAGGCTACGAATATGAAAGATAATATTTTTCTTTTAATTACAACTTTAACTCAAAGGGAACTAAATTCCTGAGCTCAACTTAGGGACATGGAAAAGAAACTTTATGAATCAAAGCAGTATTAATTATATTTTCTTCAACTAAAAGAAATTCTTTCATAGTTTTCATTGGAGAATGATTAGAATGAGTGTGTGAGAAAGTGTGTGTATTCTTTACTTCCATTCCCTTCCTTTTTTTCTCTAATTTTTATGTCTTCAAAATATTCTTTAAAATCTTTCTTATTTAGTCAATATAATATTCTAATAATTCACACATTTCATTAACAGGTTTATCTTAACTTGTGGAGTATGAATTGTTTTGAATATATATATATATATATAGGTGTGTGTTTTTACTAGAGATTGATTTGGTTTTTTAAGGCTTTCTTGAAGTTGGATATGTTTCTGTAAACTTTTCTAAATCTGTTTGCTTCTTATGTAACTCTCCTCTACCTTTATAGAACATCTTGAACTTTCTTTGGTGTATGGTCAATGTAAATGCTGTATTATATTCTATTTTCTGGGATCCTCTCTTGTCTTTCTTGAAAGTCATCTGTGATACTAATCATTTTTCCTTCATAAGTAATTACTGTGCCTCCGGAAACTAGTCACATTTTTTTTAAATTAATAGAGTGTTAAGGTTTAATTAAGATTTGTCTAGGTATGTTCAATTTTTGATTTTTCTTTTCTGGTACCCTGTAGTTTTTTAATCCTAAATTTTAGTTGGTTGTTTTTGTGTTGCTTTTTGGTTGGTTTGTTTACTTGACAATTCTGGGAAAAAAATTTCACAATTTTCTAAAACATAATATTCTGATTCTTTTTTCTTTCTAAGTTCTTTGAGATAGCAATAATCATGAAACCGCTGTGTAGAAATTTCTTTCCCAGGCCTGTCTCTTTTAGTTTTGATAATTCAGGAATTTTGGGAACTTGTATTTTCAAATTACTCTGTATATGTATTTCCAGTATTATAAGTTATTGGTTGCTCCTGTATTTCCCATTTAAAGCTTTCTCTTGTTTTATTCATATTGTCATTTTCTTTATTTTTATTCTGTTCTTTTAAAAATATTTTAATTCCCACTTGATTTTGTTTTGCTTTAAGTTCTTTTAAATATGATTTTGTGATTCTCTTAAAATTTTAATTCTTGCTTAATTTCTTTGAATGCTACATTAATTTGAGGGCATTCCTCAGGGTATCTTAAATATTTTTTTAAAAAACATTTCCAGTATTTTTGAATACAGTTTCTCCAAAGTATTTATTTGAGTTATGTAATGGCTCTTTGCTTTGTGCCTATTACCTCTTAGAAGTCTAAGGTTATTACAGAGAAAGAATGGTGTAACTGAATAGAAAGCTAGACTTGGAGTTAGAAAAACCTGGGCTCATACTTTGTTTTCTTATTTATAGGGCTGTCTGACCCTGGAAAAAAATCACTTCATTCTTCAGTGTCCTAGACAATTGCAAAATGCCAACTTGAAATAGTAGAGAGTTTCTGCTTTGGAAGTGCCATATACCAATTAAATCAGTCCCACCTCAGCTCAAGTACCACCTTCTACATGAAGCATTTCCAAACATCTGTTGTGAATGACTTCTCATAATTACCTTGTATATATTTTGTGTTTGTATGTATGCATGCATGTGCATATATTAGTAAACTCACTAGAATAAAAGCCTATTTAGGATAGGGACTATTTCATTTTTCTCTTTTTTTCCTCAGTATTTAGCACAAGGTCTGGAACAAAATAAGTGCTTAATTAATGCTTGCTGATGTACTGATTTTTATTTACTTGTGTGCTTTTTTGATGACTGCTTCCCTTTGATATTTCTATTTTTCTGGCTTTCATTATTGTTTTAGTGCTATAACTTTGTTTTTCTAGAAAGTAGAGATTAGGAATCCTCATTCTGTTATGGGCCAGAACTCTGTACTTAAAACAAGGGTTCTTACAAGGTACAAACTCTGGAATTGATGAAAACAATGGTTATTTAGTTTAGCATGGTGATTAATATTTCTCTAGTTCAGTACATGTACTTAGTACTTAGTATAGTTCTACAAGATGGACACCGATGATAATGTGATTATAAGAGAACATATAAGCTGGGACAAATTCAGCCAGAGTCAGAGTCAGAGAAGACAAGAGGACTAACATGGGAGCTCAAGCTCTCAGAGCCAAGAAAAGCCAGATTCATTCCATCTTCATCACCCTCGTGGTGGCTGGCCTGATCTCCTGCACTTCCCCCACTGAGACCAAGGGCTGTAAGAGCCAGAGACAGACTCAGAAAGGCTCAGAGAGAGACTCAGAAGGACCAGACACAAACTTAGAAGAGACCCAGAGCCAGATTCATTCATCCCATCTCACACCACCTTGGTGGCAGGCTCTCCTTCTTAGCTTCTCCACTGAAACCAAGTCTCAAGAAGGCCTCTAAGAAGCTAGCCCAGTCCCCAAGCAAGGAAACTAGACTTATAAAAGAGATAACAAAGGATTTGGACTTTAACACCTAGTTGTTCTTGTGATGATTACTCTAGTGAAAGGAAGGCTGCTCCAAGACCTCCAGAAAACCAACAAAGAACATTACCTCATTCCATTAAATCATTTTTTATTCTGACATCTTGGCTCAATTTTCTTCTACCCAAATCATTCATTTAAATTTTAGTGTTTCTTAAGGTAAAGGCACTAGCATATGTGAGAGAAACAAAGAATATACATTCCCTGTCTTCAAAGATTTAATAGCCTCTCTGAAGAAACAAGATAGATAGATAGATAGATATAGATAGATAGATAGATAGATAGATAGATGTATATGTACATATACATATATATAATTGTATATGTTACATTTGTAATTATATATCTATTTTAAGGTATTCCATATAATTTTATATGTATAGATATACAGTTTTAAAAACTATTAATAATTAATATGTTGGAGAACACAAAGAAATACCATATTATCTCTAAATTTTTAATGATAACAAATAGCATGGAAGCTTAGAGAAGGGAAAAATTATTGTTGTTTTTGGTCATCTTAGAAGATATGACAGAAAGATAGACACAGAAGGGAGCTCATTCCAGATTACAAGAAAGGAATGGTGTTATCTAAGATGCAGACTTAGGAATGTGTAAAGAATGTTCAAGGAACAGTAGATAAACCAGTCTGGTGAGAACAGAGAATATGTGTCGGGAACTAGTGAAAGATGTTTGCCAAGGAAATTTGGAGATAAATTGTAACAATAGCAATAATACTTCTTTTTCTAAAATCAATTACTATATACAAAGGTTTTCTTCACTTGCAAGCTGGGTAATACAAACATTATTGTTCCCATTTTACAGATGGAAAAAAATAGATGCATTATGGAAAATATTTAATGATAGGATAACAAATTCGGATTTTGTCCAATAGATAAAAGGAAGCCAAAAAATATAAGCAGGCTAAAAGCACTGGCATAGCTATGCCTTTAAAGAATCAACTAGATATTCCAAAGAGGCAGATAGACAAAACAATTATTAAGCAATAAAATCATCTCATTGACATAGAAGAGGTACATAATCTGGGAAGCATTTGAATTGTACATGGCATATAAACAAATAACTGTGTTCCATATGGTACAAAATTAGTATTATGCCTCCAAGTCCCTAAAAAATTGAAAAATTGGTTTTGTGCTAAATAATTTTAAACCATACTGTCATAATATCATGTAGGACAGATGAAAGCAAAATTTAATGGTAAGAGCACTGACCCAAAGATTCAGATCTGAATTCTGCCTCTACACTTATTTGCCTGCTTTGTTATCCTGAAGAAGTCATTCCACCTCTGCACGGATTCCTCATCTGTAAAATGAAGAACAATGTTTATACTCCTCAAGTTTTACAAAGTTAATGTGTCATTATTATTACTATGACAACAGTCAAGTGTTAGTATTTTTAAAATCACATAAATATTTTTAAAAATTCATTCAAAAGTTTTTACTGAACTGATCAGCCAAGATGATAGAGTAGGCCAGCTTAGCTCTTCAAGACAATTCTTTCATAAAGAGCTAGAAAAACATATTCGATTTAGTCCTGGTTGAGAAATTCAAGGAAAAAAAAACACAGTAAGTCAATTTTGCTAATCTAGGTCAGCATAAGATAGACAGAGATCTGAAGACAATGGAAGGGCATCCAGGCAGGATTGGCTATGTGGAACTATGAGGGCCTGCCTGCAGCTGAACGCCAGGGCAAAAAGAGGTCAAGATCCAGTACAAAATGGTCTGACCTTGTGCAGACTAAAAGAGGTACCAATTGGAAGTCCTGTCACTCACTTTGCAGTTCTAGTTCATAGATCTAATGAGGTGTGAGAAGGAAACTTGCATCTTTTCAGGATGGTCACCTGGGAGAGAAGAGTCCATTGGTTCTAAATTGTGTATTGACTAAGGAACTAGTATAGAAGTAAGCAATAGCTGTGGGTCTGTAACCCTGGGAAAGGAGCCAATACAATCTGACACCTGTTCCCAGCCTTCTACGGAGCATGAAGCAGCATAAACAGGTAAGAAAGCTAGACTAAAGGAGTATCTACTGTTCTGTTATTCTGAAAATATAAGGCTTTCCCATGGCTAATAGCGACTCAATCCAGCAGCAATTCGGGAGGTCCATTCAAGGGTAAACTCACAATTGTTTTAGTCAGACCAAAACTCAGATCACGAACTTGCAGAGCTCAGACCAAGGGAGCAGCGCTCGGACTTTGCCATAAATCAGAGCTCTTTTGGTACACTGAGAGTTTGCAAGTCCCCAGCCTAAGCTGTTCCTAAGCAACCTTTATCAAATAGCCCAGTGATACCTGTAGACCTGTGATAAGTAGTCTACTCAGGTTTTCATGACTTCACTTATGTTGTAAGTCTCATAGAGATTATAACTACACTGCAAAAGGGAAAGATATAAAGGCTTCAGCATAAGAGGGGATCTACTCATACTCATTCCCTTTTCTAATCCTTATATCCCTTGTCATAAAATTGCTTTAAATTCAAATGCCTATAAAAGATAAATTGAATACCTCTAAGAGGAATTAAATAAGCCAGATCATAATGTTTCCACATAGATATTTGGGTGGAAATGAAAATGAGACATAAAGAAAAATGGTTACTAAGGCTTCAAAAAAACTTGGGTTTTTTCCTGTGATATTTTCTTCCACAGATTACACTAGAATAAATGACTAGCATTAGTGATGAGTGCTTATTTTGATTGGCCAATAATCATCATGCCACAATTGAGCATTTTTATACTAAGATAGCTTCATTGCATAGAACTTTGAAAACTTTACTAAGTATTAACTCATAAGAAAAAGCATACCTAACATATTATAAACATTAGTATTATGAAAGACTAGCCAGCAGACCAATTGACTACCCCACATCAATTGAACAACCATAATTTTAAAACCATGCTAATCTGGTATTATTTGTATCTATTAAATAGACTTTTTCAGCTGCCTCAAAGTCATTTCTGTAAAGTCTAGAGATTTCCCTTTTGGCTATGAATCTCAGAATTCCTTTCTCCACAGAATTCAAGCCCAAAGTCAAAATATTACATCACAATGTGATTCTAAGCTATATTTGAGCACTTACATTTGTGGTCAGAATGGATAGCATTGAGGGAATAAACTATAAAGAAAAATAAGAATGACATATAATTATATAGTCAGTTGGGAGATTCACAATTTAAGAAATTCCTTATTTGGAATTTTAATTATGGAAAATATTTGTTAATTGGGGAAAGAGGGAACACATGCTTAAAAGATTTCAATTATGTGTGTCCAACACAAGCAGTCCTCAAGTCATTTTCCTACAGAAACAATATTGTAAAAGATGGTTAGGTTCCTGGATAACCTGTCTATTTAATCCATAAGGGAACTGGAGGTTGGACTAGATAATCTCTAATCAACTTTTCATCTTCAAATTCAATGAATTTCTTACAGTTCTTATGGTTTCCAGAGAACTCAGTTTACATTGTGTGGAATGTGCTAGCCATAAGCTCTAGAACTTGATGCAATTCCTGAAATAGAATTTGGGTCAGAGGACTCCAATAGCATGTTTTCAGGCAATAGATTTGAAGCTGCAATGAGGAGCTGATAACATCTTAGGTGAGAATATTGACATAGCACATGCTATTCATAAGTCAAATATTTACAAGTCAGGGACTATCTATACTCTCAAAATCACTTTGAAGTTATTATTTGGAGCACTGTACTTTTTTGTACAAGAAAACAGAAAAAGAAAACATCAAATCTATGGGAATGATTAGATAAGAAGAAAAAAGCATGCAAAACAGTGAAATGTTCTGTTCTTGCTCTGGAGGGAGAGAAAAAGTAGCCTGTGCTTAGGGTCTCCACAATTTTTAGTGTGTATAAATACTCTTGGGCTAGACTAATAATTTATGATCATATCAGAAAATATACTCTGCAATGTAAAAGTGCCATAATGACCTTTAAAAAGTTCTGAACAGAGTTTTAAATAAACACATTTATCTCTTTCAGTCAAATTAAATAACTCAGCAGTGACATCAGCAAGAGTCAAACCACTATTGTTGCTTATTGGAAAGAAGCCAGTGATATCCACAAAAGAAAAAAGCAAAACTCTGAATAACATGGAATGTAATTTAAGATAAATGTATTAAGCAATTACCCTTACTGTTCATTACCTTTTTTAATGTGGGATTTTTAAAACACAAATGATCATAAAAATTTAAAGAGATCTTATTCTCTAAAAGATGCATGAGCCACTTAAATGTTTCAAGGACACGATTTCATTGATGAGAGTGTTCCCATGGCCAACAAAGATTTTAGCCCTTCCTTATTTTTATACAGTGTTAATGAGCAGTTTGAAGTCCTCCCTTCCAAAAAAAAATGATCATTTAGAGATCAATCTTCTAATAATTATCTTCCCTAAGCTAGTTAGTTCTCAAGTGACAAATATAAAGTCTGTTACTAGGCCTAATTGACTTAAACATAATTTGGGCTAGTGCTTTTATGAAACTTTCAAGAAGCAAAGTCATCTCCACATTATTATGAGATCTTAGAGTAGGATGTTTAAAAATATTAAGTAATACTTCTATTCTAAATATAAAAGGCAATGAAAATACTGGGAAAAGCACACAGCTTGGACCTGAGTTAGAATCCCAGATCTTCTATTAACTACTTGTGTGATATTAAGTAAGTCACAAATTCCTCTGAACCTTAATTTCCTTACCTATAAAATGATAGGTTAGAGGTGAGATAGGCTATGAATTAAATTATTAAAAATATTTCTTACAACTCTACATAGATCTATGATCCTCAGATATGAATATATTTCACAATTTAATAATTACATTATCTTTACAGAACTGTGAATTGCTATTGAATATTACATAATATTTTGCCACTACAAATTAAGCCATATGACTCCATCTGTCTAGATGTTTCATTGCAATGTTCCACCTGCTCCTTATTAATAAAGAAATATACTAACCAAAGGGCTAGTAACAGGTTTCTTCTCCAGTTTTTTCAAAATGAACATAATATGAGATTGAAACAAAGGATATTTGCCAACGTATCAGTGTTACAACCTAAGAAAAACAGGAGTTAGATGCATTTGATGATTCTCCAAACCTGATAATGATTTAAAACAGAGTGTGTAAACTTTTGCTAAAATTGCCTAGCTATGGGATAAACCAGGTGTTAATCATTAAATTAAGGCCTTGGGGAAAATGCAAAATTGCCCCTATGCACTCATTCCAAGTTTAATTGCTGTTCCAAGACTCTAATTCCCTAGGCAGAGAGAGGGAAGCTTCACATCACACATTTGCCATCCATATGGCATCTATGGTCTGGAGACTACCACATCCAAAGTGCCAATGGCTGGGAATGAAGAAACAACAAAGGCAAGTGAGAAAGGGAAGTTACAGTTAAGGACAGAGGGAAAGCAGTTAGACCACAACATTAAAAAAAAAAGCTATTTTTAAAAACTTTTTAATATTAGCTATGAACCGTATCACTTTAGAATGTAAATCTGTTTAACACAAATATCATTTATAAAAATTCAAAGTGAGACAGAGGTATGCTGGTAAATGTTTAACAACTGGCTCTTGGGGGAGGGAAAGGAGTAGCAGGACACATTTTAAAGTTTATTGTGCATTAAAAATTTCTCCATTATTTTTTTAAGTTTAGACAATCAACAAACCAAGTCCTAAACCTGTAGCCTTTGCCAGTCTCTGAGATACAAATGTTCATACTGAAAATTTAACAAACAACTCATTATATGGTTCTAACTGGCTCAATTATACCCTATGAGGAACTTTTAATAAAAGCTATTCATAGCAATACATAACATTTTTGTCACCTGCTATGTGTGAGGCACCAAATATTCTCATTTGATTTTATAACAACTCTATGAAATAAGTGTTATTATTTTCACCATTTTATAATTGAGGAAACTGACAGACATTAAATGATCTGCCCAAAGTCACACTGCTAACATGTAAACTCTGCTATTCCAGGCCCAGCACCCTCTCCACTGTACCACCTAGCTACTGCTATGTGGATGGGTATGAGATACTTTCTGCTTATGTAATGAATTTTCCTGAGAATTTAAAATGCTTTATAATCATTGATGAAAAAAAATCTATGAGATGGATCATTTTATTTGTCTTTCATTAGCTAATATATAAACACTTTAAATGTTACAGATTATCTCCATTTGGATGTATTGATGTCTCCTCAAAGTGATCCTGTCCAAAACTGAATAGATCATCTCCCTCACAAATCTATCTCCTTCCCAATTTTCTTAGCATCATCACTATTATTTTAGTTTCTATGCTGGAACCTTTATTGTTATCTTTGATGCTATTTCTTATCTCCAATCTGGCATCAAGTCTTATCAATTCTTCCTTCAAAATGTCTCTCAGTTTCATCTCTTCCATTTATAGTCAGCATCCTCATTCATGTTTTTATTATCTCACTCCTAGACCACTTAGAATATTCTTTCAGCTTATCTCCCTTGCCTCTATTTCTTCTCCCTTCTAATTCATTCTGCATATTTGTGTCAAATCATAATATTACCTTTATCATGTCACTCCCCAACTTTAAAATCTATTTTTATTGTTCAGTTGTTTTTGACTCACATCCGACTCTATGTGACAAAGTCTATGGGGTTTTCTTGGCAAAGATACTAAAGTGATTTGTTAGTCTCTTCTCCAGATGAGGTCAATAGGGGTTATAATACTTGCCCAGGTTCTCACAGTTATGTAAGTGTCTGAGGCTGGATTTGAATACAGATCATCCTATTCACAGGCCTTGTGCTCTAGCCATTGTACCATCTCAAGATCAAAGGCAAACTCAGAAGCAGCCTCCATATCTATTCAAATAAATCCATTCTAACTATTCAACCTTGTTTTCCCTTGAACCCCAAAATAAAACCCAGCTCCAAGTAGCTTTCCTTGACATGCCCTCTTTCCATTAAACCTGTCAATTTCTTTTCCTTTACTTACTTATACAAACAATTACTCTTGTTCAGGCTCTTATCTTTCACCTAGAAATTGTCTCCAGTGGAGTGGTTGTTATTTCCTTTCTGATGTGTCCCCATTTTACAGATGAGGAACTGAGGCAAAAAGGAGCTAAATGACTTACCCTCTCCCAATTCAGTGTCTTTTCACAAACCATTCCATCTCATCTTCTCATCTCCACCTCATGGAATCCCTGGTTTTCTTCAAGAATCTCAAAAGAGCTATTACCTCCTACAAGAAGTCTCTCCTGATCCTTCCCATTTGTTAGAAATTACTTGGTGCATACTTTGTATTTGGTTTTTCCCTGAAAATGTTGTTTTACCCTAATAATACCTGAGTTCCCTAGAGGTAGGAACAGGTTTTCATTCTGTCTTTTTATGCTCAGTGACTAGCACCATGCCTGGCAAATAGCAGACTCTTAATAAATGCTTTATTCTAGTTAGAAGAATTGTACATGTTACATTATTTCAAAGTCCAATTCTTCTTGTGCAGCAAAATAACTGTATGGATATATATGCATATATTGTATTTAACATATTCTTTAACATATTTAACATGTATTGGTCAACCTGCCATCTGGGGAAAGGGGTGGGAGGAAGGAGGAGAAAAATTGTAACAAAAGGTTTTGCAGTTGTCAATGCTGAAAAATTACCCATGCATTTATCTTGTAAATAAAAAACTAGAAAAAAAATTTTAAAAAGAATTGTACATGTTTAATATTTGTTGGATTATTTGCTGTGTAAGAGAGGATAGAGTGAGGAAAGATGGGAGAAAAATTTGGAACACAAGGTTTTGCAAGGGCGAATGTTGAACTTATTTTGAAAAATAAAACAATTCTTGTTATTACATCATGCTCATTCCTGACTGTGTCCCTTTGTTCACACTTTTGTCCCAATCTGGCCCTTTCCATCTTCACTTTTATACATCTTTTTCATCCTTTGAGAAGGATCGATTTTCTGAAGGCAGCCTGCTGGTTTCTGAGGAAGACAGTAGATTAAGAAGCTCCTAGCAGAAGAGATATTAGCATATGTCCTGTATGACAATATAATATGTAAATGTAAGCCTTAATAATTATTGGATAAGAGTATTCATGTGGTTAGTTATACTTTAGTCTAAATAAGTTAGAATTACTTTAGTATTAATTCTGATCAGTTGATCTCCTGCTTTTCTGAACTCCTGCCATATGTAGCATGATTACCACATAATGGAGCACTTAATTACTCTCTAATTATTTCATATTTATTTGGATTATTTTTCCTGCCTTTAGTGTAAGCACCTTAGGGAAAAGAACTATATCTTATTCTTTTGAAAAAAGAATCCTTACAAAGCTAATAACGGTTCTGGTTATGAAACATGCATTCAGATATGTTCATTGAATTAGAATTCTAACAAATTTTAAAGAACTAGAAAAGGTCTCTGAAATTCTGGAATTTAACTCCCTTAACAACTTTCTAAATTCTGCTTCTAAGCTTTTCCAGACTGGTGGGAAGAGAAAAGAGAGAAAAAAAATTAAGCATTTTAAGAACAGTAGTAAATTTTCCGATAATGCACCACATTTCTGGATTTACAAAGATCAAGTGACCTTGTAAATTTTATTCCAAGAAATGCTATAGAACTGTAGACTATGTCACAGGATACACTATCATCTTAAACTAGACAGATACCCTTTAATCTAGCACTGATATGTTTAGAGCAAATGACCTAAGATTAGAGATTTTTGATAACAGGGAATTATAAAACATCTAATTCCCTATTGTTTGTTTGTCCAAATGTTATGAGTGTAGATGATTAATTTTTTAATGTGGAGGTTGACATATATTCAAACGATCATAATAATGCCTTCAGAAAACACTCATGCCCACTGTTGAACATACCTTGTAGGCTATACTTTCCCTATAGTTTAAAGTCTAAAAACGGGCATTAAAACTTTGTAACAATTTAAATGTCCTATCCATAGTTTCTAGTTTCAAAGTTTTTCTTCTACCACATAAAATGCTTATTTTCTTCCCTTTCCTCCCCTCCTCTTCCACCCATATTCAGCAATTTCCTCTGAACAATGTTTTAAATGCCATTTGCTTCTACACTGTGAAAAAGAAAAAAACATGAAAAAAATCACTTAATTTTATGCTCAAATGAAACTTACTATTTTATGTCAAAAATAAGAGCAGTTTTGCATTTCAAAAATAATTTACAAGTTGGTTTGTTTTCTTTGGTCAATTGCTCTTAGCTCCTAAAGTATAAAATTACTTTAGTTATCAAAAAAGTATTACTGTCTCCTACAATAGAAAGCCTTCAAAAGAGAAAAAAAGAAATAAAGATTTCAAGTGACTTACCTACCAATTGGGTCATTTTTTTAATTAATAGTTTTTATTTACCAGATATTTGCATGGGTAATTTTACAACATTAACAATTGCCAAACCTTTTGTTCTAATTTTCCCCTCCCCCCCAGGTTGACCAATACAAGTTAAATATGTTAAAGTATAAATTAAATACAATATATGTATACATGTCCAAACAGTTGTTTTGCTGTACAAAAAGAATCGGACTTTGAAATAGTGTACAATTAGCCTGTGAAGGAAATCAAAAATGTAAGCGGACAAAAATAGAGGGATTGGGAATTCTATGTAGTGGTTCATAGTCATCTCCCATAGTTCTTTTGCTGGGTGTAGCTGGTTCAGTTCATTACTGCTCTATTGGAACTGATTTGGTTCATCTCATTGTTGAAGAGGGCCTCGTCCATCAGAATTGATCATCATATAGTATTGTTGTTGATGTATACAACGATCTCCTGGTCCTGCTCATTTCACTCAGCATCAGTTCATGTAAGTCTCTCCCGGCCTCTCTGAAATCACCCTGTTGGTCATTTCTTACAGAACAATAATATTCCATAACATTTATATACCTCAATTTATTCAGCCATTCTCCAATTGAGGGGCAAACACTTAGTTTCCAGTTTCTGGCCACTATAAAAAGGGCTTCCACAAACATTTTGCACATACAGGTCCCTTTCCCTTCTTTAAGATCTCTTTGGGATATAAGCCCAGTAGTAACACCGCTGAGTCAAAGGGTATGCACAGTTTGACAACTTTTTGAGCATAAGAACTCACTAAATTTTAATGACATCCTAGAATACATATGGGATCAGTATTTCATCTCTGCCCATGACATTAGAAGCTGAACTCTTATTATTAATAATGACCTCTCAGTCAAGAAATCAATCAGTATTTAATGAATACCTACTATGTGCCAGTTACTACATTAGGCACTGGAAATATAAATTCAATGAATGAAAGAATTCCTATAAGGTAATGAGGTTAAATATAAATAAATATATGATATATACATATATTTGTATATGTGAATATATGGATGGATATACACATACATATATACAGGGTATTCCAAAAGTCAATACTATTTTAAGCTAATAAAGTTCTATGTGTGTATACATACAGACATATATATATAACATATATATAATAGATATATATCAATACAGAGAAAAATAACAGGAAAGGCTTTATATGCAAAGAAGGTGATGCTTAAGCTGCATTCTGAAGGATTCTTGGAGGATTAGGTAAAGTGGGAGCTTATTCCCGGCATGAGGAAAACAACTGGTATGAAGAAATGGTAGTTGTTATTTAAACTTCATTCTTGAAAAGGACCATGACATCAGGAAGTTGATGTCATAGATAGTAAGTGAATTGAATTAAAATAAAGGAGGCTTGTGCAGTCACTAGTTTCACTCTTTTCTCTAGAGCCATCTGGGTTAGTGACGAGATATAGATCAGGACAACAGGAGATGGCCCAGATAAAGTGGTAGACCTTGGCCTTTGAAAAGTAGTCTTTCCAAAGTCTCAGTTTGACTGATAAGGACAGGTAAGAAATGAGGCAAAGAATAGCCTCTTTTACCTAATCAAAAAAAAATCAATCTGGGTGGGAAATTCCTACAGAAATTCTGGACAAAACAGAAACAATTTCTATTTACTTTTATTCTGAATGATCAGGGTCCAAACAATGACCAAAAGGTCGGAACATATTGTTGGCCAATCAATGAGAGTCAGAGTGATCACAATTTAAGAGATGGTCCTTAAGAAAAATCTAACCTGTAAACACCAAAATATTTTTGCTAGGTTTCAAAGTACCTATTGCCAAGCAAAGAACCTACTGGGGAGATATGAAGACAAAGGATGAAATGTCATTTTGACTGGATTGCTGAATGTAGAAAAGGAAATAATGTATAGAGACTGGAAACAAGTTGGGACAAGGCTATAAAAGGCTTTAGAAGCTAAGTTGAGGAGTCTGCATTTGATCCTAGAGACAATAAGCTGCCACCAGCACTTATTGTGTAGCAGAGTAACATATTCTGATCTGAACTTAAGGAAAAATCACTTTGGTTGAATTATAGAAGATTAGATTCTCTTTTTCAGTTCCATAGAAGATTAGATCCCCCAGCTCCAGAAAAGAGATTTAATTGAGCCTACTTCACAAGAGTGCTATCAGTTTAAATCAGTTTAAAGTGTTTTACCTTGGAGAAGTCTACTAAATGAAAAAGACGTTCTTCTTTAAAGGATTTTGAAATCAGAATTTTCTGAATCCTCTTAGCTGATGTATAGAGATTCCCAGAAGCAAATGAATTCTGTTTGTGTATGAAAGCCCATATATGTATTTTTCAAATCTTCTAATGGATATTTACAAATATATATATATATATATATATATATATATATGTGTGTGTGTGCAAAAACACACACATAGATACACAGATACACAATACATACATACCTATAAATGTCCCTTAAATTTCTTTAAAAAAAATATATGTATGAACATATGTATAAAATATACATTTTAAAATATATAAGCATATATAGATGTCTTTCTATCAGGCTAGCTTCTCATAGCTTTTATATCCTGAAATTTCCTATATTACATAATTTAATTTAGATGTCATTTATTTTACATATTATATAACAATGTAATATATGTTTTATATATATAATATAAATATAATTTCAGGATATAAAAACTAAAAGAAACTAGTCTGATTTATTTTAAAAATCAATACTAAATATTAGTAACAAAGGCATATGTAAGTAGAATGTCTTCCAAATCTGAATGAAAGTTAATGGACTATACTAAGCAAACCTGAAATTAGAATACCAACCTCTCAGGGAAGTTGGTGTCTATGGAATTTATAACTAATAAGCCATTTGGGAAGCCCCAATCTAACTGTACTTACGTCTCTGAGATTCAGAACTCTCTTTGGGCCATAACTTTGGTTTGATTTTCCAACTGAAATGTGAATGTTAATTAGCCATCATTTTCTAAATTGTCATAGATAATAGGGTACCTAATGGGTAAAAAAAATTAAGACACTGAAATATGTTTCAGTGTCATTCCTTTGGGGAATAGATTTTCTTTTTCCTCCAGTATCTCTCTAATACTTCATTCAAGCCACTGTTTAGTGAAAGGAAGCCAAGTTTAAAAGTTAGAGCAATGAAACAGAATTTAGGGAAATGTGAAGTGTCAGATTAATTTCCTCAGTGGAAAGGCTAGTCAGGCCAGGTTTTTACCAAATGGATCTGTGATCCTACCAATATGAATATCTGATCCAATAATAAAGATGGCATCTAACCCTGCATGCCCATTCTGTGTGACTCAAGTTCATGTCTTGCCACAACTTCATTACAGTGTTTCCTTGTGCTGGGGTCCTTTCCTAAGTTCTACTTAGCCCTTTCCTAAATTCTAATTATATCTCAGGGATATGACTGTAGCATTTGGGCTATCCCTCAATAATTCCATGTGACCAACTCAACTTCCTTTAAAAAGCATATTTCTTTTATTGCATCCTTTTTTACTTCATTCCCCTCATAATTCCTTATTTGTGGTATGTTCACATCTACCACTCCATTGTCTTCTATTGATCCTTTACTTCAGTTCAGAAACTATAATGTTCCATGACTTGATGTCATATATCACCACCCACTTTTAAATGGGGTCTTTATTTTAAGGAGAAGCTGGAGTCAAAAACAGGATTTTACAATTTCTCAAAAGCAATTCAGTATTGTATAATACCTTACAACTCTGGGCCCAACTCATTGTCTATCTGTATGTTTGTTAAAGACATATTCTGATGATAAACTCTCATAAGGTATCAATTGCCTATTAAAAGCAAATAGTAGGTATTCTTTCTTATCCTCTTGGTTTTTTTATGTGGGCAATTAAGTCAAGAACTTTAGAACAAAATGATTTCTACGTTATACTTTCCAAAGGATTCTGTATATTTTTGATGTACAAAAAGGAGTCACGATTTTGGGGAAATGTTTTTAATATTTTATTTTCCTTTTCCCCATTAATTATGGTCAACAAATAATAAGCAAATAGATTATGATACTCTCTTCATACTTCACTAAATTATATGATGTCAAAAATGTGATTTACCATGAAATATGATTTGTAAAAGCCTTTCTCTCTTCTAGGAAGCCTTCAATATATATGTAAAATTATTTTCACAAAAATTTATATAAATGGGCAACGAGCTCTATGCAGTCAAAAAACTTCATAGCATATCTCTGCCATTTATTATCTGTGTGTTCTTAGACAAGATGCATAATCTATCTACAACTCAGTTTCTTCATCTATAAAATGAAGATTGAACTTGATGACTTTTAAAGTCCCTTTTTAGTTCTAGATCTAAGATTCTATGATCCATTTAAACATGTCCTTAGTAGAGCTATTTGTTTACCTCCAAAGGTTAATAAAAAGTGGTACAAGTTCACTTTCAAAGTCTCTCTTAAGAACTTTAGAATTGATTGTAGGACATCTATGCTGATATGGCAGACACTAGCATGCCCTTATCAAAGATGGTGCTGTATTTTATGGGCAAAGCAGAATTAAATTAACTCGGAAGAAATGTGAGATGTACATTTAGAGAATCCACCCCAAATGTTCATTGGGACTATTTCTGTTTAAGCTGTGGCAGAGCACTTTGAGCTCATATTGGTCTGATCAGTCACAGGTAGACACACTAACTTGACTTTAATATAGTGTTGTCACTTTAGTCCTCTTCAAGAACAAAGGACAACAACCAATCTCCCAAAGACTAACAACAGTCCAACATCTCTTTATAGTTCCCACAGTGCCTAGAACAGTGCTTTGCATATTGTAGACATTCAATGAATAGGTAGTAAATAAATTAATGAGCATTTTTAAGCACTTCCTACTGAAATCCTATACTAGATGTTGATGATACAATACAGAAGTGAGACAGCCTTTGTCACTGAAAAGCTTGTAGTCTACTGAAGTGATGCAATACAAACATGGATAAGTCAATATAAGAGTCTTGAAAAATAAATACAGTGTGATGGGGGAAGGAAACAAACAACTAGGAACATCAAGAAAGATCGCCTGAAAAAAGATTATCCTTGGAAAAAAACTGAGAACTAGGAGTTCCAAAAGGTGGGAAAAATATTTCAAGCATCCTATACAATGGTACAATGGTTATAAAAGATGAACTATAATAAAAGGAAATAAGCTGGTTTATCTGAAATATAGAATTAATGAAGGGAGAAAATTTGGAATGTCTGGAAATATAGTCTAAAGTCAGATTATGAGGATCTTTTAAAAAATCAAATAGTAATTTGTACCTAATCATAAAAATAAGAGAGAGCCAATGAAACTTCTCAAGTAGGAGCAGAATATGGTCAAATTCATGCTTTAGCAATCAATTTAACAACTGTGCAGAAGCTAGATTAGAAAAATAAAGAGGGTGGTGGAAGCACAGAGGTAAATTAGATTAAACAGTCCAAATCAAAAGTCATAGATCACAAGTACTTATAATGGCCTACCATTATTTGTGGATAAATAATATCCAAAATCATTTAATCACTTACTATATGCAAAAGTGTGGGCTAAGTGCTAGAAGTGTCAATAGAAAAGATCAGAAGTATCTGCACTATAGGAATTCACCGTTAATAGAGACCATATATTATAGTTTTCAGATGAAGGTCAAATATAAAAGTCCCATTATCCTTAAGGTACAGTGGCAAGGCAGAGAGTAATATAGCTTGTTTAATGTCATTTCTACTGGGAAAAAAATTCTATAAGTCTCTGATACATTTGATGGTGCCAAAAACTTCAGTGACAAGAATTTTCTTTTCAGGCTTTTCGGTAGCTATATAAGTAATTTTTTTACTTTAACATAAGCAGTAAAAGTAATTTCCAGGCCCTACTAGGGCATTTCCCAGAATGAAGGATGCAGAGGTTAGGTTGGATATAAGACTAATCATCTTAAGGTGCTTCTACTGCTAGGGCTCTTAAGATGATCTGTCCATTAATGGATGTTGATTAGTAGTTAAATTTTAGTGGTGAGATAAAAAGGTGCTGCAAATCCCTATTGATCCGAGAAAGGCAAATTAAAACAACTCTGAGATACAATTATACACCATTCAGATTGGCTAAGATAACGGGAAAAGACAATGACAAATATTGGAGGGGATGTGGGAAAACTGGGACACTGATGCATTGTTGGTGGAACTGTGAACAGATCCAACCATTCTGGAAAGCGATTTGGAATTATGCTCAAAAAGCAATGTTACTACTGGATCCCAAAGAGATCTTAAAGAAGGGAAAGGGACCTGTATGTGCAAAACTGTTTGTGGCAGCCCTCTTTGTGGTGGCCAGAAACTGGAAACTGAGTGGCTGCCCATCAACTGGAGAATGACTGAATAAGTTGTGGCATATGAATATTATGGAATACTATCATTTTGTAAGAAACGACAAGCAGGATGATGCCATAGAGTCCTGGAGAGACTTACATGAACTGATGCTGAGTGAAATGAGCAGGATCAGGAGATCATTATACATTGCAATAACAAGACTATATAATGATCAATTCTGATGGGTGTGGCTCTTTTCAACAATGAGATGATTCAAACCAGTTCCACTTGTGTAGTGATGAAGACAGCCATCTACACCCAAAGAGAGAAACATGGGAACAGAGTGTGGAATACAATATAGCATTCTCACATAGAGAAAGCTGTTATTTGTTTGCATTTTGTTTTCTTTCTCAGTTTTTCTTTCCCATCTTTCTTGATCTGATTTTTCTTGTGTAGCAAGATAACTATTGGATTTAACATGTATTTCAACATATTTGGCATGTATTGGACTACCTGCCAGGTAGTGGAGGGGGTGGGGGAAGACGGAGAAAATTTGGAACAAAAAGTTTTGCAAGGGTCAATGTTGGAAAAATTACCCATGCATATGCTTTGTAAATAAATAAATAATGTTTTTTAAAAATAAAAAAAAACTTAGTGGTGACAAGGAAAGTGGGTTCATTCTCCACAATGATTTCTTGAAGCAGGGCTGGTGGTCTGTGGAGAGGGCAAGGGGTTGCTATTCCCAAGACCATTGGGTATAGGGTATTAGGATAGGTTGAGATAAGAGTTAAAGTCAAAATGATGGTTGTTTAACTTGTTTGGTCCATGCTTCTCCCTTGCACTCAACCATAATCTATCATTCCTCCAAAATACCACTTAAAAATTTGCCTTCTCCACAATCAAAATTCTTACTTTAGAGGTCTACCTGCACTCAGTCAAGTGTTAAGAGAAAACTGATGAAATGAATTTACATCAAATTACCTTAATCTTCTTATGCCTTTTATATTTTTAAAAGTATACTCATTAACTCAAATAAGCATCTAATAATAACATTTTATTGTAATAAATCAAAATAAAAATTTGGGAAATCATGACAAAAAGTTTTGATTAGGAAAGGATATTTTATAAGTTACCTCTCCTTGATTTGGGAACCATAAGCCATATGTGCTCTTCACGATATCTTCCTTAGTTTCTTGTCGGAATCCAAAGATTCTTCAAAAATTCTTTCAAAAGAATTTATACTCCAGAGACCCAATAAAAGCCTCATTTTTTCATTAAATATGTATTGCATAAAATATAAATGTGGTCTATAATCATGTTTTTAGTGCCCTAGATAGTATTAAAAGAAATAATTGCTTCTCTATTGTCTTTCACCTGCTTGAATGAAAGAAGGAAAGCTGAGCCAGACATCATAAACTAAGGAAGACAAATTCTGCCCAAAACTCTACCCAGAGTCACTGTTAAGTAGGGCCTTCACTGCAAAGTCTACTACCTCCTTTCCATGAATTCTATAAAGCTCTAATGTTGCTACTGAAAGAGGATCCCTGGGAATTCCCTCCCTGTCCCCACAAAGAGTTTGCACTTTGTTCTATGATTGGTGACTCACTTTGGAGTCACAACTGGGACTTCTGTTTCCAAGCTCAAGTCAATTATGAGAATCTCAATATCATCAGAAATAATGAATTGTGAAAAGGAGGCAGAGGAAAGTTATTTTTTATTCAAGCCATCTAAGGACAAACTTATCCTTAAAAGAGTGGATACCTTCTGATGAATTTTTAAAACCACAATTCCTTAACAAAGAATATCTCCTAAAGTGTGAAAGGATTAATACTTTCTGATAAAGTGTTCATACTGATGATATCTCAGATACTTAAAGGAAAGCAGTTCATCTTGAAAGCAATATAATCTCCTGGCCTCTGTATCTTTGCTCAATACCTTATAATGCTAATAGTCTCTTTGTGCATCCCCTATCACTCCAATCCAAAGGCCCACTATTAACATCAGCAGCCTTCTTTGATTACTCTTAACAAGGCATGGACTTGCCCCATAGATCTTATTTGGCATTTAGTTTTTCAGCCATGAATATGTTATGATTGTACTATTAAAAACTTCATGATGACAGGAATTCTTTTGTACTTCAACATTCATCTACATATACATCTATTGTTGTCCTTAATTAAAGAAGAGGAAAAAGAAAAGGAGAAAGAAGAGAGGAAGGAAAAAAAGGAAGAAAAAGAGAAAAAGAAGAGCATTTATTATATTGCTTTCAAGTCTGCAAACTGGGAATAGGTGCTATTATCATCCATATTTTAAAGATGGGGAAACTAAAATAGAGTGACCTGCCCAGAGTCACAAGTGCAGTGGGAGATTGAATTTTAACTCAATTCTTTCTGATTCCAGGCCTAGAACTCTATTTACTGGCCCTCTAGGCCACTATGCTAATCCAAGGATGTTAAACAAATATAAATTTCATTCTTTAAAAATAGACCTGATGCCAAGAACTCTTAGAAATTGCCCTAAACTAACAAAAAGTGCATCATTAATAACATACTATTTTCTCTTTTATGCAAAAAGTTGTTAACAAACACACAGAAAACCTATTTTTATGGAGAGAGGAGGGGACTTAAGGTATTATTTAGTAGTTCTCTATGGAATCATATTCAAGTTTCAGTGTTATATATATCAAACTAAAGTATGTTTTTGCTAAATGGCCTCCATTGTGTATTAGTGAATCTGATATGGAAAATTGCTAATGCAATAAGAGCATCATATAAGCTTACCTTATTATGACTCCTCACAATAATATTTATGAGACCAAAATGTGGAAGACTTAGGTGCTGGAGGGAGTTGAAGGTTCTCACTCAAACAATTAATTATGGAACTGTGACCTCAAAGTCATGGTTTCAGAATATGATACTGTATCTTCTTAATGTCCTTTAAGGCTGAATTATTGTGGGGGGATGGATTCTCATGAGATTTTCTTTGAGAAGGATCATTTGCTCAGGAAAAAAAAGATTAGTTCATTTAACAAATATGTATTTAACACAATCAGGTAGAAGGCACTGTGCCAAATGCTGTAGGGGATACTTGGATACTTTGAGTTATCTGTGATTTCAATAGTGTGGATTTCATCTCCACCCACACAAACCTCAACTTTCTGTTACATTACTCTGTCCAAAAACTTAATGACCTGTTAGGCAGCTTCCTTGTGATACCCTTCTAGATTTAAGTCTGATATTCAGACATTTTATACAATCCATAATCTGACCCAAAAATTTTCAGTTTGACAAGTCTTTCAAAGCTGACACTCAGCTAATAGAGAATTCAAAAGCTCATGGTCACTTCCATCCCAAGGTGAGACATCTTTGGCTAGTGTTATAGGGTGACACAAAGATTTAGAAAAAATCCATGATTCTTGCTTTTAAGGAGCTACACTGTAGTAAATGACATAAAACACATACAAAAAATAAAACCAAGTACCTGAGGAGTTCAGAGGAAGGAGAAAAGCTGGTATTAAAGAAGAGGGAACATGTGATCTGGGTTATGAAGGATGGGTAGAATTCATGAAGCAGTAATGAGTTCAATTTCGAGTCACAAAACTCGAATTCAAATCCTGAAACTATCATTAGTAGAAATGACCTTTATAACTTTGAGCAAGACTTGAGTATGATCCTGTCTTCTCTGGCCCTCAGTTTTCTCATTTTTTAAAATGAGAGAGTTGGACTAAATGATCTTAATACTCATTTAAGGGTTGGATAGATGATCCTATCATCCAACAGTAGAAATGGTGGAAGGACATTCTAAGCTAAATGTGAGTATGTGAAAAGAGACTGAGAAATGGAAAGTATATTCAGGAAGAGGTAATGAGTTCAGTTTAGCAGGAATACAGGGTACACAGACTAGACAGACCAGAAAGATAAGTTGGGGCTGATTATGGAAGATTCAGAATGCCAGAATAAGGAGTTTGAACTTTAATTGGTAGGCAAAAGAGGGCCATCAAAAGTTTTGTTTGGGGGCAGTTGGTGGCACAGTAGATACAGCACCAGCCAGCCTTGAAGTCAGGAGGATCTGAGTTCAAATATGGCCTCAGACACTTAACACTTCCTTGCTGTGTGACCCTGGGCAAGTCACTTAACTCTGCCTCTGCCCAAAAAAAAAAAAAAAAAAAAAAGTTTGTCCCCCACACCCCCAGCATCATAGTGACATACAAAGTAGTATTTTAGAAAGATTAATCTGCCAATGGTATTTAGAATGGATTAGAGAAGGAAGAGTCTGGAGGCAAACTACTAGGAATGATTAACATCCTAGTAGTTTTTTTATGAATACTTATACTAACAAAATATCCTGAGATCTTAATAATTTGCATTGTCAAGAAGTTTCTAAAGAAGCATAACTTACATGAATATTTATTTTAAAAGATTAGTTTATTCCAGGAAATATTTGTATATTTAGCTTTATGCCAGCTTCCATGACATAGATCTTCACTGGATTAATTTTAAAACATTCACAAAAGCTTTCACATTGTCATAATATACAAGCTGTGAATTTCACTGTTATTGTAGACTTTGTTAAATTGATGTGTTTAACTCACTAGTAACATCAAGAAAAAATAATTCTGACAGTTTAGGATTACAATTATTTGTGGAGACACACATTTTCATAGTTTTGCTATATTTACTTTGTTTTTTTTTTTAATTCAGAACACTTCCTTTTTTCTGAATGTCTCTCCAGGCATAAAAACACTTAATCACAAGTTTTCTAGCTACTTTACTAATTCAGTATAAGTTCAATGCTTTCCAGTAAACATTTTAGTAACTTAGAAATGAAATTATTTTACTTTCAAGAAAGACGTTGCATAATATAAGATGAATAGCATTGGATAGAAGTCATGTAGCTTGAAGTCTAAGTTCTGGCTCTGCCACCAAAGTTGTGACTTTGAAGAAATAATTTCATCTCTCAGATCATCCCTTGCCATAGCACTTATGAACCCCTCACACATGTAATGTTTTGAATTTTAATTCTTTGTATATGTGTTGTACTATTATTAAATTGAATGTTCGATGAAAATAAAAATCAAAGAAATTATAAGTAGAAAGGACTTTTGAGATCTAGTCTAAGCTTTCCATTTTATCTATGAGGTTTTAAAGCCCTAAAGGTGTTAAATAAGTTTGTCAGTTAACCAACATTTCTTAAGCATTAACTTCATTCCAAGTACTAAGGGCCACAAAGAAAGGCAATTAGAGTCCTTTCTTTCAAGGAGCTTGAATTCTAAAGGAGGAGACATTATCCTAACAACTATGTATGACACAAACACACACACACACACACACACACACACACACACACACACACACACACACCCAAGAGAGAGGGAGACACAGAGACACAGAGAAAAAAGAATGGGAGATAGTTTCATAGAGAAGGCAATAGGCATTAAGGAAGACTGAAAAAGACTTCTTGCAGAATATGAGATTTTAGCTAAAACTTGGAAGAAATTCAGGTGAGACAGGAGGTAAGGATTAGAAAGGAGAAGATCTCAGCCATTGGAAACATCTAGGGAAAATTCACTGATTCAGGAGATGGAGTAAATATTTTATTTGAATAAGAGCAAAGAGGCCAATGCCACTGAATCATAGAAAGGTAGGAAGTAACTCTGTGAGTAATTGGCAGAACTAATAACTGAACTTGTTTCCTGATTATAATAAATTCAGTGCTCTGTCCCCTACTCAGTCTGATTTGATTTTTATATATCTCTCCCAGTAATTTCTCTGCCATAAATGTTTTTTTGAAATGGTTGAACTGACCACCTACTAGACTGAATTAAACACACTGACATATTGTGTTGTTTTTTAATAATCTCTAATGGGATCTCTGCAAACATCATTGTTCTTGGTCAATACCTGAGCCAAAAATACTTTTCTTGAATTCAGTAATTAGGAATCTTTAATCTATTGTTAGTTTAAAATTCTTAAAATCATAGGAAAATTGAATAAAGGAAAAGAAACTCAAGTAGCTCCCACTGACATTACAGGACAACTAAGAAATGATAGTTATTTGGCATTTTAAGAATTAGCCTGGAATTATTATATATATATACACACATATACATATGTATATATATATATATATATATATATATATACACACATACACACACACACAAACAAATGATTTTCTGTTAAGTGTACCATTAATTCAATATGCATGCTTACTCAAGTCAAGAATCACTAAAGTTCTCCAAAGGTTATCAGCACTATTCTTTGTGCATCTGGTAAATTCACTTAGCCAGGCAATAAGGAGTTTCTCTATTCACAGCAGATTAATAAAATGACTATTGGGTCACTGTTGATGTCTTGACATCAAATATGAGATATATTCTTCCTAAAGGTCTGCCTTTCTATGATTATATTTTAAAATTGTTTTGGTGGCACCAAACTGCATTTGTCAGGAATATTTTTAGATGGCCATTATTTATAAACTATCTCATCATTTTCTTATCTGCAGTGGCCTTCTTGTACAACCACAGCTTGAACATATTTCAAGATCTTGTTCATGGTTTCCTACTCTTTCAAGCATAGGAAAATTCATTCATTGAGAAGTTTTCTATTTGGGGCCAAAAATTATTTTGGTTTTATTTTTAATTCCTTTTTAAATATAGAATATCTATTTTTAAATTGTAAACATCTGATTTTACCCCTCGCAATAAGCAAGACAGAACTACCATCTTACACGGTAAGGTGCACAAACATGCCACAGGTGACGTTATTACTTACTTCCCCTGTAATCTATCATTATTCTTGGTAAACCACATTCCCAAAACAATCCAAGAAATTCAGCAAACCACTAAAATGGTAGCCGTAAATTGGGTCTATTAAGAGAAATTCACCCAATCATTATCTGTTTACATCAACTTGTGAATTATGGGGAAAGGGATAACTTATATGTAATTTTACACCAAAATTTAAATCTATTTCATTTGTAGGTTATTTCTCAGGGGTCCCATTTTAAGCAAAGAAAAATAACTCGAGCCAACGGAGTATTTCTAAACTGTCAAGTCGAATTTCCACTTAAGGGGGGGGGGGGAGAGGATAATAACGGGAAGGCTTGTCAGCGATTAGCCATCCATAAAAATGTTTTCCCTTGCGCTCCTCCTTTCGATCACAATACTGGCGTCAGTTTGTCTCATGTATCTCTTCTTCCTCCTCACCTCCCCCCCCTCCAACCACCACCACACCCCCAAGCAAAGACCTGGCATTGAACTGCAAAGGCAAGGGAAGAGACAAATACGCTCGCCAGAGAAAGAATCCAAGGGCTGGCTCAGGCACCCTTGAAAAACGTTCCCCGTTTTTCTTTGCGTGTCTGGAAGGTAAGGGCAGTAAAGAGCCTACAAAACTGACGGTCTACGGGAGTGACTCACGTGTCCTGGCGATTTTAAAAATCATCCCAAAGAGTTACAATTAGCCACCCTCACTTCACCGCTCCGCATGCGTACACATACCCTCTCTCACACACATAGACAACACACGCGCGACCTCGCTCCCGATCCGAAGTTATCTCTTTCCCTTCTTTACTCTCAGTCACATCAAACAGTAACTTAGCGTCAGGTTCGGGTTAGCAATCTGTGCAAAGTGAGAAACATCAAGGAGATGCCCGACCGAGGCAGGAAAGAGAGCGAGCATCCCAGCGCAAGCCCTGCGCTACAGCCGGGACATAGAAAAAGACTGCCAACTGGCTGCCGCATCAACAGGCAACGCACCCCAAAGGGCCACCCAGCCCCTAGGGCTCCCACGCCCCCAACTCCGAATCCTTCGGCCAGCGACTCCGCCAAGGAAGCATCCTCTAAAGGTCAAAGGTCTAGCGGCTTCCATTTGCCAAATTTTGGGAATTAGAGAGAAGCAGGTCGGAGGACGCGGGGACATCAAGGAAGTTTGTAATTCCCGGTCTAAAAGAAGACACCCCACAAAGGAGTAGTGGCCCTCACCCTTTCTCCCCATCCGGATTTCCCGACCCCAACACCCACCCAAACGCTTCAAAGTCACCAGAGCAAAGCGACAAAGCATGCTCCTAGCTTTAAGTAACCTTAAGCGCCCCCCCACACACACACTCATAAACACGCGCGCGCACACACAACCCACGCGCGCAGGACACGCGAAGCTTGGGCACTGCGCAAAACTTGTACATATTTGTACGAAGGGAGTCTCTTACCTGTCCCTGGGGATGCCACTCCCCCACCCCCACCGCTTCTCGCGGCCCCCTCCTTTCCGGTGGGTGCCCTGCGCCTGCCCCCTCTCTGAAGCGCTTCTCACCGCCTGCCCCTAGGCGTGAGGACTGGCTGCCTGGCGGCGGCGGCGGAGACACAGACAGCGGCAGGGCAGCGGCTGCAGAGGCAGCGGCGGCGGCGGCGGCGGCAGCGGCAGCAGCAGCCCCAGCAGCCCCAGCAGCCCCGACCGGCGTCAGTCAGGCTGGAGCCTCGAAGCCTCATCGCCCGTATTAGTGCGCCGACCTGGAAAGCGGCCAGAGATCCTTTCTAGCTGCGTCCCGCCCCCGCCCCCGCCGAGGCTAGGCGAGCTCGGTGCCCGCGCCCGCGGGGGATCCCGGAGGAGATGTAGGAGAGGCAGCACGGGAAGAGGAGGCCTGACGGATCGGTGGGGGACTGCCTGCCTGGCGGGGAAACAACAATAATAACAAGGAGCTAGCTCAATTTCAAACCCTACCCCAGGCTGCTTGTGCACGTGTTCCGAAATCAAGGGGAGCAATAGACTGTCGGGGGCGGGAGCTAGGGAAGGGGGGACCGGGTGGCGGGTGCGCCTAAAGAGGCTTTTCGCAATCCTGGTCCCTCTTCTTCTCACTTCGCCACCTCATCAATGTGCCATCAGCGGGACTGGCTCTGTCCTCGTCTGGGTCCAAATCAGACCTATTCGGGGTGTTAACTCTTATCCACAATCCATCCGGAGGAAATAGTAGTGCGATCCCAGAATCCCTCATCTGTAGTTCTAACCAACCCCAGTCTCTCCCTCCTTTCCCTCGTATCTCTTTGTTCTTTCTACTTGGAACCCAAGATAAACGGGGAGATTATTTATCAACAAATAGTCAGTACTGGAAAAACACATTCACTTGGGAACCACAGGGTCTCTGGTGCTTAACTGTTCTTTTCTCCGACTCATTCCTGTTAGTTGCCTTTGGTTCTTGGGTTTTTCAAAGAAAAGTAGAGTAGTAATGCACCAGAAAGAGAATCATCCCCTACTCCAAACTGATTTGCATTGGCGCAAGCAAAAAAACCCTAATCACTCTGAGTGTTGTGCTGTGGTTACAACTAGTCATATAATTATGCGGATTTGAGATTTCTCTTAAATGTATTTACTAACAGACTGGCATATAATATGTAATACTACCTAATCTAATAAAGCTACAACCTTATATGCACTCTGGCTGTGTTAATGTACAACCCGAGCGCTCTGCAACTGATCTCTTCAAACTCATAACCTGCCGCCTAGAACCGTAACCTGCATGATATATCAGGAATGAGGATACATTTTGCTGGCCCACTCCATTTTAATTGAAGTTAATAAGGCCCTTCTCATTGAAAGCATGTTTGAGGGCGTTGGTAATGAGAATTAGGATTCACTGCAAAAAGCTAGTTAACTTGTGTCTAATCTGAGTAGAAATTACAGAATCATGGTGGAATCTTAAGAGTGGAAAAAACTTTTGCAGCTGTCAAAAAATCCCTACTATAACACCATACAAATGGGCTTCTAGTATCTGCTTAAGGATCTACAACCAAAGAGAACCTATTTCCTCCAGAGACAGCCCATTCAACTTTTGAACAGCTTAATTTTTAGGGATTTTTTTTCACCCTGACATAAAAGTTGTTGATTTCTTAAAAAGACCTGAATTCAAGTATCCATCTCTGATACATACTGATTAAGTGATGTAAGGAAAGGTATTGAACTTCTCGGTACCCAAGACAACTCTGTAAGATTATCTAAATCACTATTAGCATTAGATGAAGGAATTTTTTTTTAAATGAAGTTTCCTACATGAAAAAAAATCATTAATCTCTACCACCCCAAAGACTCAACACAATACATTTTTGACAATTTGTTCATATTTACTAACAATAAGAGATGGATTCTCTACTGATGATAAGATTCTCCAGAAGCTTTTATTCTTCAATTGCATCAGTTATGTCCTATTCTTACATCCCTATTTGGGATTTTCTTGACAAAGATATTGGCACTTTCTTTCCTAGCTCACTTACAGATAAGGACGTGAAACAAACAGGGTTAAGTGACTTGCCCAGTCATACAGCTTGTAAGTGTCTGAGACCAGATTTGAACTCTCCAAATGCTGTTAGTAAATAGCATGGTAGGAACTGCATTGAGCTCAGCTACACTGATAAATCCCCTTGGTGAACTCTATAATTTTCAAAAGAGATCAGTTTAAATGTTTCCACTACAAACACAAAAAGGGTGAAAAAAAGCCTATTCCTAATATTATAAGATCATAGGTTTAGTGCTTGATCAGACCTAAGAAATCATCCAACCCTCTATCATTTTATGGATGAAAAAACTGAGATTCCAAAAGGTTGACCTTCCAAGGTCACCAAATTAGTAAGAGGGTGGGGGAACTAAGATTTGAACCAAGGTCCTTTCAACTCCAAATCCAGAACACTTTCCATCATGCCAAGATGCTTATAATACATTGTAGAGTTAACAAGTTCATTGAGTTAGTCCATGATTATACCAATCTTGGGTGTATATTAAAAATAGAATAACAGAAACCAGAACTGAGAAGGGATATCAAGCAAGTTTGTAGTTGGGGAACTGAATGGTGACACCAAGCTGTATATTTTAATGGATATTCTTTTCAAATATGCAATATTGAAAACCATGATCTCTGAAGAATCAACACCATAGGCAACCCAAAAAGCAATGGAAAGATATGTTGTGGGTGAATTGCAATGTGTTCCCAGTAAAGGAGAAATGACTTAACAAAGGTCATGTGATAGCAGAAAGGAAATTGTTCTTATCATATGATAAAGATGAAAAATAAGAGATGGATAATGAAATCCTACACTGGCATATTCAAGATAGGGAAAAAGTATGAATTAATGGATAGATGAATAAAAAAATGTAAAATACACTGACAAATGCTTAGGTTGTGTCAGGGGCAGTGCTAAATATTGGGGATGTAAATGTGAAAGTGAGACAATTTTCACATTCAAGGTTAGTGAAAGCCTCTAGGACACTGGATGAATCCTTTGTGAAGAACAAAAATCATACTTGCTGGAAACAGATGTGGAGGAACTGTAATCAAAACTGGATAAAGTAATGTCCAATCTGAGATCACAAAGCCATCCAAATATTTAGATATAATATGCCTGCTGGTCCTTATTACCCTAGAAATGGGTTGTACTTTCTTCCCACTAAGAGATATGGTTCATCAAATTGTACCTGTTATGTATCAGAAAGAAAACTGCTTCAACTTTGCTTCTATGGCAGTAAATATCTTCTGATTTCTAAATGCTGTAACATTCTTAACAAATTCTTGCTTTCAATTTGAGTGCCCATTTTCCCTGTTCCCAAGAGTTGCTAAAACTTCACATCACTCAGGTGTTAAAAATGCAGCAGAATTCAGTCCAACTATTCTTCCAATAAGTAAAAGACAGAAAACAAAGAGCTAAGATATTCATAACAATATTCTAGAATAAAGATATTCTGTTGTGGCAAAAAACACGAAAACAAAAACTTGTCCATAAAATACCCAAAGTTGGTAGATGGAAAGGTCCAAACTATACTATATCAGAGAACAGAATATTATTATTCACTAAGAAAAAATGAATATGAGAAATTAATAGAAATGTGGAAAGATTTGTAGGGACCAATGTGAATGAGATAAGGAAAACCAGAGTTACAATGCATATCCTGTGGTACAATAAATCAGCACTAGCTCTAGAGTTAAGAGAATGGATTTAAATATTTCTCCCCCCAATGTTTACCACCCATATGACTTTCAGATATTCACTTAATCTCCATGAATTTCAGGTTCTATATATGTAAAACCAGGAAATTTGGCTAGGTGGCCCCTGAGTTCCCTTCCATCTCTATATCTATGATTTTATGACTACAAAAAATAAAATATAAGATCTCTAAAAGGAAAGAGTCGAAGTAATTAAAAAGCCAACAAAAGTTCTACAGGATGGATCACAAAGTGTACCTACTTCTTCTGAGGAGAAGGGGGAGGGAGAACTACTAAGGTAGAATGTCAAATATATTTTTTGGCTAAAGTCACTCGGTCAGTTGTTTTTGCACAAATATTTTTTTTTTCTGGAAGGATTCAAGGATGGGGAAATGGAGAGTAATATATCTAGAAATGATTATTATACAAAAGGAAAAAAGATATGAAAATTTTTTTCAAATTAGGTTTGATTTCACAACATTGAATAAATGTAAACTGACCAAGAACTCAAGGTTAAAAGTAGTGAAAGGACCACTCTGGTTTAGTTTTAAGATTTTAAATAAAAAGTATTAAATTACATTTTAATTTTCATCTTATGTGGACAAAATGAACATAGGACTTCAAGCTAAGAAAATATAAACTCTGGGGGGTAGTATCTACTTGTGATTTTGGCACAAATTCTTTACGTTCTCAGAATTCTTTCATCATCTAGCAGGACCTGGATTTACAAATTCTTTGAGTGCTCACAGCCTGCTTTTTCTGTATACTCCCTGTTTCCTTACTGGTAAATATTTGTCCTTACAGATATGATCCTTACCCCCTTTTAGAAGTTAGCCTCTATTCACTATTCCCCTCCAATCATTATTTATACAGATAGAATGTATTTAAAATACACTGAGATATGCTTAGAAGGGAACTAGGAAATTCCACATTCAGGCCAAAAGGTTCAGTATGCAGAGGCTACTAAGGGTAGTCTAGTATGCTTTTTGCACTAGCAATGGCTATCCTTCATTATTCATTTTATAAATTAGCCAAACTTTTTTGCTTCACCTTTTCACTCTATTTCTTATTTTTAAAGTCATCTACTTACTAGCCAAAGACAGGAAAATGTAAGCAAAAATAAAGATGAAGCTCAAAATAATTACATTTTGCCATTTTTTGCCAATTCTATCCACTGCTTTCTGATGACTCTTTTTACTCATTGCCAAAGTCAAAAATTTTTTTTTAAATTGACTGAGTAATGAGTACTCAAAATTATAAAACCACAAAATGAAATATATTTGACTTTGCTACCAAATAGGCCAGTTCGATACACTTGCCAAGTGTATAACACAGGGCCCCGTTGAGCTATAAGAACTATAATAATCAGTAGTAGTAGTAGTAGTAGTAGTAGTAGTAGTAGTAGTAGTAGTAATAGCAGTAGTATAAAATGTTTTAGTTTCTTTGATCTAACACCTTAAATCCCTGCAAAGCTTTAGATAAATATGTACTAAGAATATTTACACTCATATAGTTCTCCTTTCTCTATTCCCCAACACTAACCCAATAACCAAATTTCACAGAATCATAGAACTTCAGAGTTAGAAGAAAGCTCAGCAATTTTTTTTATCTTGGCATCTCCAGTTCCTAGCTGAGTGCTTGGCACAGGGCAAGATCAGAGAACTTGTAGATTTAGGACTGAAAAGAAATTTAGAGGTCGTTTAGTCCAATCTCCTCATTTTAACAGCCCAAGTTAATCTACTACCTTTAAAAAAATCCCCAAAAAGTAAACCTCCAGCCTCTGCTTTTTCCAATAAGGGCAACACTACTACCTTCCAGGGCTACCTTCACCACTGTTGAAAAGCTCTAATTATTAGAAAAAAATTTTGAAACATCAAGTTTATGCCTTTGTCCTAACTCTCCTGCTTTTCCTCCCTTTTCCTCCCTTCTTCTTTTGAAAACAGTCATCACAAAAAGACCATAATAACAGCCCACAATGGGATCCCTGGTCTCAAGAATCTTATAATCTGATTTGGGAGATAATGTGTATGTAAAAAGAAAAATAAGTATAATTAAATAAGAAGAGGGAAAGGCATTAAGGGAAAAGGCTATCCAGCAGGCAGCATCTAAGAAAGAGGAAAGACGTTCTAGGTATGGAATAAAGTGACTCAAGTTCATAGCAGTGTTCATAGTATTCATAATAGAAAAGAGGGAGTATAACAGTGAACAAAGTATTAGAATTGTAGTCAAAGGACCTTGGTTTGAGTCATAGCTTCAATACTTCCTTATTGTATGACCCAGACAAATGATACCTTCTATGAGTCTCATTCCTTATCTTTAAAATAGGAACAATAACATTTGCTCTTTCAATCTCACAATGTTGTTGCAGAAGTAACTGCTAAATTTATTATTTTTTTTTTTAAAAAAGAAGACATTGTTTATTTAATATCTGAAATTGCATATGCAATCCTCCCTCTCCCCCTATTTTCTTGTATGTAGAAATTTTTGTTACTTCTCAGATTGGCTAAGATGACAGGAAAAGATAATTATTGATAAATGTTGAAAGGAATTTGGGGAAACTGGGACACTAATACATTGTTGGTGGAACATGAACGGATCCAATATTCTGAAGAGCAATTTGGAACTAATCTCAAAGAATTATCAAATTGTGAATACCCTTTGACCCATCAGTGTTTCTACTGGGCTTATGTCCCAAAGAGATCTTAAAGGAAAGAAAGGGCCCCACATGTGCAAAAATGTTTGTGGCAGGCCTTTTTGTAGTGGTGAGAAACTGGAAACTGAGTGGATGCTCATCAGTTGGAGAATGGCTGAATGAATTATGGTATATAAATGTTATGGAATATTATTGTTTTGTAAGAAACAGTCAGCAGGATGATTTCAGAAAGGCTTGGGGAGACTTACATGAACTGATGCTGAGTGAAATGAGCAGAACCATTATATACAGCAACAGCAATATTATATGATGATCGATTCTGATGGACATGGCTCTCTTCAAAATTGAGATGATTTAGTGATGAAGAGAGCCATCTACATCCAGAGAGAGGACTGTGGGAACTAAGTGGGGTTTATAACATAGCATTCTCACTCATTTTGTTGATGTTTGCTATATGATGATCAATTCTGATGGACGTGGCCCTCTTCAACAATGAGATGAACCAAATCAGTTCCAATAGAGCAGTAATGAACTGAACCAGCTACACCCAGCAAAAGAACTCTGGGAGATGACTATGAACCATTACATAGAATTCCCAATACCCCTATTTTTGTTTGTCTGCATTTTGGATTTCATTCACAGGCTAACTGTATACTATTTCAAAGTCTGATTCTTTTTGTATGGCAAAACAACTGTTTGGACATGTATACATATGTTGTATATAACTTATATTTTAACATATTTAACTTGTATTGGTCAACCTGCCATCTGGGGGAAAGGGTGGGGGGAAGGAGGAGAAATATGGGAACAAAAGGATTTGCAGTTGTTAATGCTGAAAAATTACCCATGCATATATCTTGTAAATAAAAAGCTATAATAAAAAAAGCTTTAATAAAGAAAAAACAAAAAAAATAAGGGGACTCAAGCTAATTCCAATAGATTTAGATGGAGCAAATCATCTTCATTGAAAAAGAGGACTGTCAGAACTGAATGTGGATCACAACATAGTTTTTTCATCTTTTTGTTGTTGTTGTTCACCTGTTTCTTATTCTTTTTCTCATTTTTTCCTTTTTGATCAGATTTTTCTTGTGCAATACGATAAATGTGGGAATATGCATAGAAGAATTATATATGTTTAACAGGTTATCTGCTATCTAAGAGAAGGGGTGGGATGAGTATATGATTGTGATGGAACACTATTGCACTATAAAAAATTGGAGGGAAATGAGTTTACCTAAAAGTAGATAATTTTGATGTATAGATACATACATAGTAAATAAAGCTGTATAGATAGGCTTTGACCAGATATTAAAAGGATTTCATAACATAGATTCAGAACTGGAAATTACCTCAGAGGCCAGCAAATCCGACCCCCTCATTTTCCAGATAAGGAGCTGAAGTCTAGAGATGTAAGTATTGGTTTTCTTTTTCCAAAGTTAATTTTCCTTCCACTCTCCTACCCTGTTTCCTAAAAAAAAAAGATAACTCTGCTTAACATGGATATGATTCAAACTCTGATGTTCTATCAACTAAGCTACCAAGCTTTGTTTTATGGGCAATAGAGAAGTATTAAAAATGTCTGAGGCAGAATCAGAGCAGTGACTGAAAATCATATCTGTAAGTACATCTGCAAAGAGGTGTTTTTTTTTTTAAAAGAATAATCTAGAAGGAGGGATAGCTAAGTGGTACAGTAGATAGAATATGAGGCCTGGAGTCAGGAAGATGAGCTTTACTGAGTTCAAATGGGACTTCAGACACTTACTAGTTTGTAACCCTAGGCAAGTCACTTAACCCTGCTTGCCTTAGTTCTTCATCTGGGAAAAAAAAATGGAGAAGGAAATAGCAAACCACTTAAATATCTTTGCCAAGGAAATCCCAAATGGGGTCAAAAAGAGTCAGACAAGACTGAACAACAACAACTATAAAATGAAAAGAGATTGGAAGCAGGGATCAATGAATAAAACATTACAAGGCGTTGGCAGGATGTATTAAAAGATACTAAGGTGGTGATCGTAGCGATGAGAAGAAACCACAGATTTTAAAGACATTAAAAAAAGAATAATATACAAGATTTGGCAGACTGCCCAGTTCTATGAACAAATATTGGAGGTGAGGCTGGAGAAAAGGGAAGAAATAGGACGAATGATTCTAAGACTTCAAGTCAAGGTAATTGGAAGAATAATATTACATTGACAGAAATAGGGAATATAGGAGGAATAACTGATTTGGAGACAAAAATAATGAATCCTAAGTCTAAATCCTATGATCTACTTAAAATTCAATTTTAGATATGTTGGGTTTAAGGTGACAGAGGGATACAAAGATAGAAATATCTAACAGGTAGTTAGAGAAGTGAGAATATGGACTTTTCACTATAGACAAGGGAGGGACTAATACTGGGATATATATTGAGATTTATTTGTATAGAGGTGATATTTGAAGCGAGTATTCTGAGATTTCATAGGAAGCAATTGTAGTTAGAGAAAAAAGATTCAAGACCTGATTTTTAAGATACAAAAAAAAGTAGTCAGCCAAAAGTCTACCATAGAAAAACAGTGGCATAAAGAGAATATTCAACACATTCTCTACACCAGAAACTTTGCACCAAAGAAAGTCATGACTAACCCTAAGCCTCTGGCTAAGGAGTTTTCACATTGTTAGAGGAGGCTTTGATGAGAATCTAATTAATCCAGAACAGAAGGTTATGACTGTTGGACATCAAGTTATTCCATAGGATGATATGGCCTGCTTACCACTGTTACAAAACCTGTTTGTTATAGATGTTCTTGTTTTATAGGACACAAACAAATTTGAGACCTCTGAACATGAAAATAAATTCTACATTAACTCAGGATATGCCAGTGCAGCTTATAAAGTTCTGGAAACATATCATTCCTTCATTCATATTGTACATTCAGGCTTCTGAAGTTGTCACTTACGTGTGTAAGCTGATTGGAGATAACGTGAAAGTAGAGCAAACTGAATTAAAAAAAAAAAAAAAAAGCTTAAAGCCAAGCTTTTCTTGGTGATATTTAAGAGGTTAATCTTAGTGATAATTTTTGGTAATCTTTCTCTTGTTTGAATCAAGTTATTAAGCTTTTAGAAACCACAAAATTATGACAATTTAAAAGCATTCTGCGTTGAAAACTAACATTTTATTTGCTCATACAGAATTTATTGTAAGCTTATTGTTAAACTATAACAATGTTTAAAATTATTTTAGCTCTTTAAACATTTTCAAAATTAACATTAAAATTTTTGATACCAAAGTAATAGTCAAATGACAATAAATTCATTAAATCCAAACCATATGTTCTGCTTTTGTTTGATGAGCCTGTTATGGACCTGATGGGGAAGTGAAGATGGAGTCCACCTAGGCATGGAATTGAGTAAATGAGAAGGTAGGAATAAGTACAACATTTAACCTCTATAACAGGAATGGGATGAGGCTTTATGTAGAGTTGAATCAATAGAAGGTCAATATGTAGTAGAAGCATATTTGCTGGTTGAAAAGAAGACAAATCTAAAATAAAATCCATAAAAGTGAAATGCATGCTTGTCTTTTTTTTTTCTCTGATCATCCCCAGATAATTTTTTCTTCTTTTCCTGAGGACTCTTCCAAAAATTCTTCCTAAATTTCATTGCCTTACCCACCACTGGGGATCTGAAAAACTCATCTACATATCTCATAGCATGCTACAAAAGGCCATACTCTGGCTTATATCATATATTTCTTGTCAGTTTAAGTCTTTACATTCATTGTTTATATTCAGTGATCAATCTCAAGGAAAGAAAGCAAAGAATAGAGATTGAGAATAGACAGACATTCATGCATGCTCCTAAAAGGGGAATTTGGTCAAAAGTGCTTTGAAAAGTAGTGGGAGCTGTACTGGGTTTGGTGTCAGAGGCCCTGAATTTGAATGACATCTCTGTCACTTACCTTCTATGTGATTGAATGTTATCCTTCTTGCCCCTACCCACCCATCTCTGAGTCTCAAATTTCTCATGTGTAGAATGAGGGGATTGAATTAGATAATCTCTAACTTCCTTCCTAATTCTGGATCCCAACTTACATCAATTTGTGGAAATTAGTTCTCATTCCCTAATTTATTTTTGCTTAAAATAGGCTTGCTTTGTTTTTAATTAGGTTTGGCTAAATGGTTAAACTGGTTGCATTTAGAACAATGATCCCTATTTTGGGGGAGTTGAAAATCATAGTCTGATTTTCTGACATCCAGTAACCAGCAGAACTTCCTCTTTACTCCAACACTGGTTTTTGGTACACTCCTCCCCCAAAATATGATTTTTAAGATTTTAGAGAATTAAGGGGGACTCTGGAGAATTTTTCAATATGGCTTGATAGAGGTCATATCACTGTGGTGTCCAGTTGCAAATTAAAGGTTACAACGTTAAACACACTCAATTTAAAATTTTTGCCCTTGACCCAAATAGGTAAGGAAAAATTTCCCCTTCAGATTAACAGCACTGGCTAAAGTTTAAAAGTACCACCCCCTTTCTTTTTTGTTGACTAGCTGGGAAGCAGACAGATTTATGTTTCACATTGCTAACAATCTGAGTGAAGAATAGAATTCTGCTCTTTAACCACTCACTAAACTCCTTCCTAGCTTCATGGACACTGGTAAAACTTATCAGACCTTTTTATCACAAAAGGTTCTTTTGAAAGCCATCTATCTCCTTGTCAGGGATAAGTTAGGCAGCATAACACTGTTACTTTTAAATGCCACTGGAATGATATTCAAGTCACTTGAAATGGTGAAGCAGCAAGCAAGTTTTTAAAGAAAAATATGTATATTCCCAGTGGTTTCACAACATGAAGACAATGAAATCTAAACATTTTTCTTCTTTGCTAACTCTCTTCCATTCTAACATCACAGAATGAGTGATAATTCTATTTTTGCTTTCTTTAATGAAAATGGTTCAGCAGGGGAGAAAATCAGAACCTGACTTTTTTGCTTTTCCTTTTCTGTAAAAGGCTAATTTTGTATATTAAATATAGGAAAACTTTTTCAATTGAGCAGAGTTCAATATGTTACTATATACTGAAGTAACATATTCTATTTATACAACATATCATATTTTCACATACATTATAAAAGCTAACATTTATATAATGCTTTAATATTTGCAAAGGATGTTATAAATATTATCTCATTTTCCCCTCAATATCAATGTCAAAAATTTTTATTAAGTATTTAATATGTGCCAGGTACTGTCCTAAGCATTTATAACAATCCTGGAAAGTAAATGGTATTATGATCCTTCTTTTACAGATTAAGAAATCCAGGCAGAAGGATATTACCCAGAGTCTCTCAGCTATTAGCAACTGCAATAGGATTTGAACTCAAGTCTCCTGGTTCTGACTCCTAGTTCAGTACTTTACCCAGCTGTCTCATTATCCCATTTGACACCAATTACAACTGTATAAGAGAGACAAAACATTTATTATTATTCTCACTAAAGAAATAAATTGAGTTTCATGAAGACTGTTTTGCTCAAAAGTCATATTATTCGTAAATAGAAGAATTTTAATTAGAATCCAGATTTCCTAATTCTTAAATAACACCCAGTCCACTATGTTCTGTTGCCTTTAAAATAAAAGACAGTATGCTAAAGCAGTTAAATTAGTTTGAAGCAAATATTTCTTTAATATTTTCCCTTGGATAAAAATAGAATTGATTTTACATTACTATTTGGGCTTATCTTTTATTAAATAAAATGAGCAATTTATAATGGACAAAAAATAAACAACCAAAGAGGGAAAAGGTTTCATTGGTGTTGAGAATCTGTGATTGTGCAATGTACCAACTCAGTGAATGTGCAAGTCTCATAGAAGGTCATAATAATTTGTAAAGAGTTGAGGTCTAACATTTTAAATTCAATTCAGTGTCTCATTGCATAATACATTAGTGGGAAGAGAAAGGTAACCATAGTTGAAAACATTATTGGGCCAAAATCTCGTACTACCTAATTCTGTGGTTGAGTGAGAATCTGGCTCAGTCTGATTAGGGCATGAATTTGGCAGAATCAAGCAATACATCTTTTATTTTAAGAAAGACAAGTTGGGCACTTACTGAATACTTAGTGTGATGATTCCTCAACTTAAGTCACAGTTCCCCCGTTATGTTGCCAAAAGATTGTATTTGGAAACACAAAACTTGTACTCATTTCAAAGGCTCATTTTTACCTTCGAGAGAGAGAGAGAGAGAGAGAGAGAGAGAGAGAGAGGAGAGAGAGAGAGAGAGAGAGAGAGAGAGAGAGAGAGAGAGAGAGAGAGAGAGAGAGAGAGAGAGAGAGACGGGGGGGGGAGAGAGGGAGAGAGAGAGGAGAGAGGGAGAGGGAGAGAGAGAGAGAGGAGAGAGAGAGAGGAGAGAGAGAGAGAGAGAGAGAGAGAGAGAGGAGAGAGAGAAGAGAGAGAGGAGAGAGAGAAAGGAGAGAGAGAGAGAGAGAGAGAGAGAGAGAGAGAGAAGGAGAGAGAGAGAGAGAGAGAGAGAGAGAGAGAGAGAGAGAGAGAGAGAGAGAGAGAGAAGAGAGAGAGAGAGAGAGAAGGAGAGAGTTGGAAGTGTGAAGTTGTAGGCAAGAGGTTCCATGGAAATCTCTTATTATCATAAGAATGAAGAGTAATAGCAGCAATAAGAGTAACAACAGCATTAGGAGTAGTAACAAAGAGAGTAACTGCAGAAAAGGAAATAGTTTTTGTTTCTTTTTTGTTTATCATTCTTTCTGCTTGTTCTTCCACTGGGAATCTGGAGATTCTGAGGATTACAGACTATCATGTAGTGTTATCATAGGAATTCTGTAGTGTTATTTAAGAAGAATAACAAAGATAGATTGGAACTCAGTTTATTTAGAGAAGTATGAAAGAAAAATGTTGAAATCAGACATAATTCATCACAAATAATGGAGGAAGTCATAAAAGGTGCTGAATTTTATAGTTATACATTGGACTAGTTTATTAACATTTATTTCAATTTTGTCATTATTTTATTTATGTGTTTTACTTGTGGACATAGAATATATTCATTATTTTGGGAATTTGTAAAATTTTTCAATGGTTTAAAAACACATTGCTGTTGTGCATCCTTCAGCCTGAATTCCCTAGGAATGAACTGCCACTAACACCCTTTTTAAGAATTCCATTAAAATATTCATCTTTTTCATGGAGTTTTCCCTTATCTCTTTTTAGCAGAAAGTGATCATTTCTTTTAATTTTCCCAGAGCACATTGTCTGGATCTTGCCTTTGTCATCATTACATCTATGTCTTTCCAACTTCATGAATACCTATTTTAACCCCATCAGAGTGGAGGTCCGGGTGAGGAGGAGGGAAACTTGTGCTTGTTTCCATCTTTGCATCCTTTGAAACAGTTAATAATTAACTTGTTGAATTTAATTCAACATGTGTATTTCAACAATAACTTCTGGACACAGATCCTCTTGAGCTGTCTTTGTCAGATCATAAGATTATAAGACAGATCATAAGAAAAGGGACGTTTTCATTTAGTTCAATTCCCCCCTGAGTCTCAGGAAGAAAATGATTGACTTATCTAAGATCATATAGATGTTAGTAGAACTCATTTTAGTTAATTAATTAGTGGAACACATGTTCTGATTCCAAGTTCATTTCTCTGCTTCACTTCATATTGAAATTTGAAATACTGTACTTTGAGTTAGCTAACAATGTGACAACTGAATGTAATAACTTAAAATCCAATTATTGGCAAAGGTCCTTCTAACTCTAAATCTTATGCTAAAGCAGTATCCTGAAGCATAAGGAAAAATTTTGGAGACAGGAATTAGTCATGGATTGTATGATGAAGAGATTTGCCTGAGAAAGATAGTGTACATGGAGAGGTAATGATAATGTTGGATAATAATCACTAATTTTCACATAATGTGAGAGGCATAATAAGAACCCAGAATGATCTTGGTCCCAATCTTGCCTTTGGTATGTACTGCTTGTGTGGTTGGCCAAATCACTCAATTTCTCACTGCTCTAGTTTACTCTCTAAGATTATTTGTAGAAGAGATATTGATCTACATTGGTGGAAATGCCTACAGCAAAGAAATAAAAAATCTGTTCCCTGTTCCCCATTCATTTAGTACTTTATTAGCTACAAAGTTCATTTCATCCATATTCTTATTTTGTTTCTTACAGCAACTCTGAAAGGTAGATAATGCAAGTGTTAATTATCCTAATTTTACAGATGAGTAAACTGAGGCTCAGAAAGATTAACCCAAAGTTACATAGCTAGTAGTTTTTAAGTTGTTCATTTTTTTCACTGCAATATAATTGTTTCTGCATGTTACAGCTAGTTACAAGGTTTATAGACAAAATTATCTAATGGTACAAGCCACAATAAAGCTTGTGCTGAGATTAGATGATGTCAAAACTGCATTTATGCCAAGTAATTTTTCAAGTGACTGGGCCTTTATGATGAAACTCTATTCACTTCTTAACAGGTAAAACATTAGAAAGTGACCAATACTCTTGAAGATACCTGGAAGTGTGGGTTAAGTATGGCACTACTTTAAAATGATTAACTTCTTTCTCTTAATTGGCAGGACATCCCTACTTAATTTTCATTATGGCTCTGTGACGTCTGCTTATCATTAGGAAGTCAGAATTTTAATTTTGGCTACTTTAGCTAGGACCACAGAAATGCTGATGGTTTGTGTAGAAATCCACACTTTATATCCTGCAACTTTCCTGAAGTTATTGTTTCAATTAAATTTTTAGATGTCACTGGATTTTAAATTATATTATAAAACAAGAATCATCAAAACTATTTGGTATTTGTTACAACATGGATTGTTCAGAACAGTACAAAAGATACAAAAGCAAATGAACAGAGTAGCACAGTATTCAATAAACCTACAGATTCCCAAAACTGGCGTAAGAAGTCACTATTCAATGAAAAATCTGGAAAAACTGGAAACTCATTTCTCAGAAATTAGGGATAGAAAAACAATTTTCACCATACTTTGAGACAATGGACATTTTCACCATGTCTCAGGATCTTAATCATCTTGAAATATAACATTATTTCTCTGCTCTACACCAGCTTTTCAGCTTCCTTCTGTGTTCTGTCTTCCCTCATTAGACTAAGCTCCTTAAGGGCAGATTCTGTCTTTCACTTTCATACTTATATCCCTAACACTTAGTATAATATGTGATACTTAGTAGGCACTTAATGTTTATTGCTAGACTGACATCTCAGTTCATATACCAAAATAATCTCCAAAGGGATGCATGATGTAAAGATAAAGTTCTTATCCTAAACAAATTAGAGGGGCAAGGCTCACTTGAGAGTGAGAAGGGTTGGGAAAAGAATCACCTTCATTTCTTTTTCTATTAGTGCTACTGATTTGCCCTGCAATAAGGAGATTGTACAGCATACAAAAGTTAGTGAAAGAGAAGGGAATAAGAAGCAGCTTTATCATTCACCTACATATTCATTGGCATAAGAAGCACAAATGCCATACTTATACTTACAGAGAAGATCTGGGATACTGTAATTAGGTAAAAAATAACTAAAAGACCCTTTTAAAACCATTCCTTCACTGTAGTTCATTGTCAATCCATTTTTAATGAGAATTGCTCTTGCTCTCTTATCTATCCATCCATCCACCTATTTTTTCTATCTATTTATCTACTATCATCTATCTTTGTTAATCATTTATTTATCTACTACCTAATATTTATCTACCTAATCTAATCTATCTTTCGAATCTGTCCCAGTTCTTGCTGCTGTATTTCTTTTGTAATTAATTATTTACCTAAAGTATCTTACTTTCCATGACCATTCAAATAGTGAATACCATTTGAGTTACCTAGTGGATATAAAGAACTTCACTTGCTACTGTTGCAGTTGCCACCCCCAAGAGAATGTGTGCCTTCAAAAGCCCTGATCTTCTGCCTTTTAAGAACTCCCACCCATGGTGTAACCCCTTCTGTCACCACACCTGAGAAGGTGCTTGTCAGATTGGTGGATTCCATTGTCCTTGAGGATCACAAGGCCACAATTTTAAAGCTTAAAAAAAAAAAAATAGGGCTCAAATCCAATATCTTTTTAGGGATGATAGAACCAAGAACCAGAAAGATGAAATGTTTTTTGTCCAAGGTCACATTTGAACCTGGCTCCCAGTTCCCAGATCAACAGACCACAAAGATGCCTCTGGATCCTTAGTCACTGAGAAGGGGAAGGTGAAAGAAGAAAAATAGTGGAAGACAAGGGAATAAGAAGCAGCTTATATCATTCACTTACATATTCTTTCACATAAGAAGCACAATTGTCATACTTATACTCACAAAGATATGGAATACCAGCAATTAAGTTAAAAAGACAATCTAAAAACTGTTTTGGCTATCTTTGTTGGAACTTGGTTTGTAATTTTCTTCCCCTGCAGAACCATTCTCCTTTTCCCACCCCTCTATATCTTAGAATGAAGAAACCTTAGAGACCATCCTAGACCTAACTAAAAAAGAATCCCCATTTCAATTGACCAATCTACCTTTATTTGAAGTCTTCTAATGAAGGAGACCCCACTGCCTTCAATCTGTTTATACTTCTGTCAAAATTTTATTTTTGAAGTATCTTCTTTCTAAGCTTTTTCCCCTGCCCCCATTTTTAAAGCTTTCCTGTCTATGAGAATAAACTCACATTTATGGCATTTTGCTGCTTACAAAGCACATTCTTTTTTTTTTTCCCCCAACTCTAAGGTAATTAAGTACAGGAAAAGATTTATGCTCCTTTAAAAAATCATCTTCAAATATGAATTTCTATTATTTGCTTTGGGGTTGGATAATAGCAGTGCAGCATAGTAGAAAAAAGAGAGAAATGGTTTCAGGAAGGTCTCAGGTTGGAATCTTCTCACACTAACTAACATGAAATTAGGCAAATCACATAAATCTATTTTTGTTTCCTTAGTTGTTAAAAGGGTATAACAAAATCTGTAGAACCAATTATAGGACTGTTGCAAAGAACCAAATGAAATGATATCCATAAAGCCATGAAGGTGATATAGCTCTACCAGCTATTATTCTGATTATTTGGATGGCTTTTGTATGTTCCTTAATTATATAAAATTCTGTAAGTTGATGAGAGGAATTGGTATTAAAATAAACTTTTTACATGTGTGTTATGTTCTACTTTTTTTACTGTTTATTTTTTTTTTTACTGTCTTGCATTCTCTTCTTTGACTATCTTAGCACCCAATATTACAAAATATAATTAATAACTTAAGACATTCAAGGAAAAGAGTACAAAATAGTAAGAAGAGGAGAGTAGGGATTGAAAACTACTTGAGATATGCTCAAAGGATTATCAACCATTTAAAATTTGGCTTGGTTTAATACAATATTTTTTATATCTTTAAGGTTTTTTTTTTTTTTTTTTTTTAGTTTTAAAAAATTCTTTATTTTTAATATTTTTTGAGTTCCAAATTTTTATTGTCTCTCCCAACTCTGCTTCATTCACTGAGAAGGGAAGCAATATATCAATTATACATGTGAAATCATGAAAAACATATTTCTCTATTAGCCATATTGTGCAAAAAAAAAAAAGCAAGAAAAATAAAGAAATCTATACTTTAGAGCTTGTCAGTTCTTTCTCTGGAGGTGGACATTTTCCATAATTTTCTTGGATCATTTTCATTTCTTTTCCTAATTTTTCCTCTATCACTCATTTCTTTCTTTAACTCTTCTAGGAATTGTTAGGCTTCTGTTCAGTCAGAGTTTGAGATTTGGTTATAGCTGCTTCCATAGTGTTGTTTTCTTCTGAGAGTGTCTTGGTCTTCCCTGCCATTGTAAGTCTTTTTTCTCTTTTCTGTCTATCCTATTTTTCTTTCTTTCTTTTTTTTTGTCTGTTCATTTTTCTAGCTAATTTCTTGATTTTAAACTTTTAACTTAAAGTTGGGCTTTGCTTATCTGGGAGTTGGGACTATTTTGTGCTGCTAGTTCTGAACTAGTTCCGAAAATCTGCAAGTTTTCAGTGCTTCCAAGGTGAAGTGATCTGGGGAGAGTGTGGTCACTACTCTTTACCCAGGAGGGGTCCTTGCTTGCCTGCAAATGCTGGTGTTCTTCATAGCCTTGGAAGGGTAACTAGGTCCCCTATTCTTCTGCAGTTACAAGTGCTAAGGTTCTGAAACTGTGACCCAGAACTGGCTATGGGTACTATAATTGCCAAACAGTGCCAGGCCCTGAATCCAGTGCCAGTATAGTCTCCTTTCTTACCAGATTTCTAACCCATTTATTCTCTTTGGGCTGAGAGCTCCTATAGCTGCTGTCTCCCCTGATGTAACTACCTCCAAGGCCCAGTGCTGCTGCTGCTGCTGCGTTCTGGTTAAGTCTCTACCACTGTCACAGACTTCTACCAACTTCCTAAATTGTCTCAGTCTGGGAAAATGTCTCCCCTGACCTTTTGTTGGCTCTGCCACTCCAAAATTCAGTTTGAAACATTGTTTTAAATTGTTTGTTTGCTGACTCTTTCCAATGAGATGATGGAAGCCAGTTCCAAAGATCTTGTGATGAAGAAGCCATCTACACCCAGAGAGAGGACTGTGGGAACTGAGTGTGGATCACAATGTAGCATTCTCATTCTTTTTATTGTGGTTTGCTTGCGTCTTGTTTTCTAAATTTTTTTTTTTCCTTTTTGATCTGATTTTTCTTGTGCAGCAAGATAATTGTATACTATGTATATATATATTGGATTTAACATGTTTAACATATATTGGGTTGCTTGACATCTAGGGGAGGGGAGGAGGGAAAAATTTGGAACACAAGGCTATGCAAAGGTCAATATTGAAAAATTGTCCATATATATGTTTTGAAAATGAAAAGCTTTAATTAAAAAAAAGTTGTTTGTTTGGAGAAGACTATTGGGAGGGTTTGGCTGGGTTGTCTTATCTTCCACCTAATTCCATCTAATACAGAATTTTTGCCTGGAAACTGGTCACCACATCTGAGTTCTTGAAGATTATCAGTGAAATAAGTTTGAAAGCCTTGGATTTTGATCCTATTTACAGTATATTTATCTGAGAGCTAACTTAGGTAAATGAAGTTAATAGCATCCATTGTGTCCTTACTATATGTGAGAGACCTTGTACTAAATGGTAGAGATAAAAAACAAAAACAACAAAACAGTTGTTTTTTCTCAAGGAGTTCAGTCTAATGGGAAAACAACATGTAAAGAACTATGGACAAAAATGATATGCATAGGATGAATTGGAGATAATCTTAGAGGGAAGGCACTAACATTAAGAGAAACCAGATGTACCAGTATCCCACAAACCAGGTGCAGACTAGTGATGGGCAGTGTTCTTAATATATTTATGGTACTGTTAGGCTCTCGGCATTCACTCCTCTATCTTGATGAGGTTCAGTGATGTAGGATGTGAATGAAAGATTTCAGTTGAGGGTCTCAATTTCATGTTCTAGCCAACAACATCCCACTCCTCAGAACAATCATATGTACAAAGAACCTGGATAATGAGTGAGACACTGAGCTATTCCCCCAAACAAAAACAGCTTTTAAACACCATTTTCTTTCAGCGTTGCTATATGATTATACAGGATAAAACTCAATTAACTCAGAAACAAAACTGTGAATAAACCTAAATGCTGTAGAGAACTAAAAGGTCTAAGATGGTGGGCACATATATGCTACAGCATCTCACCAGGGATGATTTGTAAGCAAGAAATGACATTAAAGTGATCATCTCAGAGATATATTTTAAGAAAAGAAGGTGTGCTAGTATGTAGCAAAATCAAGGGAAAATGGATAGTTTAAGTATTTTAAGATAAATGTTTAAGGGCATTAAGATAGGGATCTAGCATGTTAGGGAGCTTATGAAAAAGTTTTGAGGACACTGATGTAAGTTGCACAAGTTGAGGTTTGGATTAAATGAGCAGTACTGAATGAAGGAATCCCATTATCAAGTAAGACTGTAAGCATCCATTGAAGTACTAAAGGATACTGGCCAGCTCTTAGTTCCTTAAAAATATTAACAGATTAAATTTGTGTAGGAATCTATATTTAACCATAACATTTGGTAGATTATTATTATTATTTAGAACCTTCTAAACTGGATGGTTACTCTTAAAGGCTTCACGAAAGAAATGATTTATGAGTTACATCTTGAAAGAAAAAAGATGGCTTTGTAAGGGGAAAGTCTATTTTAGTAGGAATGATAATAGATGACTAATGTTTCCAGTGAATACCTGTTTCCTTTCCTAAGATGATGTGTTTTCTAGCTATTGGCCAATTTACAGGAGTGACAAATGAGTGAATGAGATAATTTTTTGTGGCATACTGGCAGCTGCTGGCACCAATTCTGCCACCTTCTTTTCTTCATCATTGTCCCACTTCATGGCTATTTCCCTCTTGTCTATTCTTGTAACCGGGGCTCTCAGGCCCCTCAGACTAGTCTCTGGCTAAAGAAAATCTTCCACTACAGTATATAATAAGGGCTGAAGTGTCTATATTTCAGAATTGCTCCTCTGATCTTTTTGTTTCTCTTCAAATCAAAATTCCTATTTTAACAATACTTAAGCAAGTCGTAAGGTAAATCTGAGTAAAACAATTAACATTAAAATGAGGTTTTACCTTCCTATGAATATTTGTGTTCTAAAGTGAAAATATTTAATTTGGGACAACCTCTTCCATTTAAAATGCAAACCTTTCCTTCAATTTGGCAACTTAATAAAGTCTTTATGTGAATTGAACAAAATCATTACAATATACAAAAAAAATAAGAAACAGTTGTATAAAAAAAAGAACTTATTAGAATTAAAAAATATATAAATATTACCTTTAATAAGAAAGTTAGTTTCCTCTCCTCTGCACTTTTCCCCTTTTATACATTAATAAATGATTTACTGATAAAACCTATTAATATATTTATCTGAAAAAACGATTGCACTTGTTTTAAATTTTAATGAAGTTATTTATATTCATAAAGTGAATTAAAATTAGAAATTAATTCATTTAAGCAGATGAAGAACCTATGAAAACTATTTGCTCACCATAAAATTAACAAGTTGGATCAAGATCATATACATTGATAAAAATATAAATTAAATGAAGGAGTACTCAATAAGCTCAGCAGCTACCTTTGTAGAACTGTAGAATTACTGATTTATTCTGGTTACACAGGCATTAAAGAACAATGCTGCTATTTTTGATTATTCAAAATTTTACATGATTCACAAATAGAGATTCAATCTGGATGAAAGATGAAGAGTATTAAACATAGCATAAGTGAAAGTAGGAGATGTCTTCATTTCGGCTTCTTCAGGAATTATTAGTAAATTAGATTTATAGACACATAATTCACTATTATTTGTTTTTATTACTTGGTTCAGGTAGTATTTTGAGTATATTATTTTTTACACAATGTAGACATCATGAGGCAGCTAGGTGGCCCAGTGGATAAAGGACTAGGCCTGAAGTTAGGAAAACTCATCTTGTTGAGCTGAAATCTGGCTTTAGACTTGTTGTGTGACTCTGGGCAAACCACTTACCCCTCTTTGCCTCAGTTTATTCAATGTATAAAATGAGCTGCAGAAGGAAATGGCAAACTAGTATTTTTGCGAGGAAAACCCCAATTAGGGCCATGAAGAATTGAACATGACTGAAAAAAGTCTTAATAACAAGAAGTTTGTTGTGATACAAGACAAGTTGAAGGAAATGTACAAACTTATAAAAAGTATATGAAAGAGTATATTAAAGTACAACACATCTTTCTGAGACGCAAGAAAAAATTCTTTTTGTCCACAGCTTGGAAGAACTGTCTAGGGAAAGTCAAAATATGTAGATATAGATTTTTTTTTTTTAAGAATGGAAACTGATATGCAAATTAGTAAAGCACAGAGAGTAGTAATTAGGGTGTTGTATGGATATAATATTCTAATGAAAGTTTTAAAAGGCTAAAGTAGTAGTCTTTTAAAATATATGTGATGTGAATATTGTTAAGTTACTAAAACTGAAGTTACTTTTACATTCAGGCAATTAAGATTATTGCAAATTTTATTTAGGGAAACCATTTTTTAAAGAATATTTAAAAATTATATTGATTTTTGTTTGAAATCTCTTGAAAATATAATTTATATTTAGCAAGAAAAATTCAGAGAAATTAAATGTAAAACTAATATTAATGAAAAATTTGAAGATAACTGTATAAATATGTATATATATATATTGGATTTAACATATATCTTAACATATTTAACCTGTATTGGACTACCTGCAATCTGGTGGAGGGGGTGGAAAGAGGGGAAAATTTGGAACAGAAGACTTTTCAAGGGTCAATGTTGAAAAATTACCTATGCATATGTTTTGTAAATAAAAAGCTTTAATAAAAATAAAATGAAAAATTTCCTCAAAAATACCCAAGCACTATAAAATAACACTTTGGAACAATTAAAAATCTACAAATTTCAAATTATCATAGCTTAGAACATGTGTTTCTTATATAACTCTTTTCTAAATGAACTTTTTTTTGAGGCTATTACCTTAAAAACAGAAGCCATTATGATGTCTAAAAGATAAGAGTTTCCAAATGAGAAAACTGAATCTTGTAACAAAATTTGGAAACTGATGCTTATAAAAATTCCTACTGAATTTGATTAAAGGTAAGATTTCAATAACCTTATCTAGTGAGACACTTTATACAAAATAGAAATAAAATTGTCATATTCTTGGAACAGAATTTTGACTATTAGTTTTTCTAACAAAAGTTATTCCACAAATCACTACTGATCAGAGAAATGCAAATTAAGACCACTCTGAGATACCACTACACACCTGTCAGATTGGCTAAGATGACAGGAACAAATAATGACAAATGTTGGAGGGGATGTGGGGAAATTGGGACACTAATACATTGCTGGTGGAGTTGTGAAAGAATCCAGCCATTCTGGAGAGCAATCTGGAATTATGCCCAAAAAGTTATCAAACTGTGCATACCCTTTGACCCAGCAGCGCTACTACTGGGATTATATCCCAAAGAAATACTAAAGAGCGGAAAGAGACATATATGTGCCAAAATGTTTGTGGCAGCTCTTTTTGTTGTAGCTAGAAACTGGAAGATGAATGGATGTCCATCAGTTGGAGAATGGTTGGGTAAATTGTGGTATATGAAGGTTATGGAATATTATTGCTCGGTAAGAAATGACCAGCAGGAGGAATATAGAGAGGCCTGGAGAGACTTAAATCAACTGATGCTGAGTGAAATGAGCAGAACCAGAAGATCACTGTACACTTCAACAACAATACTGTATGGGGATGTATTCTGATGGAAGTGGAAATCTTCAACATAAAGAAGATCCAACTCACTTCCAGTTGATCAATGATGGACAGGGGTAGCTGCACCCAGAGAAGAAACACTGGGAGGGGAATGAAAATTGTTAGCACTAATATCTGTCTGCCCAGGTTGCATGTACCTTCGGATTCTAATGTTTATTGTGCAACAAGAAAATGATATTCGCACACATGTATTGTACCTAGACTATATTGTAACACATGTAAAATGTATGGTATTGCCTGTCGTCGGGGGGAGGGAATAGTGGGAGGGGGGGTAATTTGGAAAAATGAATACAAGGGATAATATTATAAAATATATATATAATAATAATTAAAAAAAAAAAAAAAAAAAAAAAAAAAAAAAGTTATTCCTAAACACCACTTGCTACATTTCCAGTTATCTTTTAAATACAAAAAGGCATGATTAAAATCAGCTACATATAGGAAATCATTTTTGTATGTATGTATATATGTATATATATACACATATATATATATATATGAAAGTGAGCTGTGTCTAAACATTCACAATAGCAGCAAATACAAATTGAAAATGTCTTCTTAAAAAAAAAAAAAGGAGACAAGACCCATAGCTTTAGCTTAATTTTATTTAATATTTAATTTCAACTGAAAGAAATGGCAATTGTGTACATGAATATCTTCAATAATTGTAAATTACCTAATTTTTTTTTCGAGTGTTTACAAGTTTCCAGATACCAGTCAAATATTGAAGTCGTATAAAAAGTAGATCTTTGCCCATCTGTAGCCAGCTCCAAAATGGGACCAGCTTAGAACCTATAATTAAAAAAGAATTTAAAATAAATTGGCCTGAATAAGCACTAAAGGGAAAATCAATTTTAAAAGCCACACTAAAAGTCATCCAGTATCATAACTGACACGATCTTTCTATCCTATTTAAACATGACCAAAGTTTTTAAACATATTCATATTTAAGTCATATGAAATACAAAATCCAAAAAAAGAAAATAAAATTACAAAGTTTACCAGAATTTTAGCAGGGAAATACAGTTTTGGTTTACTAATGACAACTGACTACATAGTATCACAGAATACAGAGAACACTGGGTTTGGAGCTAGAAAACCTGAGTTGGAATCCTGCCTCAGTCACTTAAACTGTCAGTTCTTTAGCCCCCAATGTTTTCGTCTGTAAAATGAGATTGTATTAGGTGATATCTAACCTTCCTTCTAAATCTATATTTCATGAGGTAATTCATTAGATTAGTGGAGAAGCAATAATTATATCTAAAATAGTCAAAATACTATATAAGAAATCCACAAAAAACAATCTACGATACACTAATGAAACCTCAGTATTAATTCACATTTATAGTGTTTTAAGGATTTTCCTTACCACACTGCTATGATGGGGATTGCTGCCTTAACTCTGTAGATGAAGAAACTTCAGCTTGGGTTGGGTGAGGCCCTCCTGGCTAAAATGTGCAGCTACCAGATCATGAATGATGGTCTCTTCCATCTTCAAATCTCTTATGCTTTCCATGATATCCAATTATCAGGTTAGTTTATACCACAAATAATCTAATTTTCTGAAGTTGTGTAGCACATTCCACCCAAACTGTTAATAGGTCTATAGTTATAAATGTACAAAAACTGTTGACATTAAGTTAATTTTACTATCAGTATTCTTCCATGTTTAAAGTGTGTCTTCTTCCATCACTACGAACTTATTTTAGCAGTCTCTATAAAACTTAAGGAGGACAAAAAACTCTGAGCATATTAATCTCATTCCATAAAAGTAATTATGGGATGTGTACTATCATCTCTATTTTATAAATGAGAAAACCGAAGCACTTAAAATTAAAGTGTAATGCAATTAATTGTCTAAGGAATGTAAATGGATAAAGAAATTAATTTATGGGATCCCCTGCCACTCCTGAAAATCTTACTTATTGTCTAGGAGAAGGAAAATAGAAGTGGCAGGTACCTGAGCACAGCCTTCTCACTTGGTCAGGGAGAACAGACTCTGATTGAGTGGTATCTCAGGCTAAGAGAGGGCAGAAATAGTTCTAGCAGGCACATAAGCAGAAGGAGACATATTTGCCCACATGGCCAATGAGGGAAGTCTATGGGAAATGTTCATGATCACAGTCTCCTAATTAGAGAAGGGAAAAACTTCCTAAGCAATGGGACCTCCATGATCTAGCTCTGTAGTAGAGAAAGGAGATTTTTCTTGGATACCACTAGTCATGCAGATCACCTGTAGAGCAACTGCAAGGTGAAAGAGAACTGCCAATATGTCAGCCACTACCGGGCAATAAGGAGCTATAACAAAATGGGGAAGCACAAACCTGAACTAAGACTCCTACTACTATGCAATATTTGGTCACAATAAACTGTTTGCTGCTAAGTGGAGTCCAAAAGAGGGTCCTATATGTCTGCAAAAGACATTGGAAGATCCTGTTAGAATCGTAGGGATTCATCAGAATGCTGGTACACTGTGTTACTAACAATCCTTAGTCTTGTTCCTTTAGAAGGGAAACTATTATTTTCAGTGTTTTCTCTGTTTACAAACTTTTGTGAATTTTTTTGAATTTTATGTAGGGTAAAATACAGGATGTTCTACATTTGTTCTATGATCTTGAGTCCTTATGTGAAAACTGTGGACTCTTTACCTACATATGTGAAACACCAGATATGAGTTATATTTGGAAATTTCTCAGCAAAATTTCTGCATGGAGCCAGCATAGCCAAAGAAAAAAAAAGTCAGCCCTCTTGAGATCATACTGTCCATATGAGCTCAGAATAAGTTATATAAGTTACACAGTCATGGGTTACACTCTGTATTCACTTTTAATATATTTTGTATTGACTTATTTACGGATTTTTTCCCCTACAATGAAATACATGTTTTTTTGTGGGCAACAACTGTTTTGTTTTTGTTTCTGTACTCCTGGTGCCTAGCAAAGTGTCTGGTCAGTGGGAGGCACTTAACAAATACTTGTTGAATTGATTCTAAAAATGAAGGCATAGGCAATGAAAACACACTTCTTCCACTCTCTAAAACAGGGATTAGTTCAAAACCAAAGTAAGCTAAGACATTTGTTCTAGAATAGCCAAGGGAGACACAGACTGATTCTAGAACATTTATAATCTGGAGAACTTTGTGAAGATGGGATTAATTCTTAGATTGCATAGACCTTCCAGATATGGAATTAACCTGGTGGTCAGGTAAGATATCCTTTTGGAAAGACAAGAATAGAATGAGGAGAAAGGTAACATTTACTCAGGAATTCATTCATCTGATTTTGTTTGCTATTTTATAAGTTTTAAAAAAGACACAGCTTACAAAACAAGTTAATGTCAGAACTAGTGCCAAGCCAGAGACACACTTATAATTACCTACTGGTATATAATTATACATTAAGCTAATGGAAGCCCAGCTTGACACTCTATCTGGCAAATAGGTTACAATTATAAACAAAATCACTATACAAATCCAGAATATTTATGGACTAAGATGTAGTGTACAATAGTGGATAGAGGGCTGCCCTCAGAATTAGAACAACTTGGGTTAAAATCCTTCTTCTGAAATATCCTAGCAAAAGGGTTATGAGAAAATTGCTTCACTTGTCACTATCTCAAGGCAATTTTCTAATCCTACAAATTTAGAACAGTTTTAGATCTGGATAAAAAGAGGCATTTTCCTCTCCCCTCTCCCCCCTTTTGTTCCTTATTATTAACAAAATTATAGAGACACACAAAACATTTATTTTTCCCCAGATCTAAGATATATATATGCATGAAATAAAAATAAGTGATTTGAATAGATTTTAAAAAGTACATAAATAGAGTACATTTATCCACTTTTCAATCCCTTGTAAGCATTAGGTAACATATAAGATGCTCATTAAATATCTCCAGAATGAGTCAAACACAATGCAACAAAAAACAATGTCTATCCTCAAAGATTCTAAGCTATTCTGCTAAGTTTTGAAAAGGATGGTATCTTTTCTGATACACTTAGCAAATCTCTTGAAAGTTTCTTGACTAAGAAAAGCCATCTCTCCCACTGGAAAAATTGGACAAAAAGTATAAAACAGTCTTTCCATGGAGTTGGTCCATTGACATAGAAAGGTGAGTAGGCCTTGAGAGCAACAGGGAAAGGAAACAATCTTAATTGATTTTAGATCAGTTGTCATATATACCAATTCACACTTACCTTCAATTTCAGTCCAGTTGACAGCAACTTCTGCTATTGGAATTTTAAAAAATTGCGCAATATAAAGAAGTTCTACATCAAATGCCCTGAAATAAATAAATAAAAGCAAATCAGATTGTAATTAGATCTCTTGCATAATTAAAATCAGCTTGTAAGCAGTTGTATCATTTATGTAGTTGCTCTGAAGGACAGACCCATAATGATGAAATTAGTAAAAAGCTAAGTTCCAAAGGAGACAAAATGACTTAAAAGATCTGTGACCCAATTAAAGGAGAAATGGAGAGTCTTGATTAGAAATCAGAGCATTCCAAATCAGTGTTGATCAGAGAAATGCAAATTAAGACAACTCTGAGATACCATTTCACACCTGTCAGATTGGTTAAGATGACAGGAAAAGATAATGAGGAATGTTGGAGGGAATGTGGGAAAACTGAGACACTGATACATTGTTGGTAGAAACGTGAATGGATCCAACCATTCTGCAGAGCAATTTGTAACTATGCTCAAAAGTTATCAAACTGTGCTTACCCTTTGACCCAGCAGTGGGCTTATATCCCAAAGAGATCTTAAAGGAGGGAAAGGGATCTACATGTACAAAAATGTTTGTGGCAGCCCTTTTTGTAGTGGCAAGAAATTGGAAACTGAATGGATATCCATCATGTGGAGAATGGCTGAATAAATTATGACATATGAATATTATGGACTATTATTGTTTTACAAGAAATGACCAACAGAATAATTTCAGAGAGGCCTGGAGAGGCCTATGTAAACTGATGCTAAGTGAAAGTGATGAGGAAACCCCAAAACTCTTAAAACCTTCTAGGACTTTGCCTCAGGGAAGGGACTCCACCCCAAGCACAAACAGTTTCATCCTTATCTGACTCAAACCCAAAACCCATTGAATTCTATTCAAATTCTAACCCTGGCTGAAACTCAAGCCTGAAGCCAAGCTGGGACTCCACCCAGGAGCCCCTTCAGCTTGTCCAAAGCCCCCTATTCTAAAAAGAGCCAAATGGGAGTCTTCTCTTTACAGAGGTCCCAAACATGGCATCCTTATGCCTGCCATGTCAAGGATTTTTGCCCACTGGAACTCTAGTTCCAGTGCCCTTTATCTCTACTCTCAACTTTACTAACTAAACTTTACTTCCAAACCTCATAAATAAACCTCTTTTATCAATCTAGGTTTTCAGGTCTGTAAATTCCTTTACAGAGGACTCTAGTGCAGCTACTAGACCTCATTTAACTCTGTAACCTTGTGCCGAATCCAAAGGGGTTGCAGGGGAGCTCTATTTGACTCCCTGTAATCCCGAACCTGCCACTAGACCTCAATTAAACCTAATTTCATTTAGGTACTCCTTATCTAGTTCTCATCAAAAGGAGCAGAACCAGGAGATCATAGTACATTGCAACAAGATTATGTGATGATCAATTGTGATGGGTGTGGCTCTCCTCAGCAAGGAGATGATTCAAACTAGTTCCAATTGTTCAGTGATGAAGAGAGCCATATATACCCAGAGATAGGACTGTGAGAACTGAGTGTGGACCACAACATAGCATTTTCACTCTTTCCATTGATGTGTGCTTGTATTTTTTTTTTTTTTCTTTCTCAGGTTTTTTTTTTTTTTCTCCTTCTTGATTCGATTTTTCTTGTGCAGCAAGATAACTATAACTATATATACATACATTGGATTTAATATATATTTTAACATATTTAACATGTATTGGTCTACTTGCCATCTAGGGGAGGGGATGGAGGGAAAGAGGGAAAAATTCAGAACAGAAAGTTTTGCAAGGGTCAGTGTTGAAAAATTACCCATGCATATGTTTTGTAAATAAAAAGTTTTAATAAAATTAAAAACAAAAACAAACAACAAACAATAACGACAACAAAAAAGAAATCAGAGCATTTGGAGAATTTTTTGGAGAGAATCTTGAAGCCAGGTCTTTTGTTTTAAACAATATTTTAACCTAAAGCATCTAAGAAAGATGACTGTCAATTCTAACTTTAAGGTGTTCAAGCAAGGTTGAGAGCCTGTTTCATGTTTAATCAACAATACAATATCGAGGTGACATTAGTCTCAAAGAAAACCCCTAATGGGGGCCTGCAGATGCTTAGGTAATTTCTGCTGCTACTACTCAGGCAATCAAGGTGTTTCCTGGAAATGTTATGACCCAAGGTTCTCTATCAGATGGTTTCTTTTCCCCTATTATGGCAATGGGGTGGGGCAATGAATAGAGTGCGGAGCCTGGAATCAGGAAGACATGAGTCTAAATTCAGCTGGAGGTTTCTAGCTGTGTGAATCTGGGCAAGTTACTTAACCTTTGTCTCCACTCCCACAACTGTAAAATAAGGATGATAACAGCACTAACTCACCGACCAAATGAGATGGTATTCATAAAACACTTAGCACAGTGGCTAGTACACAGCAGGCACTTAATAAATACTAATTCCCTTACCTTTCTTGCTGTTGTACACCTGTAGTATAGTAGAAACATACAGATATTTAAGAGACAAATGTGAGTAGGTCTGTTGGTATAATTGTACAGGTAGGTAAATATAAGTACAATCTAGTGAAAGAAGTTAACAAATCAATGAGGCTTTAAACACTTCTAACTCCACTTTTTACTTTGCCATTATTTCCTCAATATGGATAAAAACTTTTTTGTAGTTTTTCTGATCACTGAGGAAGAAGCACAGTCCATTCTTATGTGGAAACACTAATTAGCAGCGACACTTATGATGTTCCTTTGCATCTTGTCACTGAATTTCTCCTGTCCCTAAGTGTGTAGCCCAAGGTAAAAATATGAGAAAGCATTCTCTATTGTCCCTTAATCCTTACATTTCCATGAGTGGCATAAATTTCTACCTACACTTTTAAGTCTTAATACATATGTAAATAACAATAAATAAAGTGATGCTTTATTACTCTGGCCCAGATTGGTTTTAGTCTCAATTCACATAAAATTTAGAGTGAGGTTTCCTTCTCTCCCTTTTAAGAGTTTTGCCTCTTCCTACTCTGCTCAAATTCTAATTATGTAACTAGTCCCAAAATGAGGTAGTTGGTTAATTCAAAATAAAATTTATTTTAAGCTCACTTAATACCTTTTCTTATCCTACTTAAATATCTGGTTAAGAAGATAGAATCATCTAAAAAGAGGGTGCTTTGTGTTTTCCAAAAGAAAATATAAAAACTTCTGTTAAATAGGATTGACAATCCTGAAGGAAGGAAACTCAACATTAAGCATTATGTTTCACCCTTCAGTTCCTCCATTACTTCTTTGTTTTCTATTTCATAAGAGTACACTACAAGAGAAGTGTTGGTTGTTGAGCTGAGATAGGTTTTATGATAGCAGAATTATTTGAACAGGATTTTCAATATTAAATAACTTTCTAAGGACTGCATTGTGAAAGTACCTAGTAAATCAAATCTGTTCCTTATCAGATATGAAAAGTGACTTAATTTAAGATTTATACACATGAGGAGAGCTCATTGGCTGAAATCACCTTATAAAAAATGTAATCATGCTATACATTTTGTTATGGTTTTGTTATTAGAGACTGCATGCCATAGCAGAGAGAGGCTTGGCTGTAGGGATGTTTTGATTGAAGTCCTTCTTTGGATATACAGTGGCTGTGACCAGTGTAGGATTTTAAAGAACTCAAAGAAAGACTATGGAAAAAAATAAATCACATTTCCACACATAAGTAACAAACACTTTTTATTAGTAAGGAACATGGAGTTACTGGAATAAGAATGCCTTATTTTGTGACAAAAACTGGAAAATAATATGGCAGAAATTAGGTTTGGAGTAGTTTCTCACATCATATATTATAAACTTCAAATCAATACCAGACTAAATATTAAAGATCACTTTTTTTAATGGAGGAGAAAAAGGTACCTTTCACAGCTATGGTTTAAAGAAGAATTCCTAAACTAATTAAGAATAGAGATGACCATAGAAGAAAAAATGGACAATTTTCATTTCATAAAAATAAAATGGCTTTTGCAAAAACAAAATCAATGTAACTAAAATTACAATAAAAGCAGTTAATTGAGAAAAGAGAAAATATTTTTGATAAAGTTCTGATAGCTCACAGAGGGTGAGCTTAGATACAATCATCTAAGAGTAAGTGCCATTCTTAATGTTATGCCACAGTTCTCTTTTATTGAACTGACTCAGTCCTGACTCAGTTTCTCTATTTCAGTTTATAATAATCAGCTCAAAGCTCAGTCCTGCAAAACCTCCCCTCCCTCTTTATCAGAATATTTGATAAGGATAAAAGATCTTATGTTTTAGATTATCAGAATGCCTCTCCCCATCCCAAGCTACTGGAATGTCAGATACTGTCTTATCAAGATGCCTCTCCCCATGTCCAGGGTGCCCTCCTCTATTATTTCATCTCATCTCTGGAGGCTCACCCCACCCTTTTGCCACTCTCAGCACCCTGACTCCGCCCTTGCCTCAATCTACCCCCTGAGTCTGAGCCATGTGTATATAGGTCACAGAGAAATCACATTGTTGGCTGGATTCTTGGAGACGATAGTCTCATTCAGCCCTGGGACCAAACTGTGGATCCATTTGGTCCCAGTAAATCTCTTCCTTTAAATAAATTATTAAATAGTCTCTAATCTCTATCTTGCCTCAGTTTCTCTGGCATTACACTAACAAGAGATAAATGGTAAAAGGATATGAATAGGCAGTTTTCAAAAGAAGAATGCAACCATGTAAAAGAATCTTGAAAAAAAAAAAAATCCAGATTCACAAAGAAGATAAATGACAACTAAAATATTAAGATTTCACCATACATCAGATGACAAAAGATAAAAATTGCAAATGTTGTAAGGGTTTTAGGCAAACCAGAATGTTAGTTAATATAAACAGGTGTAACAATTCTGGAAAACAATTTACAACTAGAACCAATCTCTATGTCCTTTGTCCCACTACTGGGAAAATAACCCAAAGAGGTCAATAGAGGGAAAAGACTAATATGTATAAAATACTTACAGCAATACTTTATGTGGTAGTGCAGAACTGAAATAAAGCAGGAAGTTATCAAAAGGGAACCAGAGGAACAAGCTGGATTATATGAATTACTATGCCATAAAAAATGACAAAGATTAAGAATTCATAGAAACTTGGGAAGACATGTATGAACTAATGCAGAGTAAAATAAGTAGACCTAAATCACAACGTAGAAAGAAAAATTATAAAAGACTTCAGAAAATCGATAAAGTATACCTCCTACATCTTGAAAGGGGTAAAGGCCTACATTACAGATACAAAGTGAGATATTTTTAGAAAATGATAAAGGTCTTATCCTTTATATAATATATATCCTTTTATAATATGTTCTTATACTTAATAAATACAAGGGAGGATTTTCAAGTGGGAAGGACAGAAACAGAGTTAGTAGAAAGTGAAAGAAATATTTGAAAACAAAAAGAAAGAAAAGAACATTAATAAAACAAGAAAATTCAAATGGAAATACAAATAAGGCAATTTTGTTATTCTTTTTTAAATATTTAAAAAGAAACAAATTACATAACAGATGTTCCCAGTTTAATACATAATACTTCTTGCATTTGTGAGTAATTATTAAATTAGTAAAGAGAAAACAAAATATGATAAGTGTTTTATGTAAAATATCAAGGACTTGGGGGAGGGAAGAAGTAATCATATAGTTATAACAAGTAAGAATGTAGCTAAATAGTTAAAATAACAGCAATAGTTAAATGTTTGAAATGTTTGTTTATATTTCCACTCATTATTACACTCCTGTTGGATTGGCTAAGATGACAGGAACAAATAATGATAAATGTTGGAGGGGTTGTGGGAAAACTGGAACACTGATGCATTGTTGGTGGAGTTGTGAAAGAATCCAACCATTCTGGAGAGCAATCTGGAATTATGCCCAAAAAGTTATCAAAATGCGCATACCCTTTGACCCAGCCATACTACTACTGGGCTTATATCCCAAGGAAATACTAAAAAAGGGAAAGAGACTTGTATGTGCCAAAATGTTTGTGGCAGCCCTTTTCATAGTGGCTAGAAACTGGAAAATGAATGGATGTCCATCAACTGAAGAATGGTTGGGTAAATTATGGTAGATGAATGTTATGGAATATTATTGTTCTGTAAGAAATGACCAACAGGAAGAATACAGAGAGGCTTGGAGAGGCTTACATCAACTGATTCTGAGTGAAACAAGCAGAACTAGGGGATCATTATACACTTCAACAATGATACTGTATGAGGATGTATTCTGATGGAAGTGGATATCTTCAACATAGAGAAGAGCTAATCCAATTCCAATTGATCAATGATGGACAGAATCAGCTACATCCAGAAAAGGAACACTGGGAAATGAGTGTAAACTGTGAGCATTGTTTTTTTTTTTTTTTTTTTTTTTTGTTTTGTTTTGTTTTTCTTTCCAGATTATTTTTACCTTCAGAATACAATCCTTCCTTTGCAACAACAACAAAATTCGGTTCTGCACATATATATTGTACCTAGGGTAAACTATAAGATATTTAATATGTATGGGAATGCCTGCCATCTAGGGGATGGGGTGGAGGGAAGGAAGGGAAAAATTCGGAACAGAAGGGAGTAGAAGGGATAATGTTGTAAAAAAAAAAAAAAAATCACCTATGCATAAGTACTGTCAAAGAAAATGTTATAATTATAAAAATTAAAAAAAAAAACCTGTTTGTTTAAATGTTGAGACAGCTTTCAAGTTTGAATGTGCTGCTGGTATAGCTGATCACAGCATTGTCTTGAAAGGAAATATATACTTAGTGAGGTTAAAGAAACTGTTAGAAGAGAATATACTTTAAGTATTCTATTTTCAGAGCTACTTACAAATGTGGCAACATAAAACTTTAACAGTAGTAAGGTATTTGGCAGCAATGACTTTCTGGAGAATTTTATTTCTACCATTAAGGATATTTCACTTATTGCAATTCTAGACACATTAAAACCCTAGAGTGTCTCTATTATTCAACCAAAACCCATTTACTAAGAGCCTACTATGTACCTTCTCACTGTGCTAGTCAATGGGAATACAAAAACAAACAAACAAAAATGCAACAACTCCCTACTCTTTGAGAGTATCAAGGGAAACAGCATGTACAAATAAAAATTTAACTGGAATAAGAAAATAAATACAAATAAACTCAAGATTGTTTTGGAAGGAGGAATAAAGCAAATAGAATAAAGATAAACTGAAGCACAGGGCTCTGAGGAAAATCAGTTTATCAACAGTGACACATACCACTGTTAACAAAGTGGATCAGACTGGCAACTCAATGAAGCCAGTGACTCAAATGAGATCTCTTTATTGACACATTAAAAAAAAAAGGGGTGGGGGAAGGTGTTGAAGCCCTGGAGATCCCTTAGAATCAGCCAGAGTCAGGATAATTAAAAGTCTTTATGCTTGGTCTTTTTCAGTGATGGTCAGGGGATTAGATCTAGCAATCTCCACACCTCCTTTCTCTTTCTCTCCACTGCCAAGAGACCACGATCCCTCTTCTTCCTACTCCACCCACTGATCTCACTTCCCCTTCTTTGTCCACACCCACCGATGGAGCCAGCAAAGAGTTGAAGAGGGTCATCCCCCAAACATGTTAATACAGAATTGTCCTACTGGCAATTAGCCTCATGTGCTCCATTATCCAAGTGCATTTGCTCAGTTTTAGCCCTTTACATCTCCCGCTTTCTTTTGTTTTAGAACACAGGTGGTCACGCCATCCCTGACTTCTCAGGGAGGTGAGAACCCCAAAAAGGAGATGATCATGCCTCCCCTGACTTCTCAGGAAGGGAGATGAAAGCACTAAAAAGGAGATAATAATGCCCTCCCTGACATCTCAGAAAGGGAGATGAAAAGCACCAAAGGGAAGTGGGGATTGCTAGCGGGTTTCTGGGCTAAAGAATCTTATTACTCAGTTCTAGCCCTTTACAGGGGGGAAGTTGGTAGGTTTAGAGAAAGTGACAGGTTGTAGATTTGAGGGAGGAACATTACAATTGGCAATACAATAAAGTGACCTCATATTCACATAAGGCTAATCACTGATCCTCTCTGACAATTAAGAAATGTTAATTGTTTTCTGGGACCCATCCACATCTTGTAATTTTGCAATGGGATTATTAAACTACCAGATTTGCTACCTTCTTAGAAGAGATCAAACTCCCCTAATTGCATAAGGACAAGCAAGACAGACTATACGTCTTTTAGGTATATTACCAAGTTAACTTGTGGGGCTTAAAACTAACAAAAACTGACTTGGGAAGTCCATAGGATGCCCATGAGAGCTTTTCTAGACTTTTCTACAGATGTCCAACATCATCTTGTCCCATCCCCCAATTATATAATTCAAGTAGCTCTCGCTCCTAATCTTCAAATCATTTCTATTGAAGAATCAAGCTAAGGTTTATTCAGTGATATAATGAATGGCTCCCGGGGATGAGATAGGAAAACACTGGGAAATGTAGATAATGTAAAAACAAAAGAGATCAGTAAAATTTTATTTCAAAAAAGACTCGTGAGAAGGTCACACTAAGAAAGAAAGAAGACAAAGATTTTGAAGCTCTGGGGATTTAACCACAATGAAATAAAAATATTCTTTTTGAAATTTTCAGTGTTTAAAAGGAAAGAACTAATAAATTTTCAAATAGCAAACCTAAAGCAAAGAAAATGAATTGGTTAAGGGCTTATTAACACAAAATAATACATATATACCCTGGTGATTCTCCATTTAGCTTTAGATGAAATGCTGAAAAATGCTACCTCAATATAGGACAAGACTGATTTCTGAGGAAGAGGTAACTGAGAACACAATTTTTGATTTTCATTGATCCCAAATATACTGATTAAAATGTAGGACAAAAAGCACTCACATACACGCCAATGTAGGCCATAAAGGAAAGAAAACAAAACTTTCAATTAATGATTCTCTTTTTCTTGATTTCTACTGTTTACAAAAATTGAATATGAAACAAACAAAAAAACCCCCACCTAACTAAAGCCAATTTCATCATATTTTTGTTTATTGAACACAATATTTTACATTTCAAGGGAAAAAAACAATCCTCAGCAATAAAAACACTATTTGCTATTACTAAAGCCTAGCTTTTAAACTACAAAAAACAAGTTCCTTGGCCCATCTGGATATAACAGTTGAATGAATAACTTCAGGTCCAGGGGGAGGAGCTTCCCTTCAAGTGTGGCTTCTTATAATTATGTTCTTTGGTTTCATATTGCATAGTGATTATTCGTATCACTGATTCTTTTGCTATTCTACCCAATAACAACATATGCATGCTCAAGGAAAAATATGTCGTTTTTTAAATAAAGAATTTAAAAAGCTCTGTATCCAAATGATCATTTTAATTCTGAACAAAGATTTCTCCTAAGCAACTTCATTTTTTCTGGTGTGGCATCTGTTTCTCTGGAAACAGATGCTGAAAACTGGTGGAGACTATGAAGTAATTAAAATCTGGGCAAGTTTCAATGACTGAGGAAAAGAGAGGATTGGGGATATTATATAAATAGAAATAACTGATAAAATGTTAACTCAAAATGTTCTCACTTTTAAAAAAGGATAATTATCTTTTTTAAATCTGATGTTAAGCATAAAAGCTAAGATCCTTTCAAAGAAAATATTTTTAGTAACTAAAATATGGAACTGAATATAACTTCTCTTTAAAAGTCAATACATAAGTCATTAATACAACTGTTCTATATTTTTTTAATAAATTAAGAGTTAAGAATATTAATCATAATGTATTTGAAGTATAGTTCGATGCTCAATATATTTTAGTTCCCTAAAGTATACATTTTTAAACATGAAAACTGCTGTACTCAACAAACATGGAATAAAAGTATTTATTTGGAAAGAAATAAGGGTTATTCTTTGAAGGCCCTAAATGAAAGTTTTTTGTTCAATCTCAGTCTGATAACCAAATGAATTTATGATAGGGCAATAGACTTTACAGGGAAAGGACCTTACAGATAATTAACTGTATTTTCTTTCTTTTTTTTAAAGACCTTAAGATGAAAAGATTCTGTAATCTTTTTTTTTTATTATGGCTTTTTATTTATAAAACATATGCATAGAAAATTTTCAACACTGACCCATACAAAACCTTCTGTTCCAACTTTTCCCCTCCTTCCACCTACCCCCTCCCCTAGATGGCAGGTAGTCCAATACATGAATTAACTGTATTTTCAAAAGAGAAAACTGACGCATCAGGCCTTTAACTTGTCCAGAGTGATAAAGATAATGAATAGCACAGTGAGGATTTAAATACAAAAGTCTCCAAATACAATGGTTTTCTGGATACAGATGCAAGTATGTATAATTATGTTAAATATTCAATAAGGACCTAGGTGGCATAGTATATTGAACACCTGACCTGAAGCTACTTGGAGATCCTTGCTAATTAAGTAACTGGGCAAGTTACTTAATCCCAATCTGTAAAGAGTGGAAATCTATTTCCCAGAATTGTTAAGAAGATAAAATAACTTTATATTTGAACTGTATTTTATAAACCTTAAAGTTCTATGCAATGCTATTATAATTATTATTATTACTTTTTATCATCATCATTTCTTAAAAAAATGGAAAAAGAATGTGTTTGGAAGGGACATGTATTTAGTGCTATTTTTATATTGTTCATCACTAAGATTATTTTTCAGTAGATGAAATGTAAGCTTATATAAAATTCTATATTGGAATTTTAATGTTTGAAAATAATCTTTCATGTTTAATAACCATGTTTTAAAGGAGGATCTAATAAATACAATGAATATGCAATGACTCAAACTAGGTTACATCTACACAATTTTTTTAAAAGCCTGTACATTTAGTTATAAGGAAAAGATTTAACATTAGATATTGCCAAGTCAGAGAACTTACCATCGCTCAACGTGCAAATTTGAAAAAGTCAGCAAGGCTGCTTCTCGAGTTAGCAATTTGAAACCACATTGTGTATCTCTGATTTCTTTGACACAGAGGAACCACACCAGGAAGTGGAATCCATGCATGAGAAAAGTTCGGAAATAGGAACGCTGAAAACAAAGTACAGACACAATTTAGATGGCATTTTCATTTATTTGTCAAAGGAACTCTAAAGTAGTGGAAAGTATCCAATTGCACATAACTATGTTTTAATTCTGAATTGACTGTGTACACCTAACATATAAACAAAGTTCCATTAGCTTCACCAACAAAACATATCAAAAAGACAGTTTTAAAAATTTAATAAAAACAAGTAAGAATGCCTAGAAGCTAACCCACTGAGCAGAGGCACTAAATAATGAGTTCCTGAGTTATTAATGGTTGAGTAGGAGAAGAAATACTATAGTACTTCCTGAGAGCACAAGGCTCCAGGCAGTCTACCATGAAAAATGGGCTTTAAGTTGTTATGAGCAAGGAGTAGAATACCATGTGTATTTATGATTCCTCTTTGCCTCACAAACTTTTATCAGTCTAAAAGAAAACTGATAGTTATCATGGTAGAATACAATAACGACAGGCGAAAATACAGCCTCCAGTGAAAGGCAGAAGAGGGCTTGATAGAAGAAGAGAGGATGCCTGGGGTTGAATCCCAGCTGTAATACCAAATTACTTAACCTGAGCTATGAGATGGGGCTAAACAGTACAGCTGTTACAGGATCATAGACTGTGAAGTGGAATGGACTTTAGAGGGACTAAGTTCAATTTCATCATTTTAAAGGCATTCTCTAAGAGATTGGTGAGTTGATCAAAAGTCATACACCAAGGAGGGGGAGAGCTGGGACCTGAATGGAAATCTTTTGAGCCCCAAACCAGCATTCTTTCAACTGCTCCAAATAACTTCTAATCAAATCTTTCTAGTGTGGTCCAAGGACCAATTCTATTTCTTTATTCAGCAGATCTAAGCAGCTTTTTAATATTTGTTCAAGTTAGTGCCAAGAAAGTTTCTAGATGATCCTTAAAAAAGAATGCACATGGTAAACAAATAAATCCTCTCTGTGTAAGACAGGTACAAGTAGTCCAGCTGTATGGTTTCGTAACATGATGGTCAAAAGTTTTTCACTTAATAGCTCACACTGACATGTAAAGCACTTTGCAAATGTTAAAGTGGTAGGATATATCATCTCATTTGATCTTCTGAATAGCTTTGTAAAATAGTTACTATGATGATCTTCAACTTACAGATAAGGAAAGTAAGCCTGTGAGACTAATAAGCTGAAGCAGAAATTAAATCCTGGTCTTACTGACTCCAATCCCAGCACTTTATCCATGGGGGCACTTTGATACCTCAATAGAAAGACTATGTGCAGAAAAAAATAGGCTTCCAAAATAAGTCTTCTTGAAGGAATTTTCTCTGGCTATCTTCCATGTTGGGAATGTGTTCCTTTCTCATCTCTGCCTACTGGCTTCCTTCAAGACCCAGCTAAAATCCATCCTTCTGGAGAAGGCCTTTCCCAACCCTTCTAAATTCTAGTGCCTTTCTTCTCTTAATTACTTCATATTTATCCTGTATATAGTTTATTTGTACCTATTTGCTGGCTGTCTTCTCCATTAAATTGTAGTCAGATCTTTTGCCTCTTTTTGTAATCTCCAGTAATTTGCACATAGCAGATGCTTAATAAATATTTATTGATTGACTAGAAAAAAAAGTGCCACAGGGTAAATAAATTGACTTTATTCTTTCTCTACTGCCTACAAACATGTTCAAGTTTCTCCCATACTTATAAAACTTTACTTGGCAAGTACTTTAAAGCACTGCTGGTAAGGCTGTACTCCTAAAACTCTGGAAAGCAAGTTGAAAAGATAACTCAAAAATCCACTAATATATACTTTGATCCAACAATCCAGTAGTCCAGTGCTAGGGATATACCTCAAGAGATCAAAGAAAGGGAGATCAGACCTACAAGTCAAAAATATTTATAGCAGTTCTTTTTGTTAAAGAAATTAAAACATTAACTGTCTATAGACTAGGGGAATAAAGACTGAACAAACTATGGTATATGAATGTAATGTACATTATTTTGTTGTAAGAAATAATAAAAGGGATAGATTTGGAGGAACTTGAAAGGATTTATATAAATCAATACAGAGTAAAGAGCACTGAACCATAACAAGTTATAAAATAACACTGTAAAAGGAAAACAACCATCCATGCAAGATTCAACAACCATGATCAATGAAATGACCAAGTCTTCACTTTGACAGATTTAGAATGAGACAAATAATATAAAAATATAGATTGCATGGATTTGTTTTACTCAATTAATCTTATTTACTACAATGATGTACTTTTTGGGGAAATGTGAGTACCAGGCAGAGGGGAAAATTAGAGAGAAATATATGGGTAGGAATTATGTTATTCTATTACCCCCCCCCAAAAAAAAAGTCAATGAAACATAAAAGTATACATAAGAGAATAGATCAAAGTCCAGAAAGGGACGCAGGCAAGTAGGGAAGTATTAAAACTACTGTAAATTTAGTATAGAAAAATCAATAAACACTTGCTAAATGCTTACTATATATGTGAGAAGCACTGTGCTAAGAGTTGACAATACAAAGAAAAGCTGTCACTGATCTCACGAAGTTACATTCTAACAGTAGAGACAACAAATAAATGAATACCAGAAATACATGGTGTCATATAAAATCATTTTTTTTTCTGCTCTTCTATTTACCCAAACCTAAGTAACTGAGGTATTATTGTATGTTTGACAGAAATAGGGAAGTTAAGGAGGGAAAAAATAATTATTGTTTTTGACTTATTTTAATTTTAATTTTGTTTTGGAGAAGTTGAGTTTGAGATGCCAATGGAATACATCCAGTTTAAAATGACCAACAGTCAAGTGATGATAGGGAACTGGAATTCATAGAAGTGTTCAGGGTTGGTTATAAGGCTCTGGAAATCATGTATAAATTGATGACAAAGAAACCCATAGAAGCTGATAAAATCACTAAGTATATATTTTAAACTATATGTCACACAAATTCAATCATATGATCTTTTTTTTTTCTATTCTTCAGTGTATAAGGAATGCTCATGTGTACATTTTTATCACATTTCTAATAATAAAAAAAATTTTTCACTTGACTTTCCATAGTCTCTAGTTACCTTCTTATTTCTCTAACTCCCTTTCATCGCCAAACTCCTAAAAAAATAATTTACATTTGTTGCTTTTGCTTCTTCCTGATCCACTTACTTTGTCACTCTTTGAAATCTAGCTTCTGATCTCATTTCTCAAGTGGAATCACTTTCTCTAAAGGTCTCTTTTAACTTATAATGGAATTTTATTTCTAATTATTTTTGACTTCTGAGTTTTTGATACTACTGATGATTCTTTGATCCTTTTTTTTTTTTTTTTTTTAAAACCTTTCAAGACTATTCTCCTATCTTTCTAATCCTTTCTTCTCATTTTCATCATTCTACCATCTGTTTTCTTGGCATGCATGTTGAGAAATCTGGGCTGAGCCTGTTTCTCTTTCTATACTTTCGCAGATACTATATTAGTTCCCATGTATTTAAGAATAAATTTTTTCTTATGCAGAAGATTCCTCAAATCTATACAGTCAGCTCTAATCACTTTCTGAAATTTCAGTCTTGCATTATCAACTGTTTGCTAGGTATCTTCTGTATGTCTTGTAGGCACCTCAATGAAGCATACATGAAACAGATTTCAATGTTTCCCTCTAGACCCATTCCTCCTTTTATTGAGAACGTTACTTTTCTCCTAGTCAGCTATATTCAAAACTTCTAAATCGTTCTTCTTTCTTTTTCACATTACTCCTCCATCCCTACATTATTATCTAATCCACTGCCAAATCTTGATTCTTCTACTTCCACAACATCTCTCACAACTGTACCCTTCTCCCCTTTTAGATAGCCACTATCATATTTAGGCCCTCATGACCTTTTGCTTATACTACTGTAGTAACTTCCTAATTTCTCATTCCATTCTTTCCTCCGTCCTATCCAGAGTTGCTAGAATCATCTAGAAAGTTGCCAGAATAATCATCCTATAGCATAGGTCTGACACTAACCTCAAAAACTTCAAGTCACTTCCATTGCTTAGAGGATATAAAAAACACACTTTAGCATTTTAAGGCCTTTTGAAACCAGGCATTAACTGTCATTACACAATTATTCCAAACTAGGAACCTTTAAAAATTCTATACTCTAGCCAAACTGGACTGAAAGTTATTTTCCAAAAGTGACACTCATGGTTCCTCATATTTTCTACTCGGTCTTCATCTCTACATCACAGAAAGTTTGTCTTCCCTGTAAGGTTCAGCTCAGATGCCATCATTTACATTATATTTTCCTTAGCTTTTACTGTCCACTTCCACCTCAATTTCTCTTTATAGTATATTTTATGTAGATGTTGTATGCTATAGTACAGTGCTACTCAAACTTTTTAAATAGGGGGCCAGTTCACTGTCCCTCAGACCATTGGAGGGCCGGACTGTAGTAAAAACAAAAACTCATACTCTGTCTCTGCCCCTCAGTCCATTTGCCATAACCCGGAAGCCGCATAAACATCCTCAGTGGGCCGCATCTGGCCCGCAGGCTGTAGTTTGAGAACCCCTGCTATAGTAGAATGCAAACTCCTTGAAGTAGGGACTGTTTCATTTGTCATAAATATCTCAATTTATAACTTTGGGTAGTACCCATACTACAGAAAGCACTAAATAAAGCTGATATTTTGATAAATCCATTATTTTATCAAAGATGTCAATTTTTTGCTTTTATAAATACTTGGAAAAATCTTTCAAATATTAGGTGCACTATAAACATACATCAATAAGTATATTCTGTTAGGTAAAAACTTTTATGTACATCATCATCTACTGCAGAATGGCACATTTTGACTAAACATTTGGTTGTCTCAAAGTTAAAGTTAAAGAAGACTTGGGTCTTCAAGGAAAGGCTGATGAGCACTTGAATTTAGGCAGAAGTAAGCCAGCATGACCACATATTGCTGCAATGGAGAGTGCTAAATCTGAAAAATCCGAGCTGTGATGCTCACTTCTTGTAGGACATGAGTATGTCATCTAGCTTTCTTGGATCTTACTGTTCTTGTCTATAAATCAGGGCGCTGGACTACATGATTTCTATGGTCCCTTCTGAATCAGAAGATCTGGATATAGGTGTTGCTTCTAAACATACTGGCCATGTCCTACTCCTTTTCTTAGATTGCAAGTAAGCCAATAAATGGTAAACATGTACAATTCTACTAAACATATTTTCACATTTATCATGTGGCATAAGAAAAATCAAAAAAGGAAAAAAAAATTATTAGAGGGAAAAAAAGTAACCAAACAAAAACAACAAAAAAGGATGAAAATGCTATGTTATGATCCACATTCAGTCCCCACAATCCTCTCTCTGAATGCAGATGGCACTCTCCATCACAAGTCTCTACTCATTTCACTTAGTATCAGTGTATGTAAGTCTCTCCAGGATTTTCTGAAATCAGCCTGCTCATTGTTTCTTACAATACAATACAATGATATTCCATAACATTCCATGACATTCATATACCATAATTTATTCAGTCATTGCCCAACTGATGGGCATCCAATCAGTTTCCAGTTTCTTGCCACTATAAAAAGGCCTACTACAAAAAGTTTTGCACATGTGGGTGTCCTTTTCTAACTAAATTATAAATTAAAAATCAATAAAAGTAAATTGTTAGGCCTTTAAAATAGTCACTAAGAATGTATAATTTTGCATATTTTGCAACAACAAATATTTAAAAGGAGCCAAACAGTGGTCACGAGAGGCAGCTATAAAGAAAATGGCTATTTTCAAAAAGCCAAAACCAATCCCCTGTTATTCTGTTAAAAAAAGGATTCTAGATACTATGGTTTGGTTTCATTCAGTTTGGTATGGTTTAGTTGTTGTCCTTTGTTTTTAAAGGGAACCAAAATGAAGTTATATTAGAGTCAAGTTAATGTATATGACTAATATTACAGTAAGAAAGACTATATGTTTCTGAAATCTTATTACTGAAAACTCTTAAAAGGCAACTAGGTGATTTTTAAAGGGATTTGCAAAACAGTAGCACATGTGTTACAGAATCTGCCTAGAGTTTCTACAATAATTCTGAAAAATGATTTAGGATTTATTAAATGGTGTAGTGGTGCCTCTTCAAGGCTCAAATCAAAAGCCACTGCCTTACATAAATATATCAGATGCTTGATAAATATATATTCTTATGTATTGTCTGAAAAGATTTCATCATGGGGAACATTCCTTTTACTGAAAAATATTCTTAATTCACTATCCATGTCCTAATAATAGTAAATCTAAGAAGCAATAATAGAAATAAAAATCCTAAAAAGCAATAAAATGAATAAAGTATTTGGAGATCATATCTATCAAAGCAGACAAAAGATTTTTATAGACTTGATAAAAAAATACATTTTGAAGAAATAACGAACAACTTAAATACTTGAGGAAATATCAGTGCTCATGGTTGAGCTGTGCCAATATAACAATAAAGTGACAATATTACAAAAGTTAACTTATATTGTTACAGCCATACCAAAGTATCGAAGGAATACTTTTATAGAATTTCTCATGCATAGAGAGAGGTACAAACACAGACACACACATAAATAATATAAATGGAAAGAACAAAACAAAAACTCAAAAGTGAATGTTGTAAATTACAAAAAAAAAAAATCTCCCAAATCTTCAAGCCTCAAAAGAATTATAAGAGTACACTACAAACCCACTAATTTGTGGATCTTGGAGATCCACAGGTTTTGTACATGTTTTCAGACTTTTCAGAGGGATGATTTTTTTTCAATTCTTTTTCTTTTGCTTTGTTTTTGGTCTTAAAAATACTATTTTGCTACATGAGAGAGCTCTCTGGAAGAAAGAAGGACACTGAAGTAAACTATGATATTAAAAAAGAAAAGATATAAATAAAAATTTATTTAAAAAAAGAATATGGTTTCAAGAGTAGTCATGGCCAAAAAAAAAAAATTGGTGGTAAACATTCTGATAATGAGTCCATCTCTCCATATTTAAACTGGTTGGCACTGGGGTGACAGTCTACTGCTAACTTGTACTAGAAGCCCTTCTCCCTTGGCAAAGCCTGCTAGAACCTATACTCCATTAGCATATAATTTTAAGAACCCATGTTCGTCTCCATAGCAGAACAGAACATCACCATGGACTTTTATATGTGTTAAAATTTGATGGATGAATCAACTACCATCAATAAAAAAGACAAATGGAAAAAATAAATAAAATATATTGTAGCAAATAAAAAGACTAAAGTAAGATGAAACTACTAAAGACTTAATAGGAAAGAAGCCAACTGTAATCTAAGACTATACCTACCACTTTCCCATGAGAATTCTGAATAGATTTAATATAAAATATTTCAACTTCTAAGCTTTCCTTACAAAAGCTGTCATTCAATATAAAATAGATTTTTCACAAAAGTAGTATGTGAATGCAAATAGATTCATTGGAGTCATGATGACCATTCTAATTAATAATAGGAGAAAAATAAATTGAGAAGTACTAAAAACAAGAGAAAATATAGAAGGGTAGCATAGTCATTAAGCTAGAATCGATGGTAGGGAACAGTTTGCTATCAAGAAGTTTACAACTCTATTTATGGAAAAAGAAATTTCCATATTCCAATTGTTCAAGTTCTGTCTCATCTCTACAAACTTATTCAGAGTTCAAAGTATTAAGCATTATTATTTTTTGGTTGTTTTTTTTTTTTTTTTTTTTTTTTTTCTGTTTGTTTTTGAAAGTAGGCTAAGAAACAAGGTCTCTTGCTGTTAAAGATACCATTCCCAGCAGGTTATATAATCAAACTGCTAACAGGTCTTTTGAAGGTGAGGATCTAGACCCATGATTTTATTAATGAAATAAACTCCTACTGAGGAAACTCCCTCAACCAAAGCAGCTGTTCCACAACCTGAAGTCTTGGAGAGCTGCCTAGAGCACTGAGGATAACTGACTCTTCCAGGTAACATGGACAGAAGTGGAACTTGAACCCAGATCTTCCTGATTGAAGCCTGTGGACTCTCTAACCATTTAGCTATGCTGATTCTCTGCCAATCTTTTGTAGAGGGCCACAGATAGTGGGGGAACTCTGGATAAGGTATAAGATCCTTCAGCGCAGAGGAAAGTTGCTGACAATGTCTGGTTTCGCTCCCCACCTCCCTCTGGTGTTCTTACCTTTCCTGAGAAGTCAGGGAGGGCATGACCATCTGTGTTCTACTCAAAGCAAGGGATACTTACAGTAAGAGGAATTTACATATTAATAGCAGAGTCTTATAGTTAGCACTTGCTCAATGTGATGTGATGATATAATGGTTCTCTAATAGGCACATACTTAGTGTGCTGTAATGATATAATCATACTGAGGTATTTAAGAGTTGAGAGGACTGGAAAGAGACTCCATTCTTGACCATCCTAGTGGCTCCTCCACTAAGATTAAGGTTGATCCTGCAGAGAGTTAGTCCAGACATTACATTTTGGTGCCTGAACAGGGACCTCCAGAAGGACATTACATTTTGGTACTACAACATGGGACACTGAAAGAGCACACTATTTCAGGGGGCACAAAACATGGGGCCCTTAGACTAGTGAGGCCCTTCACTTAGCAGCTCAGGGGAGCTTCTCGTGGGGAAGTCCCTGTGACCTAGAAATAGGGTGAGTACAAAACAAGACAAGCAGGAAAATTTGGTAAGGGCTAAACTAGTCACTTTTGTGGTTTTTTTTTTTTTTGTTGTTGTTGTTTTGTTTTGTTGTTGTTGTTGTTTTGTTTTTTTAGCTGAAATGGGGCAAATACTAATAAAAAAGCCTCCCCCACCCCAGAGGAGTATGAAGCATGCATAATTAGGTTAATTGAGAAGCAAGGTTTGTTGGTAACTCAGAAGCAGATCATTGGGCTCTTAAATATATTACAATGCACATCTCCTTGGCTCTCTAAGGAAGAAAAATTAAGAGCCAGATATGTGGGAAATAGTGGGAGAGCAACTAATTGAATATTATGAAGCTATGGGTCCTGATTCAATTCCTGAGAAAATATTCCTTATGTACAATATAATTGATTTTAAAGAATCCCACAATGGGAATGCCTGCCATCTAGAGGAGAGGGTGGAGGGAAGGAGGGGAAAAATTCGGAACAGAAGGGAGTACAGGGATAATGTTGTAAAAAAAAAAAAAAAAAAATTACCTATGCATATGTACTGTCAAAAAAATGTTATAATTATAAAATTAATAAAAAAGAAGTAAATGCAAAAAAAAAAAAAAAAAGAATCCCACAAGTTCTAAAATGAGGAAAAAATTTAATGTGGACAGCAAAATAAGGAAGTGAGAGGAAAAAGAGCAGGAGGGGGATAGCACTGACAAAGGAGCTGGAAGACATGGAGAGATGGGCAGGAAGAGTTAAGTACCTGAAGGACAGTGCTGATGTGCTTAAGGGGTGTAGTGTTTCTCACTTTCATAGCTCAGTTTCATTTCCAACTACATCTGAGCATGTTCCCTTATGGCATTTCCCATCTCCTGATCCTCCCCTCTCAATTTCACCTTCCTGTATGCAGCAGTTTTGCCCACTCCCCATGTCACCATTACAAAAAGCATTAGTAAAAGCTAATGAGGAAGGACAGAATACATCTGGTTTGAGAATAAAACCATATCCTGTGATTGAAAAGCCTGACTCTTCTGGTCAAATCAGAAGATACACTCCTTTTAATCTGGAAATCATCAAAGATCTGAAAAAACCTGCACTCTTTATGGTTCTACATCATCTTATGTTAAAATGGTATTAAAGAATTTGGCTTATGAAATTTTAACCTCTAATTATTAGAAATCTATAAAAAAGACATGTTTAGAACCTGGACAAACCTTGTTGTGGCTTTCTGAATATAGTGAACTCTGTAGGATACAAGCCCAATGAAATAGACAACCTGGAGTTAATATACCAGTAACCTTTGATCAACTAGCAGGTAGGGATCCTTATGTAGACACTTTTAATTACTCTATGGCTGCATATGAGCAAATTGTTGCTGCTAGCGTTGCTATCAAAGCAAGGGGGCACCCTTCAGGAAAACAAGATAGAGGGGAAGCCTTCATGAAAATAGTGCAAAGTCCAAATGAAGTCTTTGCTGATTTTGTGTCTGCATACAACTGTCACACAAACCATGGGTGAAAACAAGGCCACAGAAATTATGGTAAGAGAACTTGTTAGAGAAAATGCTAATGAGGTTTATAGAAGAATTATGCTAAGACTTAAAAAAGATGCCCCTTTAGATGAGATGATAAGGCACTGTGCCACACTGGGCACAAATACTTTTATTCCCAGACTAGGATGTAGCTTTTCAAGATCTGAACATGGAGAGACAGAGTCCCTTTTGGGAAGGGACTTTCAAAGAAACTCATCAGTGCTTTCAATGTGGTAAAGTAGGATATTTGAATGCTCAATATTGGCAAAAAGATAAAGTGAAAAAACAGGGTCGGAGAACAAGACCCAAAACCCCATGTCCAAAATGCAACAAGAGGTTCCACTGGGCATCAGAATGCTGAATGACTCAGGGAAATGGGAAGCGGGTTTAGCTCCAGGGCCCCAGGTTAAAAACAAACAAACAAACAAAAAAAACACTTGGAGCATGATGGCAGCAGCTATTACACCCAGAGTCTTTAAAAGTTCAGTACTCCAATATAATTAGTCAGCAGAGAAGCAACCTAATGGAAGAAAGGGATTACAATTGGGGGAGAATAGAATTGTATGTAGCTGGGACTCCTGAGATATACTGGAGAGGTGAAATCTGTCCCTGTCCAACCTATGGATCCTTTGTCTCCAGGTACAGTAGGCTTGACCATTTTACCTCCTGAGAGTACATACAAAACAATGTCTATCCATACACTGATTTGGGAAACTGGGGAATGTGTAGCTAATATCCCAGTCACTAAAACAGGTAGACAATGTGTGACTTATCAATCAGGTAAAGTAATAGCATCAGGTTTACTGATACACACTCCTGATAATCAATTTTGTGATATTTACCCAGATTTTGACACCCCACAACAGAATCCAAGAATATTCTAAAATTGCAGCTGTTACAGCTGACCATCTTATGCTCACTATCTGTGTAAATGTCATACCATTGAAAGGACTGGTAGACACAGGTGCAGATCATACAATGATTAGAGGTGTCAATTGACCTTGTCATTGGCCAAAGATTACAGCAGACACCCATATGTCTGGCCTAGGAGGATCAATAGCAGCTGAAATTAGTGCTACCCCTTTGAGATGGAAATTTGAAGATAAAACAGAAGTTTTTAGTCCTTTTGTAGTTAAAAAAAAATCCCCATCAATCTGTGGGGAAGAGACATCTTATAATAGTTAGGATTACAATTGAGTACTTTGGCTTTTTAGGCAGAGCTGCTGTTGAAGGCCTGCCAGCACTCTCATATGTTACCGTTTAATGGAAAACTGATACCCCAGTATGGGTAGAACAGTGGTCCTTAACAAGTGAAAAAATTCAGGCCTTATTATAGATATAGTACAGGAGCAAATTGACCAAGGACACTTACAACCTTTTCTAAGTCCTTGAAATTCCCCTGTATTTGTTATAAAAAAGAAATCTGGAAAATGGAGGATGTTGACTGATTTGAGAAAAGTAAATAAACAGATGGAAACTATGGGAACTCTTCAACCTGGACTTCAATCTCCTACTCAATTGCCTACAGAATGGCCTCTCTGGATTATAGACAATAAAGATTGTTTCTATTCTATCCCTCTGGATGAGGAGGATATGGAAAGGTTTTCCTTTTCAGTGCCCAGTGTTAATTTAGCTGAACCTTATAAAAGATTTGAATGGATAATTTTGCCACAGGGAATGAAAAATAACCCTACCATGTGTCAAATGTATGTGGCTGCTACTCTTACACCAGTAAGAAAAGCATTTCCAAAAGTTATGTTGTTACATTACATGGATGATATCTTGGGGTATGTACCTGAGGAGCAAATGTTAGAATCATGTCTACAAAGACCATAGAAACAGTCCATAGAAACACTAAGGACTACCAATTGTACATAGCCCCAGAAAAAATCCAAAGGTACTCCTTTTCAATATTTAGGATATGAAGTATATCCTAAGGTGCTTATAGTACAAAAGCTTTCTTTAAGACCAGAGAAGTTGAAAACCTTAAATGACTTTCAGAAATTGATAGGAAATATCCATTGGATTCGTCCAGTGTTAGGCTTAACTACCTATCAATTACAACAATTATATAACATTTTAAGAGAAGACACTGCTTTAGATTCACTCCTCCTGCTCAAGAAAGAAGTTCAAGAGGCTCTGAGAGAGGCTGAATTGGCTTTATCCAATGTGGTTGAGTCACTCAAAAACCCTTGGAACTATCAGTTTTTGCTACAAAAGAGGCACCCACAACAGTCCTTCATCAAGGAGACAGTGTGAGTGTATGACCCTCCCAGCAAAACCAGAACAAAGCCTTACTCTTTACCCAGTGCTTGTGGCTAGAATTTTATTAAAAGCCATTAAGCAAACAGTACAATTATTTGGGATAAGACCTGACAAGATATACACCTTTTAAACTAATGCACAAATAAATATATGCTGTGAAAACATCCCAGAGTGGCAAATTTTATGGGCCACACCTCCAAATTTTGCACACAGGTCTTCATTAAAGATAACCAAACTATTACATAATTGGTGATGGATTCCCGAAGAAAAGGTTTGTAAGGTTCCTCTTAAAGGACCAACTATCTTTACAGATGCATCCAAACATAACATTTGTGCTATATACTCTCATGACTTAACTATAAAGAGAATAGTCAGACCTCCTTTTCAATCCACTCAGCAGAATGAATTGTATGCAATCATGCCAGCTTCTAGACATTAATCCAGGAGATGTAAATATAATACCTGATTTGGCCTATTCAGTAGGTGAGGTACAAAAAATTGCCACAGCCCAAATAAAATTTGTAGCTTCCAATATATATCTTCTCTTTAAGGAACTTCAAGAGCAAATGAGAAAGTGTTTCAGGTTAAGATTTATATTTTGCATGTCCACTTTCAAAGTGGACTAACAGGTCCTATTTTTTTATGGAAATTCAAAGGATAGCCGTCTTAACCTTGTTAGCTAATACTCCTTTATTTCAAGAAGCCCAAGATTCTCATTCTATAGATCATCAGGCTGCTCGAGCTTTACACGTTTGCAATTTGGGATAACAAAAGAGGTAGCTAGAAGCATAGTCAAAGTCTGTACAGCTTTCCTTCCTTTCCACGCTCCTATGCTCCTTCCAGGGAAGAACCCTTGTGGTTTGAAACCCAATGAAATTTGGCAAATGGATGTGACCCATTATAAATCTTTTGGTCATCTGTCTTTTATCCATGTAGTAGTAGACACCTTCTCAGGATTTACTTTTACAATACCAGCAGCAAAAGAGACAACCCGAGTGGTCCCTGAATTCCTTATACAAGCTTTTGCAATCATGGGTGTGCCACAAATAATAAAAACAGATAATGAACCTGCATATACTTCTAAACACTTTGCATACTTTTGTGCACAGTAAAAGATTTTACACACTACTGGCATACCTTTTAATCCTCAAGGACAGGTAATAGTAGAGAGGAGAAACAAAGCCACAGATAACGCTAAAGAACTTTAAAATTTAGCTCTTTATACTATTAATTTTTTGATTTTTGATAAAGATGCACTGACTCCGGCAGACAGATTTTATAACCCACTGGAAGGGCAATGTCCAGTGTGAGCAGCTCCACTACTTTTAAATAATTGCCAGGTGATGTGGAGAGATCCAGAAAGTGGTGAATGCAAGGGACCAGACAGGTTAACTGCTTGGGGCAGAGGGTTTGCTTGTATCTCTACAGATGGAGAAGGAATCAGATAGGTGCCAATGAGCTGTATTCGCCTTGTCCATCGGAGAGACAGAGCAGACCCTTGAAATGGAGAAGACCCAAGAAACATTGGATGGTTCCCTATATGATTGTATCCTCCCCTGAAAGAACATGGTAGTTATGGCAACTGACTGATGAACATCAAAAATTGTTAATAAGATTGTTGCAGGACTTCAAAACCCTCAGGTATTCTCTGAGACATGACGAGACTGATGCAGGACTTCAAAACTTGCAGGAATAATGATTCCCTGACACATGAAGTGATGGACAATAGATTGGTGTTGGACTATACTTTGGCTGCTAAAGGAGGTGTATGTGTGATTGTTATTTATATACCCTTCTGCTAGGACTTATGGACATGTATAATTCCTCATGTTGATTCATGATGTTTGTTACATCACTACTAGCCTGTGTTATATTACTATGTGCTTGTGCAATTCCTCCCATATTGATGGACTTACCTTTCATGAGAAGTCAGGGAGGGCATGAACACTTGTGTTTTACTTGAAACAAGGGATAATTATAGTAAGAGGCATTTACATAGCAGGGTGCTTATAGTTAGCACTTGCTCAGTGTGATGATAGAATGGTTCTCTAGTTGGCATATACTAGTGTGCTGTAATGAAGTAATCATACTGAGGTATTTAAGGGCTGAAAGGACTGGAAAGAGACACTCCATCCTTGACTATCTCAGTGGTTCTCCTGCCTATTTCACTCCTCTATTAAGATCAAGTCTTGTCTGGAGATCGTCCAGAGAGCTAGTCTGGACACTACCATCTTTCTTAATCATAAATATCAAAGACCATTCTTTTGTCAAAGAGGATTCTTGGAAAAGAATGACAAAATGACATTTTTATTCTCTTATCACCATAAAAGAATAAAAAAATTACAATGGTCTAGGGCATATAAGTTTTTAAGTAATTTAAAGTTTTAGGTAAAATCATGGCAGGGAGTAATATTTTTCATATATATCTGAATCAAATGAAAATTAAACTAAATAGGAGGACATTTATTTCCTTTTACTATTATAGTCATTATTACAGAATGAATACTAATGGTGTGATAAGGTTAAATTTCTCAGAACAAGTTGAATATACATCACTTCATTTTTCTTCTGTAATATATTTTAAACCCCTTCTCCTCCAGGTGCCCCACAGATTTTCTAGCATACACTACCTAATTTCCAGAGATTAGTTTCTTCTTGTAGTTTATAAAGTCTTCCTAAGACTTCTTATACTGAAAAATAAAAGTAATGGCAAAGAACTAATAAGATTTCAGGTTTCATTGCTTTTCTAATATAAAGGCAACACTAAAAAAGCTAACTACTTGAACTTGAGTTAAACTCAAAATACATCACTTTAAAATAGGTTAACATGGCAAATGTTAGTCTATATACAAATTATTTTAAATTGTTTTTTTTTTGAAGTTTTGTATGTATAGGAACTCTAAGAGAAATTCAATAATATCAGTATTGTATTTTTTTTCCTGTTTCCATCAGTCTTTAAATTTTAGAAAGCTTAAGCTCATTTATATTTTCAGAATTTTGCACTTAAATAAATATAGCAAATTCTTCAAGTATTTTTTAAAAAGAAAAAAAGTGTGTCTTTTTTTTTTTTTCTTAAACATTAAGGGTTCATTTAATTTCTTACAACACTATATATACATGAAAACAAATAAGTGTTCCAGGCCACTCGATGAATGCTTTACCTGAGCTATTGATTCTTTCTCCAGATGAGCTCGAGATCCACAAGCAATAGCCATTTGATCCTGATGGAAAAAAAGCAATAAAAAATTTATAATATTTTATGTATAGCCGTTACACAATTGGTAGTCTTAAGAGAGTTGCCTGGATATTATTATCTCATCACTGATGAAAAAATTAATCTAGTAGCAATATGAATGTTTTGCAGTGTGGGGAAACTGCATTTTTCTTTTATCATCAGTGTCTGTTTAATAATAAGTCATATATTTTGAAATCTATTATACATTTCATATATTTTAATTTAATAATTTAAAATGTTTTAATATTATTTTAAAATATATTTTACTGCTTTCATTAAATATTTCCTAGTTACTTGTAACAGTATATTTTTAAAAATTTCAAGCTCCAAATTTTCCCCCTCCTTGAGAAGACAAGCACTTTGATATCAGTTATGGATGTAAAATCAAATTTTTTTTTCATATTAGCCATGTTGCCAAAGAAAACACAGACAAAAGAATAAAGTAAAAAAGTATTCTTCAACCTCCATTCTGATTTCATCAGTTTTCCCTCTGGAGATGGGTAGCAATTTTCATTGTGGCTCCTTAGGAATTTTCTTAGACCATTGTCTTGATCAGAGTGGTTAAGTCTTTTACTATTGATCATCCCCATAATATTGTTGTAATTATGTACAATGTTCTGGTCCTGCTCATTTTGCTTTATATAAGTTCATGTTTTCCCAGGTTTTTCATCACATTTGATATTTCTTATAATACAGCAGTATTTCATCACAATCATATACCACAACTTTTGAGTCATTCCCCAAACGATGAGCATTTTCTTTGCCACCACAAAAAGAGTTGCTATAAGTATCTTTTGTATAAAAAAAACTTTTTTTTTTTCCTTTTAATCTCTTTGGGATATAGACCTAGTAGAGGTATTGCTAAGTGAAAGATTATGTACAGTTTGATAGCTCTTTGAATATGGTTCCAAACTGTTCTCCAGAATGGAACTCACATTTATTTAGGGCTTTAATGTTTAAGACTTCCTGCACAGTTCAGAATATTTGTAGATTTTAAAAAACAGTATTACAATGCTTACCAGATGGGAGAATATTGGGGGCTAAGTAAAAAGGTGGTTTTACATGTATGTATGCATATATTTATTAACCTAATTTGCATTTTTTCTTTGTATCAACTAGCTAACATTAAGGAGAAATTGGAGGCAATACATTATCAGCTTCAGAGGACTGTTGTAAGAGTTTAGGGAAAGAAGTATATAATGTGTAATGTTCTGTTTCTGTAAATTGAAATCGTTCTCTGGGAGCAGATCCCTTGAGGAGCTTCTGGAGGCAGCCTTAGTTTCAGTTCAGTTCAATAATCCTACAATGCAGCCAGGAGTTGAAGTCCTTTACTGTCTCTTTCCAAATCTTATCTCCTTCACTTGGGGCTCGATTATTTTTCTGTAGAGGCCTTCCTCTCTCCTTGCTTCCCTGAGAGCTCTTGTCCAAATGTCTCCAGCCAGCTTCAGCCTCTTATCCTCCCAAATGTCTCTAGCCAGCACCACAGTGGAATCTCAAATGACTCTTGACTCTGAATCTCTGCCTCTGAGAGTGGGCTTGTGGGAGCTCCTTAAAAGTATGCTCTCTTATTTGGAACTATGCCCCAAAAGTTATCAAACTGTGCATACCCTTTGACCCAGCATTGCTGTTATTGGGCTTATATCCCAAAGAAATACTAAAGAGCGGAAAGAGACATATATGTGCCAAAATGTTTGTGGCAGCTCTTTTTGTTGTAGCTAGAAACTGGAAGATGAATGGATGTCCATCAATTGGAGAATGGTTGGGTAAATTATGGTATATGAAGATTATAGAATATTATTGCTCTGTAAGAAATGACCATTAGGAGGAATACAGAGAGGCTTGGAGAGACTTACATCAACTGATGCTGAGTGAAATGAATAGAACCAGAAGATCTCTGTACACTTCAGTGTTGTATGAAGATGTATTCTAATGGAAGTGGGTATCTTTAACATAAAGAAGATCCAACTCACTTCCAGTTGATCAATGATGGACAGAAACAACTATACCCAGAGAAGGAACACTGGGAAGTGAATGTAAATTGTTAGCACTACTATCTATCTACCCAGGTTACTTACACCTTCGGAATCTAATACTTAATGTGCAACAAGAAAATGGTATTTATACACATATATTGTATCTGGGTTATATTGTAACATAAATGTATGGGATTGCCTGTCATTGGGGGGAGGGAGTAGAGGGAGGGGGGCATAATTTGGAAAAATGAATACAAGGGATAATACAAAAAAAATTACTCAGGCATATATACTGGAAAAAAATTTCTAAAAAAAAAAAAGAAAGAAATAAAATGGAAAAAAAAAAAAGCTGGAGGCTCCAAAATCACTAGTAATGAAAGAAATATAAAATAAAAGCACTGAGGTTCTACCCCCCCCCCAAAAAAAAGTATGCTCTCTTAAAGGCGTGAATCTCATGGAATTCTAGTAAACATATTACTAAACTAGAGAACTGTTAAATACCATGCTAAATTAGATAATTATATCCATTCCAGTGATTTAGCACCTTATAAGAATCCTAACAATAATGTAGTTAATAAATAAAAGTTGATAATAATGATCATTCGAGTAATGGATTAGAAGTCTAAAGACAAGTTTTCTAGTTCTGGCTCTAACACTAACTACAACTAGCTGGGTGATACTGGACCAAAACAAAAACAAAACCAAACCAAAAAAAAAAAAAGCTTTATCTCCTTGGACTTTAGCTATTTCATTATAAATTGAATGGGTTGAACTAGAAGAACTTTAAAATGCGTTTTAACTCTAACAACCTAAGATAATTTTTTTTCCCCTTTCAGATGGAAGAGTAGAAGGTTAGAATAAAGCAGGAAAGGAAAAACTACAGAAGGCAAAAATTCTATATTATATCATATCAGATATTACCAAAAGATGCTGTTAGTGATGACATAAGCATACAATCCATGCTACTGGAGAGATTGAGGTTGGTGGGTCCTGTGGCCTCTAGAGTTCTGAAAACTGATCATCAAGCCCAGTACCAATATTAGTACCAACACCCCCAACTGAGCAGGGCCTCCCAGATTGTCTAGGGAGGAAGGATGCTCATGCCAATCAGTAGTAGTAATGGGCTTGTGAATAGCTATCCTTCAGTCTAAATGAAATGGGGAGACCTACATCAAAACCATTTGGTAGTGGCTAAGAAAAAGAAAAGTTGATCAGTGGAATAGGCTAGGTACACAGAACAAAATATTCTACAGCTATAGCAATCTAGTAGTTGACAAACTTAAAGGTTTTGGGATAAGAACTCACAACTTGACAAAAACTGCTGGGAAAACTGGAAACTAGTATGGCAGAAAGTAGGCATAGACCCACACTTAACACTGTATACTAAGATAAGGTTGAAATAGATTCATGATCTAGATATAAAAGAATAATATTATAAACAAATTAGAAGAACAGAGGATAGTTTACCTCTCAGATCTGTGGAGGAAGAAGGAATTTGTAACCAAAGAAGAACTAGAGATCATTACTGATCACAAAATAGATAATTTTGATTAAGCTAAACTAATGTAGACAAGATTAGGAGGGAAGCAATAAACTGGGAAAACATTTTTACATCCAAAAGATCTGATAAAGTCCTCATTTCTAAAATGTATAGGGAATTGACTCAAATGTATAATAGTTCAAGCCATTCTCCAACTGATAAATGGTCAAAGGATATGAACAGACAATTTTCAGATGAAGTATGTAGTCACATGAAAAGGTGCTCCAAATCACTATTGATCAGAGACAGGCAAATTAACACAACTCTGAGATACCATTACACACTTCTCATATTGGCTAAGATGACAGGAAAAGATAAAAACAAATGTTGGAGGGCATGTAGGAAACTGGGACACTGATACATTATTGGTGGAACTGTGAATGGATTCAACCATTCTGGAGAGCATTTTGGAACTATGCTCAAAAACTTATCAAACTGTGCATACTCTTTTTATCCAGCATTGTTGCTACTGGATTTATATCCCAAAGAGATCTTAAAGGAGGGAAAGGGACCCTCATGTGCAAAAATGTTTGTGGCAGCCCTCTTTGTAGTGGCAAGAAACTGGAAACTGAGTGGATGTCCATCAATTGGAAAATGGCTGAATAAATTATGGTATATGAATGCTATGGAATACTATTCTGTAAAAAATGACCAGCAGGATGATTTCAGAAAGGCCTGGAGAGACTTACATGAACTGATGGTGAGAGAAGTGAGCAGAACCAGGGGATCATTACACATGACAACAAGACTTTATGATGATCAATTCTGATGGATATGGCTCTCAAACCAGTTCCACTTGTTTAATGATGAAGAGAGCCATCTATACCCAGAGAGAGAATCTTGTAAACAGAGTGTGGAACTCAACATAGTATTCTCATACTCTCTGTTGTTATTTATTTGCATTTTGTTTTCTTTGTTTTTCTTTTCCTTCCTTCTTAATCTGATTTTTCTTGTGCAGCAAAATAACTGTATAAATATGTATACATATATTGGATTTAACATGGACTATCTGCCAGCTAGGGGAGAGGATGGAGGGAAAGAGGGAAATTTTTGGAACAAAAGGTTTTATAAGGGTCAATGTTGGAAGACTTATACATGCATATGCTTTGTAAATAAATAAATTAATACATTTTTTAAAAAGTTAAGAAATGGGGAGACCTAATCTCAAAACAAAACCAAAAACAAAAGCAATAGTAATAACAATCCTATTCTAAGCAATCAATAATAAATTGTTGAATTTTATAGCAAGGAAAGGTCACAAAACTGGTATCTCTACAGTATCACTAATAGCAACAACTTACACACAAATTCCCCCCCTCCATGTGCAATTACTATTTTAAAATTTTCTGTGTGACCTGCCAGATTGGCTAAGATGACAGGAACAAATAATGATGAATGTTAGAGGGGATGTGGGAAAAGTAGGACACTAATACATTGTTGGTGGAGTTGTGAAAGAATCTGGCCATACTGGAGAGCAATTTGGAACTATGCCCAAAAAGTTATCAAACCCTTTGATCCAACAGTGCTACTACTGGGCTTATAACCCAAAGAAATACTAAAGAGGAGAAAGGGACCTGTGTGTGACAAAATGTTTGTGGCAGCTCTTTTTGTAGTGGCTAGAAACTGGAAGATGAATGGATGTCCATCAATTGGAGAATGGTTGGGTAAATTATGGTATATGAATGTTATGGAATATTATTGCTCTGTAAGAAATGACCAGCAGGATGAAATCAGAAAGGCTTTGAGAGACTTGCATGAACTGATGCTGAGTGAAATGAGCAGAACCAGAAGATCACTATACACCTCAACAATAATACTCTATGAAGATGTATTCTGGTGGAAGTGGATATCTTCAACATAAAGAAGATCCAACTCACTTCCAGCTGATCAATGATGGACAGAAACAACTACACCCAGAGAAGGAACACTGGGAATTGAATGTAAAATATTAGCACTACTGTCCATCTACCCAGGTTACTTATACCTTCGGAATCCAATACTTAACATGCAACAAGAAAATTGGATTTACACACATAGATTGTATCTAGGTTATACTGTAACACATGTAAAATGTATGGGATTGCCTGTCATCTAGGGGAGGGAGGGGAAAATTTGGAAAAATGAATACAAGGGATAATGTTATAAAAAAATTACTCATGCATATATAATGTAAAAAATGTATAATTATAAAATTAATTAAAAAAATTTCTGCATGAGTATGTGTGCATGCACACTTAAAGTAAGTATATTTTCAAGGCAATGAGTGATAGTCTTTACTAGAAGCAGCTAAAAACTTAGCTTTTTTAGACCTTTTTTTAATGTCTTAGAAGCTTAGACCTTAGAAGCTTTTCAGACCTTTTTTTCAGCTTATCAATACATCTTATTCCCTGAATGCTTTTAACATAGATGCTATTTTGGAAATATAAAGTGTATGAGTTTATTAAGCAGGGGACCATGTAGAGGAAATGACTTCATGGTACTGATTTCAATATCAGGATTAATTAATCTAAAGAGCTTATAAATGATAAAGAAACTCATGATACTTTTTCCACAAATGAAGGACATTCTTGCTCTAAAAACTATGTCTAAAGAAGAATATCTATGGGGATATGAGGGCTTTTACTTTAAAGGTCTTAAGGAACAACATAGAGTTCAAATCTATTCAGGTTAAGTATCTTTGCTAGTCTGTGAAAGATGGGAAATAAGATGAGTTGGCTTAAAAAAAAGTAAAGGGAGTAGGGCATGTTCTACATGAAAGCAATATAAATATTTTAGGAGAAGGAAATATGTATAATTAGAATTTTTCTCATAATGCTTTATTAAAATATCTCCTAGATGATGCTAATAGGAGGTGAACCCGAGAGAAAGAAGGAAATGTACAATGATTCCCCACCCCTCAAAAAAGACCAATGTAGGACTGCTATCACAATAAATCACAAGGGTAAAATTAAATTATATAAAGATAAAATGGAAAACATGTCTCCTGAGGAAATTAATTTTCTTTTTCTTTGATTATATACTATCAGCTGAAAACATTCTCAATTTCCTGAATTAAGCAACTTACTAGATAGGAGTGCTATTTTTATTGTTCAGTTGTTTAAATCTTGACCAACTCTGTGACTCCATTTAGGGAATTCTTGGCAAAGATATAAAAGTGGTTTGCCATTTTATTTTCCAATTCTTTTTATAATTATAATGAGGAATCTGAAGCAAATAGGATTAAGTGACTTGCCCAGGATCACACAGCTACTTAGTCTCTGAGACCTGATTTGAATTCAGGAAGACGAGTCTTCCTGACTCCAGAATCAGTGGTCTACCCATTGTGCCACCTAGCTGCCCTGATCCATATTGGAAAAGGGTGTTAAAACTATGGACCAAGATGGCAAGATACATTCCATAGCCATCATCATAACCATTCACATTTCCATAGCACTTCAATAAGTCTATAAAGTAGGTGATACAATAATATTATCATTACTTTACAGATGAGAACACTAGAGCCTAGAGACAGATGAAATAACTTGGCTGTGGTCTTATATAGTTGAATGCTTATTTTGCAGACAAACAATCACTAAGAGGACTTAGTTATTGCTGGAGATGGGATCATTATTAAAGGAGAAAAAAATTCCCTCAGAAAGTAGCAGGTTTCCTCTTTGAAGGATAGCCAGTAAAGATTGGTTGATTACTTGTTGCAGATACTGTGAGTGTGACCCTTGTTTTGTGAAGCATTAGATAAAATTTCTCAAAGTACCTTCCAACATTCTGTAATCAATCAGCATATATACATAGTGCTGCAAATGAAACCTATTCAATAAAAATTAGAGATCCTTAAGTTTGTATTTTCCTAAAAATTCTACTATAAGAAGCTAGCTCTAGGATATCATTCATCACAGCAAATAATTAGTATCACATGAAAAAATGTGGCTTTTTATTTGGGGGGAAGTAAGTTCCAGTTCTCCCAAAGTAAATTTTTCACGTAAGGACCAAAACTTTATTTTTTTTTTTTTGGCATTTTTGATAAAAGAAAATTTTTCTTGAACATTTTCAGATTTCTTTAACGTATGAAGCAGAAGCTAATGTGACCTTTTTTGAGGATTCAGGGTCAGTTAGGAACCAGTGGGATGGAAAGAGCTATTTGCTTATGAATAGATGATCCTACATGCTGTGTCTTTCAAACTTGTGTTTGGTTTTTCTTTTTTCCTTTCTTGCTCTGAACTGTTTTTGTTCCTTGTCAAAGTTTGATTCAATTACATAGTTCTCTCCTAAATTTGCTGTTTTTAATCTGCTTTTGGTTTAAGAACCAGATAATCAAGGTTGTTAGAAATTAGGGTCATAGGATCATAGAGTCAGAGTTTGAAGGAGTTTCAAAAGCCATCTTATCCAAATCCTTCATTTTACAAACACTGAAACTGAGGCCAAGGGAGATGATGTAATTTTCCCAGATCACACAAGTAAATATCATGAGAGGCAAGATCAGAACCCATGTTCTCTGACTCTAGAGTTTCTTTCTACATTACCACACAGACAGGTTCTCATGGAAGGCTTCAGTTACTCTCCTCTGATTAAAAGCAATGAATTTTAGATTTATAGATTTTTCGATGCCTTTTTTTCTTTTTTTTTTGCTTATTTCCTGGTTCTGGGCTATAATTTGCAACATTGTAACAATATAAGTAAGCTCTGGATAAAATATTATTTTGTTTAGAAAAATGAACGCAAAGTAAGAATATATTCATTAATAGGGCTTATTACTTATTGGCCAGAAACTGAAAATCTAGTAGTAAAATATTTAATATTTTAAAAAATGCTAGGAATTAAAAAAGGTATGGAAGTATAAAGTCCTTATTCTATAAGTAGGGGCTATAAAAAATTCTGTTCAAGCTATTCACCATTTAATTTAAAAACTAAAAAAGAGAAATAACTAGCTGGTCTTCAGATCTTGGGGGGGGGGTCAATCAAACTTATAAAAGTGATTAGAATATTCTAATATTAAGAATATAAGATAGAGTAAATTTCTTGCAGTTTCAGAAAAAAAAAAGGTAACTGAAGAAGGAAACAATGAAAGAAATCACTGATAAAAATATTTTAGAAATTCCTGAGGTAACACTTGCAAATATGAAACTGTAAATAGTGTATGTAAATAGTATGTCATCAGCTAATGCCCTCTAGTGAAGTCACAGAGATGTTCACGAAACTTAGACATTATGTCACCCTTCTACTATGTCAAAAGATAAGCTTCTAGAACATATCACACATATTTTAAAATTTGTGTTATGTAGTATAGCAAATACTACAAACAGGCAAGAATACAAGAAATATTTTTCACTGTTTTTTTTTTGTAAACTATTAATTACGGAATTATAATTGATATTGTTTTAACCTTAGATTTTCTTCCCCTCTCTCATGCCCATACTCCCATTGGATGTTACATATTGATAACTTCAATGAATCTCTGATTTCATTACTTGAGTATACCCTATTACTCATGTGAATCACAGTTCAATCATGTCCTCAATCTTTGTGGTTTTTGTGTAAATATTCCCATAACACTCTACTGGAGGTCCACCTAATGCACTGGGGCCCTCATGTGGCAATAATGCAGACATACTGTTCATGTCAGCTCTCATTATATGCTACTTTTCTATTTCTTTTAATATACAATTTGTACTTAGTAATACTGTTTCAATTTATTTACCTGCTTATAACACCCCTCCTCAAATGCCTTTTAATAGTTTTGATTCCTCAGAGATTTTGTGTTTCATGATTGCCAGCTATATATCATAGGGAGAACACTGGTGCTAAACAGTTATATTTTTGATGCATGAAGTCTAGTGATAGTTTATAATATTCCAAATGCAATTTAACCTGCTTTCTTTTTTCTACTCAACCTCTACCTAGTCCATCCATAATGTCTGTCCAAAACACAAGTACTGATTTGACCAGCCTGAGTTGTCTATTGTACTGTCTACAGTATTTGGGACAAAAGGAATTCTTAATCATTTGGTTTTTCTGGTGAGAAAAGCTAGGTCCCTTACTATCATTGTAATGTTAGAAAAGTCACAAACTTTCTAGGTTTCAGTTTCCTCATCCATAAAATGAGAATTGGCCAAAATGTGAGACTTCTAAGATCCCCTATAACTCTAAACCTCAGATTTTATGAGTTTATGAAATCTAACTTTAAATGATTATAGATTTCATTTAGATAGTGCTCTAATGTTTGAGGGATTGAAGCAATTCACAAATAAGGGTATCTGCTGGATCTCAGCATTTATAAGGAATCAGAGAAATTCGCCTCTCCTTTACATTTTTTATTTTATGACACTTTATATTTATTAGAATAATGTGAATTTAAATAAATTTTATTTTGACAATTCTGAAACACTTTTTGAAATATAGATATTCTTGAGCATTACAAAACCAGGGCAGGAAAAAAAGAACACAAGGGTAATTTAATACAGTACTTATTTCATGTTGTCAAAAAATGGTAAAAGTAATGAAAATTGTTTTAAAAGTCTCCTTTCATAAGACTTTTTTTTTTTTTTTTTTTTAAAATAGGAACTACATCTATCAATCAAACACAGCCACAGAAAATGTTTTGCTAGTAGAAGAGGAAACAGATAAGAAAGAAGTTCAAGAATTATTTCTGGCACACTCTTCTATCTTACTTTCTTAAATGACCTGGAATAAGGAATTTCATTTTTCTTTGACTCAATTGCTACACTTATAAAAAAGGCATAATTTTACTTGCAAGCCCATTTCTTTACAGAAAGAATAATAGAAGGAAAGTATATATATCTTTAGTTGTCACATGGTAAAACCTAAGATTTTAAATAATGTTAGCGAACTGCTGCCCCAAAATTAGTCAAACCAATCTCATAGGGGATTCAGGAGAATAAATACTAATTTTTAAGTATCTATAATTAGTTGGGGGAGTAGCTAGAATACTGGTATTGGAATCAGAAAAGGCTGAATTCAAAGTCATTCCAAGCTTAATTTTCACTTAACTTTTATCTACTTTAATTTCCTCACCTGAAGATTAGGATAATATTATAATCTACCTCCCAGGAATGTTATGAGGATGAAATGAGATTATATTTGTAAAGCACTTCACAAACATTAAGACAATATATAAATATCATTATCATCATCACCCATCTTACCATTATTATCTTTGATGATAGAATGAATGAATAGCTGAATGGAGTTCATTCACTTTGGGATTTGGAACATGGCTTTTGCTAAACATGAAAGCCCCACTTGCCCTGACAGCTAAGTGAATATGTTTGTGGCGGACAGGGGAAGAAACAGGATAGTCTCCTCCACACTCTTTGATCTAGCTAGCCTAGCCTTCTTGTTGTTCCTTACACATAACACCCATCTCTTGCCTCTGGACCTTCACTCCCACCTCACCTCTACATCTTAGGTTTCCTGATTTCCTCTAAAACTCTTCAAACTTCTGTTCTTCTAGATGAAGCCTTTATGATTCTTCTTGCCCTGCACCAAAAATCACCTTTTATTTGTTTGTACATGTTGCTTCTCTGTCAATGACAATTTATGGAGCTTTCCTGTTAGGAATGTAAGCTCCTTGAGGGAACAGACTATTTCATTTTTGTTTCTATATGACTAGGGTCCATAATAATGTCAAGTTCCTTAGCGGGTACTTGATAAATGCTTCTTGCTAAAAGTTAAACTGTGCTTCAAATCCTCTAGTGAGAAGGCAGCTCATTTTCCTTTTGAAGAAGTTTAATTGTGAGCAAGTTTCTCCTTACATTATCTCTTTCTAACACCTATCCAACTATTTCTGCTCTTAGCAGCATAAGGAGAATAAATTTAATCCATCTTCCATATGAAAGTCATTACTTGATGGTAATTTGCTCTCTCTGCTCTCTTATGACCTGGAAAAGGATCATAGATCTAGCAACTTTTGACAAACAGAGGCAATTCACTGATTGATTATCTTTGGGCATTAGCAAGTGATTAGCATCAAGTACTGTTTGAAGCACTTTTTTGATGTGCTTTTTACTTCTGTCCTTCTGGTCTTGATGACATGCTCCTATCTTTCATAGACTCAAAGACTGGCTTTTGTCAAGGAAAGCAGCACCTTGGCAGCTGGTTCCCCAATCATAAGTCCAATTCTGGTCTTCCTCTGAATAGGACCAAGAAAATGATTGTATGAACCATGGAAACAAATGGAAAGATATTTACTAAAACATTCTTGGAGAAAATATCACACAGAGTTGCTTAAAAACCACTTAAAGGATGCTAGACATATTATATATTAATGGTGAGAGTATAAGTCTGCATAACAAACATTAGTATCTTTGTAAAAGGCAAAAGGCCGCTGATTGGCACAGTGAATTTAACCTCATTTCAGATTATAAAGAGACAAATATTACTGAAATGAGTCACCAACAACGACAAGATAAAAGAATAGGGACTCAGAAGACTAGGCAATCCTTAAAGATAATAAAATATGATTAAAAAACCCCAAACATTTCAGATTCAGTCTTTTACTTATATATCAATGAGTGGATGAGCTCCTCAATGTGGTTACTCCCTCCAGTGGTACTGATCCATCTATGTCTCTCATTCCAGGGGACTTTTCTTAATGTCTTTCATAATTTCTCTATAAAGTACCTACCCACAATGCTGGACACTTTCTTCTAGGGATTTCTAATATTTTGTGGGTGCCAGTCCTCAGGTCACCCTTGACCTATCATTTGTCTCATTATGTAATAAACACATATAGTTTTGGGATGACATATTTTCCAGATGTGATATTTTATGCCATTTCTTGCATATAAGTCATTAGTCATATTTTACTATAGTTTACTCATGCATAACATGCATTTCTCTATTGCTATTTCAGTTATTAGCAATTTGATTCTAGTGTTCCATAAACTATAGTCAACGAGTCTTATCAAAAGAATAATGATGTTAAAAAAAATTTTTTTCTGTCTTTCCTTATGTGGTAAATATATTTTTATTATAAGTAACCATAACATTTATATAGGGGTTTCATTCACAAATTTTCTTTTTAATAGTTTCTTCTCAATATTTTATTGTTAATCATAAAATATTATACTCACAGGCCAAGGCTGTAGATTTCCAAGTTCCTTTTCTAATTTTTCCAGGTCTGCAAATTTTGTGGCTCCATCAGCATCTGCCATAAGGACCTTCCTCCCTCGAGAAGTGAATACACCCTATATTTAGAAATATCAATCAAAACACTTTTAATAAAATTGACAAGAGTACATAAAGTTTTAATTGAATTACTTAATTTTAAATACTTAAGACTAAAGAATGAAGTAGAGAAAAACTAAAATTCATTCAGATCAAATAAATCATATCTATGATCATAATGTTCAAATATCTGTTACAGCCCAATTTTTGACTGTACAGATGCAAAGGAAGGATGGAAGTTTATTATTAACTGTAGGAAAGCTTTATGCATAGTGGATAAAGAGCTGGTCCCAGATTCAGGTAGACCAGCTTTAAATACTGCTTCTGCCATATAATGACTTGTGATCTGGCAAGTTCTTTTACTTTTCAATGTTTCAAACAACTTTCTAAGATTATAAACTATAGAAAAGATGCCCTTTTGCCTTGGAAGAGGAAGCTTTTAATTTTGAATTCTTAATACTAGTGGCGCTAAACTCACATTCCACCAGGCTGCAAAATGACTTAGAAAAATCACATAGTAACATTAACTATATCGTCCTGTATTTTTATTTATGTGTCTAAATATTTCCCAATTCTATTTTAATATCTTTTGGGGGCATTGAATTTGACCTTTCTAACTGACACCAATGAAGCTATAAGTTTTGTCCAAAAAAAATTTTTTTTTTAAAAAGTAAAGCAGTGTTAAATTTCTACTTTAGGGAATAATTTCACAATTAAATGCCACTTGGTTCAATAAATTTTCCCCTTATCTTGGCGCGCTCTCTCTCTCTCTCTCTCTCTCTCTCTCTCTCTGTATATATATATATATATATATATATATATATATATATATATATATATATATATATATATATATATAAAACAGCAGCAAATAATCATTTATTACTGTCAAAATGTTTCTATAATCTATATACCAACAACCCTTTTGAGTTCTGATCTATTCTCTAATCATCTTTCTAACTTAAAATTCACTTTCTCCGGTAAAACATGTGGCTTCTGGATCAGCCCATTACTGTATTACTTTAACAGCCTTGTTGTTTTCTATATCCTGAACATTTACTATTATAAAGTAAATATTCCTAGTTAATTTTTTATTTTATTTTATTTGTAGCCCAGACTGTAAAATCTTTGCAAAGTCCACTTCATATAATTCTATAACATATAATGGGCAATAAATATCGTTTAATTGTCTAATAAATTTCAGCATTTTAAGTTGTCACTAATATTTCTGTCAATTATCTGATTGCTGGAGTTGATAGTACTATTATTTGTAATATAAGTCAAATTGAATAAGGCTACTGGTAATTTTAAAGAAAGAATTCAAATAGATTTTGCTGAAGTTAAGGCTATATCATCAATAAGCATATTCTCTCTATATAATATAGTATTTTACAAAATATGATCCATGGAGTAAACATGTTTAGAAAATACAAGGTCTTAACTGGTATAGCAGGTGAAGAGCACATGTAGTGATAAAGTTTATCAACTTTTATGCTGTGGGGCCTTATTATAAAATGTCTCCTCATAAAATGTCTACAGAGAGTGGTCTATCTAGGAAATTGCTATCAATTCATCCAACTATCTACTTTATCAATTTGTTACCAAAGACATTTGGAAAATCATGGGGGAAAGTAATTTCAAATGATAGTTCTCTGTGTAGATTACATGGATATTACATAGCTATACATATAAAAAACTGAAACAAAATAAATATACATAGTTTGAATACTGATATACACTGAGAAATGTAGACATAAATGAGACCATTTCTATTTCTAAATGATAAATCCATATTTAGTGGATTAGCAAAATGATGTCATAATCATCACATAGTGATAATGATGGAATCACATTAATTAGAATATGAGTTTAAAAGCAGAAATAAAATCAGTGGAGTTTTACCTGACATTCAAGCAATATAAGTACATTTTTTAGTGGATTTCTGATAAACAGAATGCCAGAGAGGTGCAAAGAATTTGGAAATACGAATGAGAAGGTGAATATCAATACATGTAACCACCTGAAAGTAAAATGGTAAATGGAGATGGGTAATATGGATAATCATTTAACTCATAAATGGAGAGGTCATATGTACAAGTTAAGTCTGCGAGGCTTTATGCAACACATTCAAAAATGCATGGAAGCGGATGAATAATTTAAATGTTTGATTCCTCAAAGAATAATCTATATTTTAACAATTTCATTACAAATACACATTATTAGTAACACTGTTTAAAAACCAATAATACAAAAGAGGCAGTGTAGCATAGTGGACAGAGAGCTTGCCTTTAAGTCTGAAGAATTGGGTTCAAATTCTGCTTCTGAAAAACCATGTCTACTTGACTGGACAATCTCTAGAATTTGCTACGTCCTGATAGAGCCCGTTCAACTTGGGACAGCTTTTCCTGTTGTTCTATAGATTGAGCCTGTGTCTGCTTCTTTGTAACTGCTTACTCACTGCCAGAGGAAACAGAATCCCTGCTCTATATAAAAATTCTTCAAACATTTGAAAATGGCTATCAGATTTTCCCTAATCTTAGCTGCTCTACACTAAACTTATTTGATTAGTATTTCTCAACATCCTGATAACCCTTTTCTGGCCAAGCTCTAGTTCATCAATATTTATTCTTAATGTAATTCCCATAACAGGACATAGCAGTCCATTTATGGTCACATCACACAGTTGTACCTCTTCTGCATTCTGGACATAATTTCTATTATTGCAGCAAAATCCTTATTGACAAAGTAAGATAAAACAAATAAAGATAGTTACTAAATATTAATCTTCACTGTGAAATATGTTCTATGGAGCCAGAAACTGGGACACATCTGACCAGCTACAGAACACGGACATATTATGGCTGATATGCTCATATTTTAAGTAAAAGTGTTCATTACCGTCTTGATAGCTCCACCTTTTCCACGATTTTTCACCAGTGTTATTACTCGCACTTTGTCATTTCCATATTTTTGGCAATAATTAAGAGCAACCTGTTAAGCAAATCAAAGCAATTTAAAAAATTATTTTGGAATCCCAAGAAAATAGTAATCCCATATTTCTTATTTTGGTTTAAAAACCATTACTATATCCTATACATGGTCACCATTTTCTTCTTCTGGATAGTCTCCTCCTGTGGCTTTTATGATACTGCATTCTCATTTTAGTTCCTAACTATGTGACTGCTCTTTTCAGCATTCTTTGCCGGTTCATCATATAGGTCCTTCTCAAGAGTGGTGATTCCTCAAAGTGCTGTTATTAATGATCTCTTTCTACATTTCCTCCCTTGGTAATTTCTTCCTTAAATAAAAAAAAAAAAAAAAAAAAAAACACCAAACAAACCCTTTCTTGATCCTATCATCCCCTTAAGCTATTATCATGTATCCCTAATCTCTTTCTCAACCAAACTCCCCCAAAAAGCTGGCCAAATTTATTGGCCACTTTCAAAATTTAGCTTCTGACATTATTATAAGAAAAATGGTTCTCTTAAGGTCCTTAATGATTTCTTAATTGCAAAAACTCATGGCCTTTTCTCAGAACTCAACTTTTTGGACCTCTCCATAGTATTTAACATAGCTAATTACCCCCTTTCCCCTGATGCAGAATTCTTTTTTTTTTTTTTTTTCCTGAGGCTGGGGTTAAGTGACTTACTAAGGGTCAAACAACTAGGAAGTGTTAAGTGTCTGAGACCAGATTTGAACTGCGGTCCTCCTGAATTTAGGGCTGGTGCTCTATCCACTGTGTAACCTAGCTGCCCCTGATGCAGAATTCTTAACCATTTGTGTGTGTGTGAGATTATTTCATTGGCATATTGGTGGAACCTATACACCTGTTCTCAGAATGCTTTTAAAGATATAAAGGAAATCAGTGATTTTAAAATAGTTGTTAAAATATTTCTCCCCTAAGTTCATGGACTTACAAATTTTCCTATTTTCCTAGAGATTCTCTTCTGTCTGGAATTCTGTGACACTGCTTTCTTCTGGCCCTCCTTCTACCTGTCTGATCTCTACCTTTTTTGTTCCCTTAAAGAAATCATTATCCACGTACCACTCCACTTGTGATGGTGCCATAAAACTGTTTTGGGCTCTCTTCTATCTTCTCTTTTTGCTTTCTTGGTGATTTCATCACCATGGGTTCTCTCATGGGTTATCTTTATAGATATTTCTATATAGATATTTATAGATAATTCTTAATCTTTTCCCCACATTACAGTATCATACTTAGTTGCTTAGGATTTTTCCCTTAAAACCCACCCTTCTTACTACTTCCATTCTTCTTTTGAAGTCACTACCATGCTTATGGTAAATCAAGTAACTTTTGACTTTTGCCTCTACTGCTCAGAGCACAGAAACAGCTTCCTAACTGGTCTTATTAATCTTTCCTCCATACAAGTACCAAGTTGACACTCCAAAGGCAAAGTTGACACTCTATCCCTTCTCAATTCAAGAAGTTCAAGTGGTTCTATCTGGCCTCTAGGATAAAATGTAAATTCCCGTGATGAGCTTTTTAAGCCCTTCACAATCTGCCTTCAGCCTACTTTTCCAAGAAAAAAATAAATATTACTTTCCTTCACCTTGCAGCCAAACTAGCCTATTAGGTTTTTCTATACACTAGTCTATTGCCCGTTTCCAAGCTTTGGCACAAAGCTGCTGGCATGCCTGCAATGAATTCCTTTTTTATTTGTCTCATGGAATCATAGGCTTCCTTCAAGGCTAAGTTTGCTCCTATAAGAAGCTAAGTATTTTATTTTTTCCAACAAGGATGTAAGCTTCTTGAGGCCAGGGTGATTTGGTTTTCTATTTTTGTTTCCTCTGCACCAAGCACATTGCTTGGCACAGTAGCAGTTGCTCAATAAACTTGTTGAATAAATGAATGTATCTGATGCCAGGTGTTCAATTATCATCTCTATTCAAATAACTAAAAAAATCTCTAGCTTTTACCTCTCACTAAAGTTTTAGTCCCACCTGAACTATTTCCTTCTATATCTCTCTCTCTCTGAATGTAATATTGACATCTCAGATATATCCAAAAACAGATCATCATCTTCTCTTCTAAATCTGTTCTCCCTACAAGCCTTGATATTTCTGTGGAATATACCAGTCATCCAGGTTGCTACCTGAGAATTATTATTCTTCCTTCTCTTTTATCCTTCATATCTAATTATTTCACAAATCTTGTCAACTCATCTCCATATTTTGCACAATCCTGTCCTATTCTTAATTCATAGGGACACTATGTGCTCCAGAGGTGGACACTAATCACTTGCCTGGTTCAATGTAATAGCTTTCATAGCTTATAAAAGGGAGAAAATGCAAAGAAGTAATTTCATGCACGACAGTTAATATTTTTCTGTATGAATAACTACTAGTGGGGCTGGGAGTAAAAAAAAAAATCTCCTTTATTGGAAGTTTTTCTTCATTCCTTCCCCTATACTGACAGTTAAGTGGAGAGCAGTAGGAAAATATACAGGGAGCCTTGGTGAGTAAAAATGGGGCAGCCAGGTGACATCATATTACACAGAGCACTAGGCTTATTAGGAAGATCTCTTTTCAATCTGGCCTCAGACACTTACTCTGTGACCCTGAGCAAGTCATTTTACCTTTGATTTACTCAGTTTCATCAACTGTAAAAATGAGGATTAAAAAATACCAACTTCCCAGGGCTGTGGGGATAAAATGAGATATCTGTAAAGCACTAGCACAAGGCCTAGTACATAGTAACTATTACAAAAATACTAGCTATTATTATCATGTCTGATGTCACATTTTTCTTAGATAAAGTATTATGGAGCTATTTCTTTACCTGTGAAGTCTGGTCTTTGCTGCCATCATCAACCACGATCACTTCATATGTGAATGCTGGATCTTGTTTCTTCAAAAAACAAAAATGGAACATACAATTCAGCACAATTGTTCCTAGAAGAAATCCTGGTAAGAGTTTAAAAATAATTTTATGTAATAACCTAGGATGATCCCTTCAAATTAAACTAAAACTATCTTTAGTATAAGAAAATATATACACACACATATAATACTAAGATAAAAACAAGAATGAAGAGAGGCAGTTAAGCAAGGAGACAGAAGAGTAATTACTGACTAGCTATCTGTTTTATCTATACCAGGGGAAGTAATTCAATTTTCGGTTTTCCTTAGACAATGTGCTTAAGTTTATACCAAAATTATATTCCTTCTGGATACAATGTCATGTTTCAAGTCATGAAATAAATCAGTGTCCTTAAAGGAATTTTCCAGTAGGTGCTCACATTATTTTAAAGAAGATAAAAAAATAAAAACAAACAAAAAAAACCCCACTAAAGAATTATTTAAGAGAAAACATTTTGTTCTCAAAATCTAAGGGAGATTATTTGAAGAGAAAATACAAGAGTATAATGAAAAAAGACATTTGGAATTAAATCAATTTACAGATCTAATTTATATTTCCTTAATATCTGCTGATGTTAAAAGAACACAGTGATACTATACTACTGCATTTAAATGAAACACATGCCAATTATATTATTTAAATTCAAGTTGGGAAGCAGCATGGTATGCTGCCTTTGACACATATTGGCCATGTGACTCTAGACAAATCCCTTAACCTGTGAGTACTCTGGGAGACTCTCTAAGGCTCGATGTTTCAGAGAAGGGGCTGATCCTCATGGGTAGAAGGAGTTTGCTCAATTGTGAGTTCCCTATGCCAATGAAATCACAGGTCCAGTCCTTAACCCTATACCTAAATCCAAATTATAAAATTAGGAAACATAAATGAAAGATAACTTTATTTTGTGCAAGTATTAAGCAAGACGACTAAAAACAAAACTCTTATCACTCAGGAAATACATATACAAAAATATATTTTAATATGCTAAGTATGTTAATATGTCTCTTAACAGGATGCCAATCTTTTAGTAGATGTGAATAAAATAATAATTCATGAGTTTAACTTCTGGTTCAATAATTCCCAGGAACACTTCTACCATGTTATTCATTGGATAAAACTGTTTACCACAATCATACAGTGTAAAGTCCGGGCTAGCTACTCTGAAGGGCTCAGAATCAGTCCTAGTCAGGGTAATCCTTGTAATTCTAATAATACAGAATCCATTTTTTATTAGGGAGGTGCCAAATTACTGACTGCATTTTATGACTCACAGATTTTAAACTGGAAGGGATCTCAGGGGCCATTATGCAATCTTCTTAATTTACAGATATGTTGGATAATATTGCTGGAAAAGGAGACATTAGTAAAGCCAACTTTCTTTCCCTAACAAAAAATTTCCTCTGAATATCAAAGCTGGCATGCCTTAGCCCAAATAATATTTGAATAGAAGTAGTTCCAGAATAGTTCAGCTTATTAATTAATAGTAGCCAGAAGGTGTAATATTTGAGTATGAAAAGTATTAGGTTACAAAGAAAGAATTCTGAAGGATGTACTTTATAATTTCAATTAGATATGAGAAAATTTACATGCTGGCTTTGTCATGGTGCCTATAGAAGCATTCCATGTACACAATTTACCACAAGAATGGTATTTCGCTCTTTTCCAGGGATGAATTTAGCCTCTAGTCCAAATCAAAAAGAGTATCTCTACTCCAATGAGGTTTTTTTAAAAATTAATTAAAAGATCTTTGCTTTGAATAAAAAAAAATTTACCTGTCTCATCTCTAGATACCCCAGAGCTTCATCCATCATCAGAGGCACTGAAAAAAAAAAAAAAAAGTATTTAAATATTGCTTCCCAAAATTTTTTATCAAGTCAATAACTCAATAGTAAGTTTGAATATGTCTTTAATACAACTAATAGTATGTAATAAATACTATGGAATAGTTTCACAAATAAATTGTAAGATAAGCTGTCATAAACTAACCTGCTTCAAAAAAGGAGGATCTTACAGTAACCTATTAACAAATTTGCTACTAAGGAAAAATATGCTTTCTGCTAAAGGAAACACTATAGGCATTGAAAAAAGTAAGAATTCTTCCTATAACTGAATCATACTAAAGAATCTTCATTCAAATGAAATATTCAAATGATATAGTTCTTAAATTCAAATGAAATATATTTTAAATAATCATTATAAAATGCTGTTCTCTTTAAACTGTTAAAATTCTTGATTTAATATAACATAAACTTCTTTAAGAGCATCTCCAGAATCCATCAAAGTGTTTTGTACATGACAGTCACTTAATGTTTGCAAAATTTTTGAAAAGAATTATTTTAAACTATAAAATCTTTGCAAAGTGTCTATCATACCTAAATTGCCAGTATGGGATTCTACTCCCTTCTCTATGCTTATTCTTCTGTCCTTTACTGCTGAAATGGATTTGCTTTTGATCTGTATAATATTTAACTGGCAAGGATAAAGTTAAATAAAAAGAAAATTATTCAAAATTTAAATCAGTTCAAGTTAATGCTTCTTTCAAAGGGTATGGTCAATTGTTTTAGCTGAGGTACTTTTTGTTAGTCATTATAGATTTTCAGTAAGAAAATATATGTGAATTTCATAGACCTTTTCACATTTCTTAATAGATGACCTACTTCATATTAGTTTTTGAATCAAAGGAGTAGATCTAAGGAAAACAAATGATCATTTCTCACAATACAACTCTAAATAAAAGTTAATGAATTGATCCAAAAATTTAAGCTTTTTTAATGTATTGATCAGTTATGCTACTTTTCTTTTATTCTCTTTCAAAAAAGTACTATTTGTTGTATGGGATGGTTCTGTGGGAGGAGGTAGGCAAATACTGGGAGAAACGGTGGTTATATTAAACAAAAGCCATCAATAAAAACACATTTTTTGAAGGTGGCCTAGCTGTACCTGATCTAGAACTATATTATAAAGCAACAGTCACCAAAACCATTTGGTATCAGCTAAGAAATAGACTAGTTGATCAGTAGAATAGGTTAGGTTCACAGGACAAAATAGTCAATAATTAAAGCAATCTAGTGTTTGACAAACCCAAAGACCCCAACTTTTGGGATAAGAATACACTATTTGACAAAAACTGCTGGGAAAATTGGAAATTAGTATGGCAGAAACTAGGCATTGACCCACACTTAACACTGTACACCAAGATAAGATCAAAATGAGTTCATGATTTAGGCATAAAGAATGAGATTATAAATAAATTAGAAGAACATAGAATAGTTTACTTCTCAGACCTGTGGAGAAGGAAGGAATTTGTGACCAAAGAAGAACTAGAGATCATTATTGATCACAAAATAGAAAATTTTAATTATATTAAGTTAAAAAGCTTTTTTACAAACAAAACTAATGCAGCCAAGATTAGAAGGGAAGCAATAAACTGGGAAAACATTTTTACAGTTAAAGGTTCTGAAAATGGCCTCATTTCCAAAATATATAGAGAATTGACTTTTATTTATAAGAACTCAAGAACTAATAAATGGAGATCATATTAATTAATTATATATATATATATATATATATATATATTTATGGGCATATTTTTACTTTACTAATTTCCATGTCCTATACATGAGCTTATGTTAATATGATCTTTCTCATATATTTAAAAAAAAATCTAAAGAGCAAAAACTAGATGTTGACTTAATTTTCTTGGCAATAACCAATTACATGCCACTATATGCAAGACATACAAAACCAAAAGTAAAACAGCTTCTTCCCTCAAGGAGCTTACTTTCAATATGTAGAAATGACATTTCTGTATGTAGGTATACACAAAACATTATGGGCAATTTTGAGGAGGAAGGGAGTAGCACTAGTAAAAACCAGAAAAGGCATCATGTGAGTGGAAGTTTGAAGGAAATTAGGGGTTCTTGAGGGTGGAAGTGAGAAGAAAGAACACTGCAGTCATGGAGGTAAATGGTGGAATGCAGTTCAGTGAGAAACACAAAAATAGACTGACTGGAACATATATAATATGTTAGAAAGGTGGTTAGTAAAGGGTCAAAAAGGAATTTATATTTGATATTAAATATGAATGATATCAAATATAAATCAAAAACAAAAAGAAAAGAAAATCACTGACATTTATTGAGAAGGGAGATATGATTAGATTTGTGCTTTGGAAAATAACTTGGAAGCTGTATGGAGGATAGATTGGGGAGGGAAGATTTGGGATAGGGGACCCAATTATCAGGCTACCGCAATAGTCCAGGTGAAAATGACTGAAAGCTTAAAATGAGATGATGTCCTTATGACTAGAGAGGAATAAAGATTAGAAATGTGGATTTGGAGGTAGACTGAAGGTTCTTCCTTCAGCTCCTTCTAGAAATATTATGGAAATATTTCAAAATTATCTTAGTCTTTGGTCTAATCTAAAAGAAAAAACCTTCTTTTATTTGTAATGTCTGCCTCCTTCCTCTACAAATCAGTCTAGGAAAAGCTCCTCTTTGAAATAATTATGAAGGAAAAAAAAAAAAAAAAAAAAAAGAAATAATTATGAAGGTGACAATATAAGGACAGAAGGCTCTTGACAGATCTACATAAACCAAACTAGGGAAATGATCCTTCTAAGAAAGTGAACTTTCTTTTATTGGAAGTCAATCAATCAAAAACATATTATGTGCCAGGTACTGTGCTAAGCACTAAAGATATAAAAAGGCAAAAATAGTAGCTGCATTCAAAGAACTCACAATCTAATAGAAAAGACATGCAAACATTTACAAACAAATTACAGATAGAATAAACTGGAAATAATTATGAGGGAAAGCACTAAGATTAAGAGGAGTTGGGAAAGTATGAGATGGGAAGTATCTCTGAGTTCCCCTTTGAATATTCTTGACAAAAGTGGCCCCAGAAGGATTTCAAGGTTTTGGGACAATGATTATCCAAGAGCATTCCAAAATAGTGACTATGAAGTAAACAAAATGTTAAGTGAGCTTTTATCTTGAACATTTTAATTTTATTTTTATCTCATTGTGGAATCCTATCTATAATCAGGGACTGTTAAATAAGCAACTCTGGAATGGCAGAGAGTAGAGTGTTTCAGATTCAGAGTAACACTGTCAGTCTTGATATTCTCTCTAAGCAGAAAATCTTAGATGAGAATAATCAAGACTTTAAAAAAAAAAAAAAAGTTTCTTTCAGGCTTGTACCTAAAACAAAGGATTTTATTCTACATGAGGCAAAGGGTAGGGATGGAAATGGAACCAAAAGTGATGCCTCATTTGTAAACTCAGACGGTGATTGAATGATTTTCTCAACAAAAATAGGGAAGTTCCGAAGAGGTATGGAGTTGGGGCCTCTCCTTCTCATTAGCTGATTCTTCCCATAAAATTATTGTTTCCATTTTAAAGGCAGAGGCCCAGGTCAATCAGGTCTTCATTCTTCTCCAGGCTGCACCTCTGATTCCTTGTAAGCAGACTTTGTCTGCTATATCCCTACCTGCATGCCTTCCCAACCTCTTAGTTTTTCAGTTTTCGTCTTCCCATATTAGAATGTTAAGTTCCTTGAGGAAAGGTAATTGCCCTAACTGTATTTGCATTCCCAGTGCTCAGCACAGTGCCTGACACATAGTAAGTGCTTAAATAAATTCTTGTTGATTTGACATATTAGTCAGAATAAATAAAAAGTAGTTAGGTGGAGATAATCTTAGCAGTTGGAGAGTCTTTATTTGTGTCTTGAAGGAAATGAGGAATTGTAAGAAGTGGAAGTGAGGGGAAATTGCATTCCAGACAGGAAGGACAATCAATGCAAAGGTTCAGAGATAAAAGGTGGAATTCTGTTTGTGAAGATCAGAGAGAAGGCTAATTTTATTATACTGTGCTACATAGGAAGGCTGGAAAGATAGGTTTTAAAAGTCAAATAGAAAAGTATATATTTGATCCTGGAAGTAACAGAGAACTACTGTAGTTTACTAAATAGGGAGTGACTTGGTAGGATCTGCACTTAAGGAAAATGATTTTGGAAGCTGTATAGAAGATGGACTGAAGTGGTGAAAGAATGAAGCAAGCTTTTTCACTCTTATCACAACCCTAATCATGGGTACATCTTAAAATTCTGCATTCTCCCTTAATCCTCTATTCTAAAAGCCTTGCCATATATTTCACTGAAAAAAAACCAGACCATTTGCTGAGAGATTTCTCTTTTTCTCTTCTCCTCCTCACTTTATATCATTCAGATGTATTTCTCCTATGAAGATGTGGCCCTCTCCTTGCCAAGATGAATCACTCTACTTGTAACAGTGATCCCATTCCATCCCATCTTCTTCAGTATACTGTCCTCTCTATTACCCCCACTCTAATTTACCTTCTTCTTACTCTCTTAACTCAACAAATTCTTACAAATTCAACAAAATCCAACCTTAGCATTCAAATTGATTGCCTTTGTGTACATAAGCTCTTCTCTCTAGGTTTTCTCAATGCTTTTCTCTCCTGTTTTTCCTCCTACCTTTGACCATTCTTTCTTAATCTCCTTTTCTAATTCTTCATTTAGCTAACCAAAGTGTCCCCAAGGTTATCTGCCGGACCTCCTTTTCTCTTTTCCCTCATCATATCTTTTGGATCTCATCAATAACCATCAATTCAGTAATCATCTCTATGCAGATGATTCTCACATCAATTTGGGTTCTAAGCTGTCTACTGAATATCTCAAACTGTAGATCTCACAAACATCTTAAAACTTAACAGGTCCAGAACTAAATTTATTATCTTTCTCTTCAAACCCTCCCTTATTTTGAATTTTCTTACTACTGTCTAGAGTAATCATCTTCCTAGTCACTAAGGCTGACAACTAAAGTGCCATCCTCAACTCTTCATTCTCTTACCCTCCATAATTAACTCATTGCGAAGTCTTGTTGTTTCTACCTTCACAACATTCTCATATATACCATCATAACATCTTCTCATGTTGCCACCATTTTGGTACAGGTCTTCAACACTTCAACCACATACCATTACAAAAGTCTGCTAGTTTGTCCCCCTACCTTGAATTTCTAGTTTACTCTAGTTTATCCCTTCACTCAGCTGTCAAAGTCATGTTCCTAAAGTGCAGGTCTGACCATGTCACCCTTTTATTTAATCAGCTCCAATGACTCCCTCTAATCTCTCAGATCAAATATAAAACCCTGTTTGACCCTCAAAACTCTTTACAACTTACCCCCACCTCACCTTTCCAATTTTCTTACTCCTCATACCCCACACATAGTATGTGATTGAGAGACATCGCCTTTTTGATGTTCCTTTAACAAGACATGTCCTCTACTGCCTCTGGGCATTTTTACTGGCTACCCCTAATGCCTGAAATGCTCTCCTTATATCTACTCCTGGATTCTCTGGATTCCTTTAAGTCCCATCTAAAATTCCTCCCTCAAAAGGAAGCCTTTCTCAAACCTCCTTAATTTTAGTAAATTCCCTTTGATTATTTCCATTTTATCCTATAAGTGTATCTTGACTGTACACAGTTATTTGTATGTTGTCTCCCCCCATGAGATTGTGAGCAGGGACTGTCACTGATTTTTCTTTGTATTTCCAGCATTCAGCAATGTGCCATTCACATAGTAGGTGTTTATTATATGTTTAATGGCTGACTGACAGTGCTTTTGGGAGATCTAATTTTATGGCTGTGTAAAGGACAGAGTAGAGTATTCTTTCACAATCATTATTTTTGCTGTGGATTTGCTCTAGCTGAATCATGTGTTTCCTAAAATGCTTTGCTGAGAACTGAGCACACTCTACCTAGTTGCTGTCTGATGTAGGGCACAGATGTTTAACAGCATTAATTTTTAAAGATGAGGAAGCTGAGACCTTGAGAGGGGAAATGACCTGTCTAAGAACATAAACCTAGTTAATGTCAGACCAAGGATCTGAATTCATTTTACAGTTGCCATGCAAACTATCTTTCCTCCTTATTCATAAATTTGTTTTACTCATTAAAATTGCCTCATCTTTACTCTGTCTTTAAGAGTGTTCTAATCTGAAGGGATATATTTGTCTAAGTACGACCTTTTCTCAAGTAAGTTTACAGAGTTTAGGGCCTATGCCAGGTAATGATTGCTTGGTTTGATTCTCTTCCTTTGGAGATATTGTAGGGAATCTTTTACAGGAAATATGATAGCTCTATAAGAACATCATTCTTAGAAAAATACCATCCCTACTTTGATCAAAAGTACTCCAGTTTTTTTTGTTTGTTTGTTTTTGTTTTGGTGACTTATGCTTATAATCTTGAAGGCCCAGTACTAAGCACACTGGGAGTATCCAATATATACTTCTAGATCAAATGATCTTTTCTTATTCCTTGTTCTTTCTTCTATATTAGTTATATCATTCTCTTCAAAACTACTTCAACCATCATCAAATTAGTTCAGACACTAATGACTTTACAATTATAAAATCTTAATGGCCTCAACTAGTATTCCTGCTTTGGCCTCAATTTCCTTCTATCTGTCCTGCACTGTTATCAGTTTTATTTTCCTAAAATGTCAATTTCATGAAATCAACTTGCTTAAATCCTTTAATGACAGTGATGGTTTCAACTTCTGAACTTAATATTCAAAGCTCGCCACTATCTGGCCCTAACCTATCTCCCAATGAACTCTAGTATCAACTTGTGATCTAGCCCAGGAGTTCTTAAATTTTTTTTACTTGCAACCTCTTTTCACATGAGAAATGTTTAGGTGACATCAGTATATGGGCATAAAAATAGGGATACAAATCCAACACTTACTGAGAAGAAATCATAAACTAACAATCCCCACATTCAGACCACAGTTTCAAGAAGCTGGGATAGAGCCAAACTAGTTTTCTCACTGTGAAATACATATTTTTAATATATTACATGCTATATGTTAGTCTAGCACAATACCTTAAAATGAGACTTTAATAGGATTTTGCTGAATTTAGTTTATTATTTAAAATAAATTTGGTATGGTGAAGTAAGAGATATCAAATATGGGAAGAAATGGGTTTAAGTCTCACCTTTGGCTAGCTATGCTCTTCTAAATAAACAACCTAACATCTCAAGAATCTGAACAACTGAGAAGAAAAATTGCAGATACAGTGTTAACCTGAACTGGTAGAGGGAGTTTCCTTTCTTAGGAGTTCCTTATACCAATGAAATCACAGCCTCAGTCTTTATGCCAATATTATCCAGATGTTTCGCATCTTATGTTCCTAACTAAAATATTAGATTCAGGTGCACAAGTCATACTCCCATGTCTACTGTGTTTTAGCATAGTGCTAGAGAAAAAATAGCAATTCAAATCTTTGTCTAGTATTCATTTAACTATGAAAATAAGAAAATTGAAGCGAATAATATTTTATATAAGCTCATTAAAAATAATTTCAAAGAAATAAATGTTCTGTAAAACAGAATTATTTAATATATTATTATTATTACATATTAATATATGTATTATTTAATAACCATTTTGTAGTTGCCTAATAGTTACTGACATTTTGCAAAAGAGCAAAATCTAATGCTAGGACATAAAAGTTCTTTCCAACCCAAGTTCCTTCTCACTACCAAAACCAAATTGTACTTACATCGTTTTTCTTCATTATAAGAAGGCACAACAATGGATAACTGCTTAGTTGGTGCGTCATGTATAGTAGGTAAAGCTTCCTTCTTGCCAGCTGCATTTAAAAAGAAATTTTCTTCCTTGCGCCAGCAAATGTTTGGAATTTTGGTAGCAGACAGAAATGCAACAAAAGAAAGCTAAAAATAGAATAAAATATGCAGTTATATGCATTCTGGTTTTCTTCTTTTAGGTTATATAGTACAATTAAAATAGTTTCCACAATATAATTTTATAGAATATAGCTATATAATTCTGAGTATCCTATTGGGATATATAAAATTGAAATAAAGGCTGGCCTTCACTCTGGGATTCTTTAACAAAAATAACAACAGTAATAACCACTAACATCTGGAGAGTAACATTTTTTAAAATAATAGCTTATTTTAAAAACATATACAAAGATAGTTTTCAACTTTCACTTTGCAAAACCTTGTGTTCCAAATTTTTCTCCCTCCTTTACCTTCACCCTCATCCCTAGACAGCATGTAATCCAATATAGGTTCAACATGTGCAATTCTTAGTAACATATTTCCACATTTATCATGCTGCATAAGAAAGATCAGATCAAAAAGGGAAAAAGGAAAAAAAAGGTGAAAATACTATGTTGTGATCTACATTCAATCCCCACAATCTTCTTTCTGGATACAGATGGCTCTCTTAGCTACAGTTCTACTGGGACTTGCCTGAATCACCTCATTGTTGAAAAGAGTCAAATCCATCACAGTTGATCACGATATAATCTTATTATTGCTGTAGTATCTTAACATTTTCAAAAGGTTTTATTTGATATTCACAACAATCTTAGATGGTAAGGTGTACCATTATCCCCATTTTACAGATGAGAAAGTTGAGGCAGGCAGAAGTTAAATGACTTGTTCAACATCACAAAATTAGGAGTTGTATAATTGAACCTAGCTCTTCCTGAGTGCAGACCCAGAGCTCTCTGTTCATTGCAAGAGACCCCAATGTGGTGCCCAAAAAGGTTGAACATACATTGCTGCTGCTACCATACAAAAAAACTATTCTTGAAGGATCCCTTTCCCTGTGGACTACTACTTTTCTCCTCTACCTCTAAATATCTGGAGAACCTGAAAATATCTGTGAAAACTTACCTTTTGCTTCCCTCCTTACTGTTTTGCTTCTACTCCTTACTAATGGCTAGATTCAATTAACAATTGCAGTCCTTGCAGTATCATTTTCCCAGGGAGTCATCTTAAACTTTTCTCTACTTCTTATGCACACCTACAATTAGTTGGTAAGTCTATCATTTCTACTTCCATATTATTTTATACTTTTGACCCTTCCTCTAGTCTACTGTAGCCATCCGAGTGAACTTCTCCTTGACTAAATTATTATAATTGCTTCCTAACAGTCTTTTCATCATCAATCAAACCTCTTTCTAATCCATCTTCCACATCACTAAGTGATCTTTCTAATACTATATAATCGTCATAAGATTCCTATGTTTAAAAAAATAAAAAATAAAAAGCTTGTGTGGCTCTCAGAATTCTAACTCTGGAATTCAAGTCTATTCATAATCTGACTCCAATCTACTTGTCCAATCACATCTCATATCACTTCTCCATGTAATCTATGCTTCAGATTCGTATTCTTCCTCGTGACACTCTTACTCTCTCCCCATACCTGAAATAGTCTCCTGTCCTAACTGATCATATCCACCTGCTGAAATACTTCCTCTTCCTTTAATATCTAATTCCTCAGATTCCTGTCTTGTTTAAGAGTCCAGGTGAAAGTATTATCTCCCTCCTCAAATTTCTCATAACCTTTATTTGGACAGCACCTTTGTACTTATCCACTTTCTCTCTTTTTCTCATCTGATTTTTATTTGTTTATCCTTTTATTCACTCATCACTCAGCTCCCTGAAAACAGGTGAGTTTTTTACTAAGGCAATTGGAGTGACCTGCCCAGTATCACACAGCTAGTGGGTCACTGTTAGGTTCTTACTAAGTGCTAATGAGATAATGAGATATTAGGTTCTTACTAAGTGCTAAGTCAGTATTTGACAATTCTCTAGTTCAGGAGTTTTACTTGTGAATTCCTGGGGAAGAGCTTGCATGCTTAGGAAGAGCAAGTTCATTGGTTGGAGTAATTTTTCCCAGAAGCCCTTGGATTATCCCACCCCCATTCTCTGGGAGGATAAAAGAGGGCAGCTCTGGAGGAGAGACAGAGTTACATCTGGACAAAACTTGAGGCTGCTCTGCAGGAAGGGAAGTCAGCTCTCTACAGGAAGAAGAATCTGTCTGAGAGATTTGAGTTGACATAGCAGATCTCCTCCCAGAGAGCGATCTGCAGCTTCTGGAGATAACAGCACATTACAAATTGGCGCCCAACATGGGGCAAGGACTTTTGCTTATCCTGACAAGGATTGATTCTGAGCCCTTCAGAGGAGCTAGACTGGACCAATGCAGGTCACATTTCTTTTTGCATGCCAAGAGTTTGGCAAAGTGCACAGAGTAGTTGCTCAATAGATTTACCAAACTGAACTTACTGAATCTCCCTGAATAGCTGTCTCTTTTCTCAAATTTCTACATCATGTTATTGGCACTATCATACCTTCCAAACACCTATGCTTGAAACCCTGAGTCATTTTAAATTTTCTCTCCTTTATTTCTCAAATTCAGTAGTTTTTTCTAAGTCTTCATTCTTCTTGACTTTTATGCTACCTGGATAGCTGAAAATGCCCTCCTATCTCCCTAAACTAATCTATTTATTTAGTGCTATACCAATCAGACTCCCAAGAAACTATTTTAATGACCTAGAAAAAATAACAACAGAATTCATATGGAACAACAAAAGGTTGAGAATTTCAAGGGAAGTAATGAAAAAAAAATTAAATGAAGGTGGTCTAGCTGTACCTGATCTAGAACTATATTATAAAGCAGTAGTCACCAAAACCATTTGGTATCGGCTAAGAAATAGACTAGTTGATCAGTGGCATAGGTTAGGTTCACAGGGCAAGATAGTGAATAAAAATAGCAATCTAATCTTTGACAAACCCAAAGATCCCAAATTTTGGGATAAGAATTCATTATTTGACAAAAACTGCTGGGAAAACTGGAAATTAGTATAGCAGAAACTAGGCATGGAGCCACATTTAACACCACATACTAAGATAAGATCAAAATGGGTCCAAGATTTAGGCATAAAGAACGAAATCATAAATAAATTGGAGGAACATGGGATGGTTTATCTCTCTGACTTGTGGAGGAGGAAGGAGTTTGTGTCCAAGGGAGAACTAGAGACCATTATTGATCACAAAATAGAAAATTTTGATTACACCAAATTAAAAAGTTTCTGCACAAACAAGACTAATGCAAACAAGATTAGAAGGGAAGTAACAAATTGGGAAAACATTTTTACAGTTAAAGGTTCTGATAAAGGCCTCATCTCCAAAATATACAGAGAATTGACTTTAATTTATAAGAAATCAAGCCATTCTCCAATTGATAAATGGTCAAAGGATATGAACAGACAATTTTCAGATGATGAAATTAAAACTATTTCCACTCATATGAAAGTGTTCCAAATCACTATTGATCAGAGAAATGCAAATTAAAACAACTCTGAGGTATCATTACACACCTGTCAGATTGGCTAAGATGACAGGAACAAAAAACGATGAATGTTGGAGGGGCTGTGGGAAAACTGGGACACTGATGTATTGTTGGTGGAGTTGTGAAAGAATCCAACCATTCTGGAGAGCAATCTGGAATTATGCCCAAAAAGTTATCAAAATGTGCATACCCTTTGACCCAGCCGTACTACTACTGGGCTTATATCCCAAGGAAATACTAAAAAAGGGAAAGGGACCTGTATGTGCCAAAATATTTGTGGCAGCCCTTTTCATAGTGGCTAGAAATTGGAAAATGAATGGATGTCCATCAACTGAAGAATGGTTGGGTAAATTATGGTATATGAATGTTATGGAATATTATTGTTCTATAAGAAATGACCAATAGGAGGAATACAGAGAGACTTGGAGAGACTTACATCAACTGATGCTGAGTGAAACGAGCAGAACTAGGGGATCATTATACACTTCAACAATGATACTGTATGAGGATGTATTCTGATGGAAGTGGATATCTTCAACATAGAGAAAAGCTAATCCAATTCCAACTGATCAATGATGGATAGAATCAGCTACATCCAGAAAAGGAACACTGGGAAATGAGTGTAAACTGTGAGCATTGTTTTTTTTTGTTTGTTTGTTTTGTTTTGTTCTGTTTCTCTTCCCAGATTATTTTTACCTTGTGAATACAATCCTTCCTTTGCAACAACAACAACAAAATTCGGTTCTGCACATATATATTGTACCTAGGATATACTATAAGATATTTAATATGTATGGGAATGCCTGCCATCTAGGGGAGGGGGTAGAGGGAAGGAGGGGAAAAACTCGGAACAGAAGGGAATACGAGGGATAATGCTGTAAAAAAAAAAAAAAAAAAAAAAAAAATTACCTATGCATATGTACTGTCAAAGAAAATGTTATAATTATAAAAATTAATAAAAAATTAAAGAATAAAAAAAAAAGTATTAGGAGAAAAAAATAAGGAAAACACTGCTTCTGAATACAATGAAATACATACTTTCTGTGGTCTTCAATGTAGTAAAATAAACACACACACACACACACACACACACACACACACACACACACACACACAAAATGCCCTCCTATCTGGGCCTATAGTATGTTCTCTCCTGTTTACCATCTCCAAAAAGTCTCCTTTGCTGTACTGTCATCCATATCCTTCTTTCTACCTCTGCTATACTCAAAGGTCTATCCTCGGGCCTATTTTCTTCTCACTGGACAACATAATCACTTCCATGGTTTCAATTAATCATTCTGTGGAGGTGACTTTCAGATCTATACTTTCATCTTGAGTCTCTCTCCTAGGCTCCAATTCTATAATAAACAGTCTACTGGACAATTCAAAGTAGATGACCAAAGGCTTCTCAAATTCAGTATGTCTAAATTAAAATTCATAAATTTTCTCCCCTTTCCTCCTAGTCATTCCTCCCACCCTAACTCATCTCTCTTTTGAACTTTAAATAGTTCTGTCAAAAGTGTCACCATTCTTCTTATAATACTGGGCCATCTCTGACTCCTCACTCTCCCTTCCCATTCATATTCAGTTACTTTCAAATTTTGTCATTTCTATGTCAAAGAAATCTCTGGCATCTATTCCCTACTTTCTACTTCCATCTGTCACCTTAGCTCATGCCTTTCATTACTTCTCATCTGGACTTCTGCAATAGCTTTCTAATTGGAATTCCTGCATCCAGTCTCTCTCAGACCTGACCATATCACTTCCCTACTAAAGACTCTTCAATAGCTCCTTATTACTTTAGTTTAAAATGTAAGCATCTTAGTGTGGCCTTTAATGCCATTCAACTGACTTCAGACTGTATTGTCTTATATAATTTCTACTTTACTAAGTAGTAAAACTGAACTACTTGTTGCTACACATAATATTCCAAATCCTATCTCCATGTCTTTGCACACAGTATCTCTTCATACTCAAGAATTCACACCTTCATTTCTATCTAGTGGCACTTAGACCATTTATTCTAAGTCCCTGAAAACCTAAGCACACTCAGTGACTTGACCAAGTATCAAAAGTAAAGTCTGAACCCAGACAATCTTTCTACTGTGTGTGCCATTGCTTCAGCTGTCTAAACAGAAACCATTGATTCATGATTGAGCTTTTACCACTATTCCAGCACCTACCTTGATGGTATACAGAGCATGTACTATTAAAAAATAATTTCTGAATCAATGTTTTATCTAGATTCATTTGATCAAAAAGTATGCCCTAAATATCAAATACTATTTATACAGCTGCAAAGTTTATCCACTTTGGATAAAATTCTATAATTATTCCATAGAATTTCTTATATGGACTCAATATAAGTTCCCAGTTGTATATAGGCAACTTGAGAGAACTATAATTACAGATTCTTAAACTGGAGAAAATTTAGCTAAAGTATGAACACTCCTGTGTGTAGCTGAAACAAACTGGAGACAGATCATGGGGACTGTAGCAGAAAAACTGGGAAGCCACAGAAATGATGATGAGCCAGGTACTGAACTTATGAGGGAGAAGGAAGAATGTCTTGAAGCAGAGATGTTAGCCACAAAGATAAGACATAATGGAACATACCTTAAAGGGAAAAGATCTGGCTACTGACTGAAAATAGCAGAGAAAATGCTAGGTAGCAAGAAATATACCAATTCTTCCTCCTGGCCTTAAATGTCAGGGATTGTGATATATGAGTAGAAGCCAGATTTGGAAGACAGTGTCAGGAAAACAAAGGTTTTTTCAGATCACAACAAAGAGGCAACATGAGAAGATATCTAAGTGAAATATTAAGGTGGTAGCTAGGTGAATGAAGGGGTCGATGTGAGAAATGTTGGAAACCACTTCTTAGATCGGCTAAGATGACAGGAAAAGATAATGACGAATGTTGAATGGGGATATGGGAAAATTGGAACACTGATACATTGTTGGTGGAATTGTGCACAGATCCAGCCATTCTGGAGAGCAATTTGGAACTATATCCAAAGGGTTATCAAATTGTTCATACTCTCTGATCCAGAGAGTTTCTACTGGAATTATATCCCAAAGAGATCTTAAAGGAGGGAAAGGGCCCCACATGTGCAAAAATGTTTGTGACAGCTCTTTTTGTATTGTCAAGAAACTGGAAACTGAGTCGATGCCCATCAATTAGAGAATGGCTGAATAAGTAATGGTATATGAATATTATGGAATATTATTTTTTTATAAGAAATGATGAGTAGGATGATTTTTAGAGAGGCCTGGAGACTTACATGAACTGATGCTAAATGAAATGAACAGAACCAGGAAATCATTGTATTCAGCAACAACAATATTATGCAATGATCAATTCTGATGGACGTGATTCTTTCCAACAATGAGATAATTGAGGGGAATTTCAATGATCTCATGATGAAGAGAGCCATCTACACTCAAAGAGAGGACTGTGGGAACCACAACATAGCATTTCACTCTTCCTGTTGCTGTTTGCTTGCATTGTTTTCTTTCTCAGTTTTTTTTTTCTTCTTGATGCAAATTTTTTTTCTGCAGCAAGATAACTTTATAAATATGAATACATATAGTGGGTTTAATATATATTTTAATATATTTAATATGTATTAATTAGGTTATCTGCTACCTGGGGGAGGGGAAGGAGGAGAAAATTTGGAACACAGGGTCATACATGCAAAGGTCAATGTTGAAAAATTACCCATGCATATATTTTGTAAATAACAAGCTTTAATTAAAAAAAGAAAGAAAGAAAAATTACCTAAAAAAAAAAAAAAAAAAAAAAAAAGAGAAATGTTGTAAAGGCAGAAAAGGTAAGATGTGGCAACTGATTGGATATGTGGGGTCAAGGCAAATGAGGCAGCAAGGATGATGTCAAGAAACTATGAACCTGAAAAACCAAAAGAATGGTAACTTTAAGCTAAATGAGGAAGATTGAAAGAGAGAAATGTCTATGAAGAAAGGTATTGAGTTCAGTTTTAGACATGTCAAGCTTAACATGTTTCTGAGGCATCTAGTCTATGTCCAATGCAGGGTGCACACAGGTATGTTATATCTCCCTCAAGACTTTTGCCTTCTCCCACCTCCTTTGCCTTCTCCTGGACTTACCTGCTTTCCTCAACCACCAAGAAGAAGATCCCTAGCAGGAAAAGACAGGAAAATAAGATCTCTCCTTTTCCATAACTAATCTCTGCTCTTTTATTGTTTTCCTAGCTCTCCTCCTGAAGTCTGTAGAAAATAGTGGTTCTGTGCAGGTTAGCATGTGAGGCGATAACCTTAGTTATTATGCTTCGTTTATATTATACCTCTGATTATTAAAAAGCTGATTTTTCCCCCTTTTTTGTTTTTTTCAGGAAGCAGCATGCACAATATACCAGATGGTTAATAAATGGTTGATGAATTTAATTCTACAGTGTTTGACAGTTTCAATTTCAGGAGTGGGGCAAATGCTAGATTCTTTCTCCCTCCAAAACAAACATGGTTAAACTATCTGAAGCAATTAGTATTGCCCAATTAGATAAAATGACCTGCTGGAATTCACCATTTACCCAGATACAACTCTCAAGATAATAAGACAAGAATACATGCATTGCTTCATCTAGTGAGGAAATCTTCCAGAATAGCGCTGGAAATAGTTAAGAGAAGTCCAAACTGTCAGCATTTATAAACATAAACTGCCTAGAATATTATTGTCTATAAACATTCAGTTCTGCACCATTTATTTACACAGGCATTAGCTAAAATGTCCTTTTAAAATTCTTCCTAATTGGAAGTATCTGTCAGAGTAGAGAGAACAAGATTTAACTTCTTAAACAGTCTCTAACAATGAGATTAGGATCTCTGTAAAGGGACAAATTAATTCCAAACATATAAAATAATCTAAGCGCACCCCTACTTCTTCTTGCTTCCAACTGATATCTTTTTCCATTCATTCATTCATTCACCCCTCTTAGCATATAAGAACTTTTTCAATTGCTCATTCATGCATTTACTTATTCATCTCTCCTTCAGTTATTATTAAGGGATTACTTCTGGCTCTGCTCTGCCACCACTTTCTGTCTCGCTGGGCAACATGGAGAAAAGACTAGAACACGTGGCCAAAGAAACGAGGAGGAAGTATCTCCGGGTCACGGTGTCCAGAAGACTGGGAAGGCAGGAAGGGCTGGACAGCAGAGGAGGGGTATATATCACCTCACTGACGGTGAAACGCCGATGTCTGGGCAGATGGAGTCCAGACTCGGACAGGGCAGTCTACACCAAGGAAGAGTGAGGCAGAATGGTTGGGTGCAAAGAGCACCAATCTGGAGGCAGAGAACCTGGATTCAAATCCTGGGTCTGATAGTAAATTATGCTGAGTCTACTTTCCTCTTTAAGCCTCAATTTCCCCATCTGTAAAAGAAGGGGTTGGGCTCGATGAGCTCCAAAGTTCCTTTCAGCTCTAACTCTCCGGCCTAGGACGAGGACTAAAGGACGGGGATACCAGCCTGTCCGAAAGGCTGAAGAAGGGTCTCGGTCAGTGACACAAGGCGGGGCTGCCAGGGCCTGGAGCCCAGGAAGGAAATGGTTCCCGGGGAAGTCGGGCCCGCCAGGTCGGGGTCCCGGATCCCTCCCCCTCCTCACCAGGATCAGCGCCGCGGCCACCAACGCCACGACGAGCACCGCCAGCTGCTCCAGGAAGGGCCCCATCCTCCATCCCCTAGGACTGAAGACTTCGCTCGATTTGGCCCTATCCCGCTCCTACACCTATGCGGAAACGCAGACCACTCGACCGCTACGGCTGCGGCCGCGCCCCGCCTCCCGCGTCGGGAGGGACGCCTATCCCCAGCCGGATCAGGCCAGCTTCTACAGCGCCGCCTGCCGGCAACGCGTACCAACGAGTCTCGCTTTGACAGGCTCCCATCGCGCATGTGCATTTTGCTCCGCCCCTCGCAAGCGTTTCCAGCCCCAGGCGTATTCTTTGTAATATTCGCCTTAACTGGATATTCTTTCTGTTCTTTGGACAGTCTGTTCTTAATAGTATGAATTCTTTGGGGGCAAGGGGATTGTCTCCTTTTCCCATCAGACCAGTCTCCAGGAATCCAGTACTGGATCCCTGGTTATACCTCTCTCATTCCCAGGAACGACCTCTCCTAGAGATGACTATTTTGATCTGTCTCCTAAGAAGTTGAATAAATTAAGTGGCGCTTTTATTTGGTGTATAATAGGCTCCCTGTAAAAATAAGTAAACCAAAAACGTGCCAGAGTTCGCAGTCACTTAGCAGAATGCGCAGTTTGGTGGTGGCAAAAACTAAACCCTCTCCCGCGCCCGCGCGCGACACACGCCGGCCTGAGCGAAGAAAACCTCCCCATTCTTCTCCAGTGGAAGAAAAGGACAGGGAGGCGGACGCATACCGTGACTTGATCAAACGCACTACACTGGCCGTCACTCAAGTCCTCCCTCTTGTCCAGCTCGTAAACTTTCTACACATCACCCGTTTAAAAGCTTCTGAAGAGGCCAGCATCTGGAAGAGACTACCTTAGCCTGATTTCCCGAGTCCGTGTACTTTACTTCCCCAAATGGAGATTCGCTAAAGTTCAAAACCAAAGAAAACCAGAGAGATGTCGTTTCATTCAGTGCCAGACCACCAGGCTAGCAGCGGGTCCTGGCCGCTTTTCCCAGTCGTGTCTGTCCCAAGGCAGGCTAAGCTGCCGCACTCCGTGTCGAAAGTGCGGAGGCGGAGCGGATGCCGAGGAGGAGCGCGGCTGGCGGACGCCGTAAAGCACGTGGGAAACGTGGAACATGGCGGCTGGATTCAAGTGAGTCTCCCCGGGGTACTCCATCTGGAGGGGCGGCAGGGGCTGTGGGAAGAGGCCAGCACCTGGGGCTTCTGGAGCAGCGGCGGCAGAGGAAGAACCGAATCCCGCGGCCTGCCCGCGTGGACCATCCCCGGACTTCTGTGCCCCGGGATTCCCTATGTCTGTGCCTACCTAATGCTCCGCTTCTCCTTCCCGGAGCGGGGTGTTAAGGGGGAGGGAATCGGCCTTCGGGGCTATCTGCTGTGCAGGTGATTCTTGCTCTCTGCGCCTCTGGCTAAAAAGAGTCGAGCAAAGCTCCCCAAGCACCCTGGGTCGGGGCGCGCAGTGTCGGAGCCAGGGAAGCTCCTGAGCCTCTCTGTCCATTTGGGTCTTTCGCGCTTCCATCCCGGGAGCTCCGCACTTGTTGCTGCAGTTGCTAGTAAGTAATGATCATCTGGTCTAAGGTGTGCGGTGCATGTAGTATAAACAAAGATGTGACTGCTGCTTCTACCACAGCTAAAAAAGTCCAGCCCTAAACATAGCAGTTGGCCAAATCAGTAAATGTTTAAAGACGTGAAGCTAGGGCTCCTCCAGAAGAGGGACAGTAGAGCTGAAGCTGCACAGGGACTCTCTAAAAACTAGCAGGATTTTGTGATGTTAAGGAGATTTAATAAATCGATTGTTTAGTGATCTACAGATTAACAGCCAACTCTTGTTAATAACAACGGAATGAATAAACTTAATTAGGTAACTTGAAGTATGTTTGCTGTAGAATTCTTGTGAATCAAAATAAAATTTATTTTTAATCATTTATTTCAGAACGGTGGAACCATTGGAGTATTATAGGAGATTTTTGGTAAGTAAAGGCCACTGTGTATATTTAGAATTGGAGAACTTTTTAAATTCCCTCATTTTTCAGATGTGGAAACTGAAGCCTAGGGAGGTTAAATAACTCGTCAAGGGCCCATGGAGTTGATGGTAGAGCCAGGAATTAAACCCAAACTTGTTGTATGCTTTGCATTTTTATCATTGTTTAGTTTAAATTAGATTTCAGCCAAACCTTTCTACAACTCACACATGATATAGAGAAGAATGAATGGTTATATTTGTAGGATTTTTAAGGCAAATATATGTGAATCATGTTTGTTTATTTAGAAAGAGAACTGCCGTCCAGATGGAAGAGAGCTTGGGGAGTTCAGGACCACTACTATCAATATAGGTAAGAGTACTCTGTGTCCTTAAAAAAAAAAAAAAGAAAAGAAAGTAAATGCTCTAATACAAAACTAATTTTATATGTAGTGCTTGTTGGATAGTGGTGATAAATTCTGGAGAGTTTTAGAAAAAAAATTTTTTTAAACAAACATATTTTGTTCCCATTTACCCATCATAAATTGTTTACTCAGGCATAAGTATGAGTCAATTGTGAAAAGGCTAGAATGGAGTAAGAAGTGGTATTGGAAACATGGTCTCTTATAATAAACCAAATCTTATTTTAACAAATATAGCCACAATAAAAATTTCTATATGGAATACTGTTAAGCCCCATTTTGTTTCTAGAATGTACAGCAATCAAATCCAGTAAAGCAAAAGATTCAAAATGTTTTGTAATGAAATCCTAGACTTTGTAAGTGACAGTGACTTGTTTTTAAATACAAGTCATACTGTTCAAAAACAGGTGGCTCTCTGTTGCCTCTGGTATAAAAGCAAACTCTTCAGCCTGGCACTTTTAAGCCCTTCCCTGTCTGGCTCATACTTACCATCCCAGTCTTATTTCATATTAATTTACCTTCATACAACTTCGTATTCCAGCCAAACTGGCCTACCAGCTACCTGTTCTTTAGTCTCTGCATTCCAGCTGTGGTTTTTTACATGTTGATTCTCATGTTTGGAATGCATTCCCTCCTTATCTTAGCTCTTCTTAGATGAGACCTTCTAATGCCATCATTTCTGATACTCCCACTTCTACTCAAATTTGCCTCATATTGTACTTATCAGTATACTAGTCATATCTCCTTCAAAGAACATAGATTCCTTAAGGACAGGAATTGTTTGGGTTTTGTCTTTATATTCCAGCACCTGGCACAGTATGAATGTTTGTTGAATTGAACTATACTTTAGATAGTATTAGATTATTTTCTGTTCATTGACTAATGAGGCAAACTAAAAGAAAAATTCAATGATTTAACCAGAACCTCCAAATACATATGAAACCATAATGGGTTTGGTTTTTTTTTTTTTTTTTTTTAAACCAAGTGGACAGAAATGTTAAACCTGGTAATAATTACTGGTAAGATGACTTTTGAAATTTTTTTTCTAATAAATTTTTTAATCTGTTAAATATCAGGTTCAATTACCACTGCAGATGGTTCTGCTTTAGTGAAGTTGGGAAATACAACAGTAATTTGTGGAGTTAAAGCGGTAGGTCTCTTTTTCATTTAATCATCTAAAAGAGTTACCAAATTAGTTTCATTGGTCATTTTTTTTTTTTTACCAGACCTTTGATTTCATCAGTGTAGGGAGCTCCTGGTGAGGAAACTCTCTCTACTAGTACAGATGGAGTCTTGGAGACTTACCTGGGACACTGACAGGTTAAGTAACTTGGCCAGAAGGACGTAGCCAGGATGTGGCAGATGCTGGACTTAAACCCAGGTTTTTCCTTACTACCAGGGAAGCTCGCCATGATGCTTCTCGTTTCTCTTATTAGATGGTAATGAATATCTGTAACACTGCAGTTGATTGGAAAATTAGGTAGCATTTTTTATAAAGTTTTTGTTTTTATTTCCAATGAGCAATTTAGGGATTAAATTGATTATAACAAAAACCAAAGAAACAAAGTTCAGTAACGACATGCTAATTATGACATAACTATTTGGATGTATCAGAATTGGAATTCATTTTTAATTTTTCACATTTTAAAAATTTGAGTAATTAAGATTCTGAGGGTAAGCCTATATTGGTAATATGAATTTGTAGTTAAAAGTTTTATTTTCAGGCATTTACTTTGTTTGGAACATAATGGAAAACCTAAAGTATTCAAAAGAAAGTAGTTTATGTGGTAGTGTGTTTATAGACCTGCAATATCAATTTTTCTTTTATTATTTTCTTTTAGTAAAAAAGGGAATTTTTTTGTTTTGTTTTGTTTTCTTTATAGGAGTTTGCAGCACCTCCAGTAGATTCACTCAATAAAGGTTATATTGGTAAGTTAAATATGTTTTTAAAAATATTAATTAGATATATCTCTTTGTTTTAGAGTTAACAGGTTAAAATATGTAAAGGAATAAAGAAAATATTTTAATATATTTAAAAATTATATGCATATCCTTCAAATATTAAAAAAGGATATTTCCAGAAAATGTTTTTTATTATCCAGTAGAAAAAACATTAAATTAAAAAGTAGTGGAATGAATTTAACACAACACAACAGATTTGATAGAAAACTGTCACATCCTAAAATCCTCCCCTGATGTGCTATTTTAGCAAGGGTCTAGACCCTGAATTCTTGAAGGCTATGCTAGCAGAATACAAGTTTTGGGCAGGTCCTATGAGGCAGATGAAGACATTCAGGTATGGGTGTAGAGAAAGAGCATGTTAAATTTCCAGAGAGTAGTCTAGCTAAGTGTGGAGAGATTCATCATTAGTTTGGCCACAAGATGATAGATTTTTTTTTTTTTTTGGCCATGACTCATTAAGACTTATCTAGTAAGAATTAGGAGGATTATGATTTATATCAGTAACTATACCTTGCCCATTCAAATATATTACAAAGAAATTAAATTCCATTTAGAAAGCAGATGGATAACAAAGGATCCTTTAAAAATACCAATTATTCCTATGATATATTTGTAAATTAGCTTTTATGAAGTAGATTTTCAGTTTTCAATCAGATCAAGTTTGCTTTACTTTCATGCTTTGAAGTCACTTAGTCACCATTCTGTTTGGTCTCAGGATCTCTTTACTTTCTTAAAAACTGAGCATTAGCTCCCAAAACTTTTATGTGGTTTTATCTATTAATGTTTATATTATAAATAAAAATGTATTATGAAAATATTTTTGATCTCATGGACCCCCTGAAAGAAGAGGATGGTTCTCCCTATCATATATTTTTGAGAACTCTCACATAGTAATCAACACATTAAAGTTGACTTCTACACTTAAAAATTTAAGCTTATTCGGTAATGGATCTTTGACTAACCACTAAATTCAGGTTATTTTTGTCATTACATGTTTAAGTATGGCGAGGGTAAGTAACATTGTATATCTAGTTGCACCAAAAGATTGTTGTGAAGATTGTTTCCAATAGGGACAAGTTACAGTTACTGAGATTTGCCGGAGATATTTCCTTCTTGTTACTTGTTTCCATTTGTATCTGATTCTGTGACCCCATTTGATGGCCATTCCCTTCTCCAGCTCATTTTATAGATGGGGAGCTGAGGCAAACAGAGTTGAGTGACTTGCCTACTGTCACACAGCTAGTGTATGTCTGAGGCCAAATTTAAACATGGATCTTCCTGACTTCAGGTCCAGAACTCTGTATTTATTAAATAAACTATGGGAAATCTCTACTTTTTGTAAAAGTTTCACCCCAGTATTTGAAGTCTTAGCAACTATAACTACTCTGCAATTCTTTAATTATTCACACTTGTTTGAGCTTCTCCAGCAGCAATCATGTCTTATATTTGTATGCCAAGTGTTTTCATATTCATTCTCTTCTTATTCTAGTTGGATATGTAATTACATTTCATACACAAGAATATTTTGTAATTGGAGTTATCTGTAGAATGGAATTTGATGTGTAAATAGAGGCATTTTGAGCCCCATCCAAAGCCTTTATTTCCTGAATGATCACAAATATGTTGTTATAAGGCAGGACCATGGAATGGACAAAGATAGAAATGATAAGGAAACATGCACATTTGATAAGTAGCCTCTTTAACAGAGGCTTATTGATTTATTATAGCCCTGTTCAGAATCACTGAATTGGAAAGGATCACAAAGGTCATCTTTGTGATTGAGCCCTTTACTGACCAAGAATCCCTTCTACAGCATCCCCAACAAGTGGTAAGGTCTTTAAGGGCAGGGATTGCTCTTTTCATTTTGTCTTTACTCTCCAATATCTAACTATACCTTTCTTATGCTTATTAGATTGAATTGGATGCCTTGTCTCACTGGTGATTTATATGGAGCTTGTGGACTATTAAAACCTCCTGGTCTATTTAATGTAAACTGTGTATAAGCACTTTTATCATATTATGTTATGAATTTTATTTTTTAAACTTGTATAATATCAGACTTTACCTTTTTTTCCTATTAGATTTCATCTTAATAAATGTAGCCAGCCCATGATTTTGGCCTGTTAAATCTTTTTTTTCAGATTCTGTATGTTAGCTATCCAAGCATTTGCGTCATCTGAAAATCTTGCCAATTATTCCTTTGAGACATAGGTATCAATGTTCACTAGCACAGAACTAAGGACATAATTTTGTTGCATTCTGTTAGAGCTCTCCAAGTTGATATTGCATTGATTCATTACTCTATACTCTTTGAGTTCATTCATTCATCCATCCAACTCTTGATTATGTGTAGTGTGCACATATGTATCTTGTATAAATTTTGCAGCACTTATTTTCTAAAGGTTTCTTAGGTTTTAACTTAAAATAGTTTGCTAATGTGACAGGTTGCATTTTAAATGTAAATTCTTAGCAATTTTCCCAGTATAATTCTGGGCTAAGATGGCTTTTCTTCAGATATTTAAATATATCTTTTATATCTGTCAACAATGAAATTTTTGTTATAGTTACAAAATTATGTAACAATACTTTGAATTAAATAAATGTTAAAAATCCTATATTGTTACACAAACCACTTTACATATCACTTGATCCTCAACAATATTATAAGGTAGGTACTTAATACCTATTTTACTGAGGAAAACTAAGTCTCATGACATGCCTATGATTATATAGCTAGCAGTGTTAGCAATAGTTTATCTTAATTGTGTTCAATTTCATAGCTTAGCAAAATTTTTTTCTTTTATATCCTAAAAACCCAGTGAGTTAAGATTTTTTTGGGAAGGGGTTACCCTTATTAAAAACAGAATTGAAGCAGAGATTATATGAGCATCATGGCTATGAAAGTGAATTAATAGTGGAATTATTAGATGTTTTTGTAGTTTTTATGGGCCACTATTTTGTTTTTCTCTGTTACCAGAAACATTTCTTTATGCTAATATATAATTCTCAGCTCTTCCATGTTCAGAATCAACACATTTAAAAAAGGCTAAAAGAACCCATTGTGAATTTTTAAGTTAAAGGAAATCCTTCTGCTGGAGACACTTACTTTGGAAAAGAAGCTAAAAGAACTTAGGTTACTTTTGGGAAAATTAATGCACTTGCAAGAGAATAAAAATATTTTGGAAGAGTACTTTAAATGTTAGGAAAAAAAACACCTTTTATGTAGACTAATAGGGAATATAATCTGAAATGTTTAGCTAAACTACTCTCCTAGAAAGTGTCTTAGAATTTAGATCAGTCTTCCTGTGATCACTAGGGACCTGATATAACAAGGACTGACCTTTGCGCTTGCTTTAGTATGGCTTCTAATGTTTTAATTTAATTTAATGTCTATGAACTTAGTTAATACAATGAGAATGCATTTATTCATCCCTTTGCCCCTTGCACTTTTTTCAAATTGTTTGCTAATTCCCAATCCATTCTGTCAAAGACAGACTCTTGAGAGTCTCAGATTTGTAATGGATATCAGGAGTTATTTAGTTGAATCTATATCTGAGCAGGAATATCCTGGATCACAGGGTATTTATTGTTGTGCTTACAAATGATTTTCTATTTTTAAAATGTTAAAAATTGAGTTTGCCATTTTGAAAATGTATTGAAAACAGCATTTAATAAGAAGTTTTGGTATGTGACTTTTCTTGAGTTCATAGTTGTAGAGTGGTTCCCCACTCCCCTTTTTTTTAAACAGTTCCAAATGTGGATCTTCCACCTCTGTGTTCATCAAGATTTCGTTCTGGACCTCCTGGGGAAGAGGCCCAAGTGGCTAGTCAGTTCATTGCAGATGTGATTGAAAAGTAAGACATTCCAATAATTTGAGCATCCATGGCTTTCAAGTTAATTTTTACTTGTAACTTACTCTATCTTCTCTCTTTGATCCAGTTCACAGATAATACAGAAGGAAGATTTGTGTATTTCTCATGGAAAGGTAAGAAAAAAATAAAGAAGCATAATAAGTGATTTCGGGGTTTTTTAAGTACTGTAAGTTTTTGATTTTATTTTGTTTGGAATGGAGTGGGTGTGAAATGTAAAATCACCCAAGTTATAGGTGGAATAACAATAAAGATATCCATTTTAGAAAATAAATACTATTGAAAAACATACTGCTTATTTAAATCTCTTGCTTTTAAATTGCTATAGGTACTAATTTAGAAGAAAAAAAAAACTTGAAGCATAATTCATCTCTTCTACTAGTCTTCTTCCTTTGTTTTTTTAATCTTGAATTCTTAGCTGTATCAACAGAATGTATGCTCTGCGGTCCCAGATGCACGTCAAAATATTCATGAGCAGACATTTGGCTATCAAGCAATGATGAACATTGTTTTGGTCACAAAAATTCTCTATATAATACATGGTTGTCCTTTCCATATTGATTACCTCCCTATAATCTGGAAAATCCATGTAAATTTTTTTGGCCCCATGTTCACACCAGAATTTTTTTTTTTTTTTCCTTTATGGGATGTTTACTATAACTTAATGCAAAATTTGGGGTATTTCATCCTAGACTCTGTGTTGTCTCTTGGCTTTCATCTATCGTCTGTAGCTTCTGGAAACGCCTCTCAAAATTCTCATTTGATTTCTTTTTTTTTTTAGGCTGACCCTTGATATACTGAAACTGCAATGGGGAAAATTGCCGTGTGGAAGGGATAACTAATCTTTTGTTGGGGGGGAGTGGACTGAGGCAATTGAGGTTAAATAACTTGCTCAGGATCACACAGCTAGGAAGTGTGATTGTCTGAGGCCAAATTTGAACTCAGATCTCCTGACTTTAGTGTTGGTGCTCTATCTACTGTACCACCTAGTTGCCTGGAGTAACTAATGTTAAGACAACAAAAAGAAACATACTTTTGCACTGATGGAGGGCATACTTACAACACTGAAATTATACATTCTTGAAGTACTAAGTTATTCTGTATTGGATTATGAAGTACTGGATAATGATTCTTATAGCATTTTTAAAAGTAGTTATGTAAAGCTATTTCAGATTCCTTTTATATTAAAAAATAGAACCACTTCAATCTCAAGATTCGTAACCCCAAATTGTTTTTGTTTGTAATTTGTTATTAATATCCAGCTTACTAGTGGATGTTTATTTTCTCCTTCCTTAGCTTCAAAGAAAACACACTTGACAGTATCTTTTATTGCTCCTTTTTTTTCCCACTAGCTCTTTGTCCTTTACTTGACATCTTGAAAACGTGTGCCTTATTGGAATGTTCTCCAGTGTGTTCTATCTCTGGCTCTTTACACTCAGAGATTTCCTCTGTAAATCACAAATTCATTCCTCAGATTTCAGTTACGTGACATTCATATGCATATGACTCCCAAATTTGCATCCCTGCATCCCTCTATCCAACTGAAGACATTTCCCCTAACATGTCTTGTCAGCTCTTAAAAGTCTGTGTTCAGCACATACTCTTCGCTATTACACTTGCACTTCCTGTTTTTGTCAGGGGCACTTGCATTTACCCAGTTTCCTGTATTAGAATTTTGTTACCTTTGTAAATTTGATTCAGCAAGTAGACTTTAAAGGAATTCAAATGAAAAGCTGCGTTTCTACCTTATTCTGAAGGCTGTACTAAGCCACAGAGGCTTCCTGAATTAAAGTGATAAGACTTGTGCTTTTAACTTTATTCACAAAGTGCTATGGAGAATGGATTAAAGAAAATAGGAGATTAATTAAAAGCATGTTGTGCAAGTCTGAGTAAAAGGTGATGACCAGGTATTCATAAGTGAGAAAAGAATTTGAGAGGCAAGAAATGTTATGGAGGTAGACTTGGTAACTGATTAGAGTGAAGGCAGGGATGGGCTTATGGGATAGCCAAGAGCTATAGTTTTTTGAGGTTTGCAAATCAGTATTTGAATTTGAATCAGAATTTGAATTCTGTCATGTATTTTCTCACAGGAACAATGCTACCAAATGGTAGTTAAGTTCCCCAAAACTATTTAACCATTAAGGTACTGTGCAATATGCTGATGAAGATGAACAGTAATAGATTTCTCTAGGAAAAAAATTTAGATTCTAAAACTGGGTTCATTTTGCAAGAGAGAATTTTTGAAGGTAAGTTACGCATTGGTGTTGGTAATTCTCAGTAAGGACAAATTCACAAAACTTTGATTTCAAATTCAAATTGTACATTTGTCTTAAACTTATTTATATACCTTGCTGTACTACTCTGATCACATATTCCTCATCTTCCTCTGAGCGGAGGGACAAAGACTTAGGTAGTTTATGACTTGGATGGTAAGCAGCTTCTAGACTTGATTTGAGATTCATGCTAAGACAAATTAACTTTACTATAGGCTATATCCAGTAAAAGGCTCTTTCTGTGGAAACTTTTCTTCTATTTTTTAGCTTGCATGGGTTCTATATTGTGACCTCATTTGCCTTGACTATGACGGGAACATCTTGGATGCCTGCACATTTGCTTTATTAGCAGCTTTAAAAAATGGTAAGTTGAATTTAGTAACAAAGTTTATAGACTTACCTTAGTAATAGGATTCCAACTGGTAAGTAAACTGACTGGTAATTGAATAATCAAGCATGTGTTGCTGATAAGACATCTTCAGCTACTGCAAACAAATAGTATAATTTGAAGTCACATTTAGCAATTATATTAGCAGAAACATATCTTATAAATTATTTGGGTTCTTTTTTTTATAACTGAAACTGAATCCTAACTAATAGTAATTCCACTACAAAGGCTAACATAGAATACTAGTCTTACTTATACTGTCCCTGCATTTTGGTTTTACTTGTCTTTATGTATTGCCTGTTAGGGAAAAAAAGGTATTTAGTGAACTTATTTAACTTAAAATTGTTAACTTTTAAGGAAAGGCATTACCCAGTTTTGTATAACATTTCACATTTATACATCTTTGAAGAGTAGATTGTTATTCCCAATTTTACATAAAAGGAAACACGATATTTTAATAGCTATATTCTAACTTCTGAATCCATCCGTGTATTTCAGGGGCACAGTCTCTCCTATTTGATTTGGGAGAAAATTGTCTTAACTTAGGTATGTGAAGTGGTTGGTGTCTAGGGTAACTTGACATTCTTCCTTTTCTAGTACCTTTGCTTTTCTATACTTCCTACTACTACAGCAATTTGGCTTTAGGAGTACAAGGCTCCCAATAACATTGAACTCTTGTTCCTTGGAGCTGGTCCACCTTACTAGTATAAAAGAGTAAGCTAAATGGAATTAGACAGCTGTCTATAAAGATTTAGCTAAATCTACTAAACTATCAATAACAGTCTTAATGTACTTAAGATTTTTGTGTAGAAAGTTCTATGAACATGAATTATGCATAATTTTGCATACCTTTTGAGGGATTCACATTAATATTTCTATCTCTGCCTTCATATCATATTTAATGTGACAGCAGTAATGGAGGAAAGATCCATAACCATAACCATTTTAATTTTCAGAAAAAAATCAGGTATATTTTAGGTTTTAAGAATTGTTTGGTAAAACTTGAGGTGGGAGGAAGGAAAAATTCATTTGGGGTTTGCCAGTGAGAGTACCCTACAACTCAAGATATCTTTTAGAAACTATAACAATTATTTGTCTTTTTGCAGTCCAATTGCCAGCAGTTACTATAAATGAAGAAACTGGCTTAGCTGAAGTTAATTTTAAAAAGAAAAGTCACTTGAATATTAGAACACATCCGATCGCCACATCATTTGCTATATTTGATGAGTAAGTTAATAAGGTGTTAAATTTTAAAAACATATCCCCCTTTTTCTTCTTGGTTTACATGGAGAATTTTCTTTTGGAGAAAAAAATGCTACAGTATTATTGTATTTTGTTGGTAATTTTTAATTCTTTACTAATTAGATTATTTTCCAAGTTACTCTTGACTGTTACTGGCTTAACAGGAACTGACACTTCAATCATTCCATATACTATTTCATTTTGTCTTTAAATTTTCAAATAGGTGGTGGCATAAGCATTATACCCATTTTACAGGTGAAACATTAGGCTCAGAAAGTTTAAGCATTGTTACCCAGCATCACATAGCTAATTAAACATTCCCAAATGGGGACTTAACCCAATCCTGATTTTTTACCACACAACTTCCCTGAAGATGATTAGATTCATTTCTGTCTGGTTTTATTCTTGTAATTCTGGAATTTTAAGTTTAAATTAGCTGAACCTGTTCCCTTCTGAACATGTTTATTTTGTGTATTAAAATGAGTTACAAACAATTAGTATGTCTTATCTTTTATAGCACTTTACTCATAGTTGACCCTACTGGAGAGGAAGAACATCTGGCAACTGGAACCTTAACAGTTGTAATGGATGAGGAAGGCAAGCTGTGTTGTCTACACAAACCAGGCATGTTATTTTACTTTAATTTTTAAAATAGCTTTATAAAATTAGGTGTATTAGCATTTTCTATAGGCTATGTTGGGAAAAGATTAGCTTAATCATGCGTAACACTATCTTTAAGAAAAATAAAGTTTTGTTCATCAGGATTTAGAATGAAAAATTTTTTTTTCTACTTAAGATTCTTTCCAGAACAAGACTACTTTTAACATTATTGCATGTAACTTTTTTTCTGGATACAGTATCCTAGTCTTAGGACAAATAAAACGTTTTCCTTTCCCATGTTATGTTTTCTAGGTTGTTGTATTTTGTTTTCAATCACAATCAGTAGGAAAAAATGTAAAATAACCAGTGTAGCATATGAAATTTCTTTTCAGGTGGAAGTGGACTAACTGGAGCTAAACTTCAGGACTGTATGAGTCGGGCAGTTACAAGACACAAAGAAATAAACAAACTGATGGATGAAGTAATTGAGAGTGTGAAACCAAAATAAACAGCCAGGACATATTTTTCAAAATGGATTTGTAAAAATTGTATTTGTTACAGTGCTCACAAATCTTTTATACTAAATAAACAAATATCAATACTACATTTACAAAGTCCTTTTTTTCCCCTAGAATTTCTTAGGCCACCTCCTTATACTATATACAGTATTCCTTAATGGGAAAAAAAATGCACAGTAAAGCAACTGTTTAAAAGGTTGTGACTTAAGAAAACCAACCCTAGTTTATTAGATGAACTAATTTTTAAAATTTCAGGGTTGGGTTCCCATAGTAGCTTGGTACTTCTGCCCCCACTCTAGCCTTGTAAAATACTGATACTTTAAAAAAAAACCAAAACCAACAAAACAAAAGCAAGTGAAATAAAAACCCAGAAGAACCCTTTGATTTCAATGCTCTTTTAAAAAAGAGAAACAAACAAACAAAAAAAAAAAACCCTAAATAATTTCGTGACTCAGAATTTTGGAGTGGTTGGCGTGCCTCTCTTCACTTTACTTTTTGACTGGCTGCCTGTATGTTGATGCCGATGGAGCTGAGCTGTTTGTGCTGCTGCTGCTGCTGCCATAGCCATTTGATGCTGTAAGAATCGCAACTGCTGCCAGAAGGGGAAGGAAAAAAATTCAAGTTATGTTAAATTTAGGTAGGAATGGACAGGTGCTTTTTTTTTTTTTTTTTTTTTTTGAGAGAGAATGATGGAAAACAACAAAACTTCAAAGTGAGAAAGCACCATAATAACAAAGGGGACTGTACCACATTGAGACAATGCACAGTCAAGCAGCACCAGTGGCACGGAAGCCTGCTGAGGGCCTTTTAAAGATCATGGATCAACTTTTAAATTGTTTTTATTATTTTGCCCTGTCAGTTTTACTGTAGTAACTCAGCAACTTCAGTTACCAACATGGTTTATAGTGAGAATCTGTAGCAATATAAATATTTACATCTCAAGTTTCAAGTTCCTTTTCCTTGCTATAGTGGTTATTTAAACTAAAGTAATGAAAGACACCCCAAGTTATAACCTTTAGTAGTATGAACGCTGCTATATATTTTCTGCACTATAATGTCAAAAATAGTTGGCACTTAAGCATCATCTGATTTTTAAATGATAATGGCAACTGGGAAGAATTGGTAATGTGCTGCCAGGACTCTTTGAATAATGAATTAGAAAAAGATAACTTAATTGTTTAAAATATTAAATATTCAAGCTGAATGACCAGTATGTTGAAACTCTAGATGCTAAATTTACTAGTAACTTTATTTACTGAATATTATAGTGCATAAAAGAATTAAGAGAGAACTAAACCAAAGTATTAGGGAGTACTTTGGGAGTTTAGAATTGTATTTTTTAAAAAAATGTAATCAGAGTGAAGTTGCTGGATTACTTGTATCTGTTGCTGCTGCTGTTGAAAGGCAGAGGAGAGCTGGAATCTCTGCTGAGGAAGGCTTTGCTCAGGTCTGTTCTCGGCAGAGCCAAGCTGAGACAACACTACAGAAAGGAGAAGGGGAAAGCAGGCCAGTCAAAAAGGTTTGAAGGTTATCAGAGTTAGAAAAGGGCAACACAGAAAATGGGATAATTGAAAGACTGTCAGTATGTATGATTAATCTTATAAAATCACAAACATTTCAGAATAAAGTAGTCACTGGTTAGTTGATGCATGCAATCAGGTTATAAAGCTTTTGTGGACATGCAACAAGTTTTCCTATAGGATTTTATATTCTTAAGAATTTTTTTGAGAGATAAGATGGGATAGGGGAAGAGGGGAACTCAGAGAAGTTGGGAATAAAATCTTGCTGTTTATTTTGGAAGGTATTTTTCCAGTGTCAAAAACTGCTACCCATAAAATTAAAATGTATATGTTTCTATATTCCCCAGAACCTTGAAAGAGCCTAAATAAGATAACTTAGAAACGCCAAATAAGGGTTTCAAGACAAAGACTTGTGTTGAAGTCAAAACTATTTAAACAAAATTAATCAACATACATTTTGATAAATGTACAGAATTTGAGCTGGAAAGAACCTTAATAATTAATCTGCCCTCACCTCCCCCAATTTCCAAGGTAGGTAACTCAAGGCCCAGAGAATTTAAGTAATTTTTATCCAAGGTCACATGCTTGTTAGTGACAAGAGGCATAACTAGAACCCACAATACATGATTTGCACTTCATTGCTCTTTCCACCAAAGTATTTTGTTGGTATTATCATACCTGTACTACAATTATTATTTATTTATTTCCAAGGTATTTCCTTTAATTGCTTATTTCTACATATTAAATGGTGTCTAAATTCACATATTTGTAGTTATATGGGGGAAAGAAATATGTAAAGGGATTCCTAAAATCCACTAATTTTTTAAATGTGTTCTGTGTAACAACCATTCTTCTAGCATCTGACCTATATAACGTGGACTCTCTTAGTAGTAATTTTTTTAATAATTCAAGTTGTATTCTTAATGAATTATTTCACATAAAGAGATGGAAAAGACCTTAGTGGTCCTTCTAGTCCAATCCCTATATTTTACAGATGACCAACTGAAGCAGAGTAGTTAACTGATTTGTCCAACAGACAGGATATGCAAACTGCCAGGAAAAAAGAAAAGATAAAATACAGGGAAAAAAAAAAACATTCTGAGTAAGTAAATACTGTGCACAATTACTGATAAGCATTTTAAATCAATCTTTTCTAATATCCTAATTCATTTAATAACTGTGCAGAATTTTAACTATAACATAACATACGTAACAACTACAGTTAGTAATTTGTAGAGGGCCAGGCATTCCTATTTGAAGTACAACTGAATATAATAAACTAAGAGGGGCCTCAACTGACAGATCTCAAGAGTTCACACATTTAAGACCAACTCTACTTTCTACTTTTAAGTCCCCAGTTATCATCTGCCTGGAAAGGAAAAGAAAAAAATAATTCAAAAGGTGAAATAAAAACGGCAAGTGAATTTTGGATTGAGTACTTTTAGCTTGAAAATATAGCATTAAGTTGAGCAAAGACATACCAGCTGCCTGGGACTGCATAAAGCTCCCAACTCCAGTCAGGTTAATAACAGCAGCTTGTTGGGCAGACAAAGCCTGGTCTTGACTAACTGTACCTGGTTCAGAACTCTAATCAAAAGAAAAAAAAAAAAAAATCAAAAAGAGGCAGTATTGAAGACACAGTGAAAAAACAATTTTTTCTTTTGAAAGTTAAAAGAAAAATTCTCTAAACATGATAATAACTTTTCTCCTTTAAAAAAATATTTACAATGTTAGACTAAGTTTTAGGGAAAAAAATTAGTGCAGAATATAAGTATTTAAAGCTAACAATTGGTATTGTCACTTATTAGATGAATCAACAACATAATTTTATATAATTCAATTATATGAAGTTATATGAAATTCTCACTTGATCAAGGGTTGATGATAGCATGATGCCATCTTGAATAGAATAGTGAAAGCCACTGGAGTGTCAGAAACCATTGGGGTTTGGGCAAATCTGATTTCTAACTGAGGAGATAACTTTGAGTTGGTAATAATTCTTGACCACAAGAATCACATTGCCATTATCATTGAAATTTCTGTACCTTTAAAAATAGATATTTAGCTTTTCAGCCAGGGTGGGTAAGGTTGAAAAAATATATCAAATACTGAGTCTACATCCAGATCAGGAAGTCTATGATGTATATAGTAATGCAGTGATAAAGAGGCTCAGGCTGACTTAATGATTGAGACTGAACAATGCAATTCTTGTGGGGAATTCTTTTGGGATTATTACTAGTGTGAGACAGAATACAGAATGAATACAGAAAGGAGTATCATAATATTTTCAAGGCTAACTTTTATCTCCTTTCCTTTAAAAAGCAAGGTAACATCTCCTAAGCAGAATTGCTGTATAAATCATCTCTAGTAGTCCTAATCTATATCTCTGGCCACTGGACTCATATGGCTCCAGAAGGGAACGTAAGGTTGGTAACTTTGCACAGTTCTCCCTCACTTAAATCCAATTCACTTGCATGGCACGGCATTACTTCGCTGATGTTATGGTCACTTCAAGAAGGAAGATAAACAAAGCTCTGAGTAGAGCCTGCTCCACAAACTAGAACTGGTCAACTGGGAAACTAACTTCCTCCTTCCCTTTCGCCTTATTCTTCCCTGCCTTCCATTCTCTCCCTCTGTCCACATAGGGAAAACAAACATATCCTTACCCTTTTTTTTTTTTTCTTTCTTTTGATCTCTGAACCATTTCAAATTGTCTTGGGGTTTACTGGCTAAATTTCTTTCTTAAGGACCATAGCTTAAACCAAAGTCACTCTAAGTCTCATAAACTGGTTACTCATAGTGCGAGGCTAAACCCCATTTGGGTCCTGATTAACTTAGACTGAATGTAAATAGCAATCGTTTCTGCTATGACCAGAAATCCTGAGGGTCCTCTGTTCTCAGATTTATTTATTTAGATTTTTGGGGGGGCTAGGTTAAAGAGGAGATTCTTTGCCTCAATTGCTACCTAGATTTAATCACTGAATAAGTGCAGCCTCAGTCAAACTGAGACCTATTAAATACTTTAGCTTTAAAAATTCATTCAATAAAGTATCAATATCTAAGATTTGTACAAATTTGCCTTGTGTTTTCAGGAAAATTAGTAAAAATAATCCTTGTTCTACTGAAAAATGTGGGCTAGAATAATATTAACTCTGCATAAATTCAACATTAATTTTTCCTGGTGCTTTAGAAAGTATCCTATGCTATTAGGATTGACTGTTACTTAGGTACATCAATGTACAAGTTAATGGCAACAGAATAACATTGTCCCAAAGGAAAGGCCTAAAGTGAAGAGGATCTTTCTTTGAATATAAATTTTGATGCCATGACCATGGCAGAATTATATACTTATGATATGAGAATGAGAGACTATGCTCTTCTACAGAAGTGCAGACCCTAACATACATTCAAAGGAATACTGATTATTCCTAGATATAGGTTCAAGACAATCATTGAACTGTAATTTAGTCAACCAGCATTTACAAAATGCTAAGTTCCAGGAACTGGGTTTACAAAGAAACAACATAGTCCCTGCACTCAAGGAGCTCACATGCAAATAATTATATAAACAAAAGATTTTACACACACAATATAAACAGAAAGGCAAAGGATTACAAATGGGAGGTACCAGAGAAGACTTCCTGCCAACAGTGGAATTTAAAGGTGAAAAGGGAAATAGCCATTGCAAATACATGGAGTCAGAAAATGGATTGCAGAATGGGTAGAAGAAAATAATGAAAAACTGAAGAATAGCAAGACCTGGGTTGCATGGTTTGCTACCATAAAGAGTGTAGCTATAAGTCCAGAAATGATTCAAAGGTTATGAATATTGTAGATATTTTACAAAATTCCAAATTGCATTCCACAGCTCCTTCAAAATTTACTATTTTTTTTCAATCTTTGTCAATTTGCAGAGTGAGGTGAAGCTTCAAAGTCATTTTATCATTTCTCTTATTACTAGTGATATAGAGCATTCTTTCATTGTTTTGACCCGTCACCTCTTAGGGAATAGCTACAATTTTATGTATGTTTATATATAAGGGAGACCAAACTTTTATTAGAGAAATCAAAGACCTTTTTCCACTTGATCATTTCCTAATTATCTGGAAGGCATTAACACTGCAAAAGCTTTTCATCTTCATGTGATCAAAGTTATCAATTTTATCTTTTGGAATTGCCTCTTATTTCTTGTTTGGTTAAGAATATATTTCCTTCAAATAGTAGTGAAAGCTACATAATCTGCTTCTCTTCTAACTTTTTAAAAGTATGATCTCTAACAAGTTTTATCATACCACTAAATTCCTGCTTTTAGTTACTTAATTTAAAGTTTTCAAATCATGCAAATTCTCCCAAAGGACTGAAGCAAATAAAAAAGCTTCAAGGAAAAACTTATTTTAAAAGGATTAGCGTATTCAAGATAGAATAAAGTAAAAAACATTGAATTCAATGTTGCATTTGCAGGGTACTGAGGAACTACTAAATGATAGAAATAGCTTTACACTTTGCAAAGTGCTGTAATTTTTATTATCTCATTTACAGCACTTTGCAAAATGTTGCATTAATCTAATAGCCCTGTCAAATTCTTTACACTTTATATTTTAATAACATGCCAATAATCTTTTGAGCACATATATGTGGAAAATGTACTTAGCAATGTAGTTTCAGAAGGATTTGGCATTGACTAAGAAATGAAAGTGAGAAAATGCCATTCCCCAATAGATAAATGTTCAAAGAATAAGAAAAGGCAATTTTCAAAGAAAAAATTTAAACTATCAGTAATCAAATGAAAAAATTAACTTTCAGGTTCAACTGACTGGCAGATAACAAAAGAGGAAAATGACAAGTTATTGACAATAGAAAGTTTACAAGTACATTGTTGGTAGAACTGTGAATTGATTGGGTCATTCTGAGATTGGCACTCTGCCCCACAAGTTAGTGTGCATACCTTTTGATCCATCTATACCACTTGTAGACATCTCTGAAACAGATGAATAAAAAGGACCTATGTGTATAAAAAATGTTCATAGCAGTTCTATAAATTATTTAGGAGCCAAAAATTCAAACTAAGGAGGTATCTTCCTATTAGAGAATGAATAAAAAATTGTACGTGAATGAAATGGATTATTACTGTGTCATAAGAAATGATAAAAGGGGAAACTGGAGAAACCATTATGAACAGAAACACAGTGAAGCGGGCAAATGCCAGAGAACAATTTATACAACAATAACATAACATAAAAAACAAATTTATTTTTAGAGCTCTGACTAATGTAAGAATAAACCACAAGTCCAGAAGACTTAAGATTTAACAAGCTATATCATCTCTTGTCATTGAGGTGATGAACTTAAAATGCAGAGATAAACATGTTTTTAGGCACAGCTAATGTAGGAATAATGCATGTTTTATGATGAGCATTTTAAAAAATAATTTGTTTTAGTTCAATGGGGGAGAAGATTGTAGGGGAAAACAGTGAGAGGAATAGATAATAAATGAATGTAAAGGTAAATTATTAAAAAAAATCAAATTGAAAAACCAACTCATGTCACACTGTGACTATATAAATCATTATAATTTAATCTAGACATGATCATTGTTATAAATTCAATAAATCTTAGTCATATACAAGAACAAAGAGGACATATACCTGTTCTCCTGGCCGCTGTGGACTAGAAGTTGTAGGGGGCTGAGACTGTTGCTGTGGAGAAAAGGGAGAGAGCTGCTGTTGCTGTTGCTGTTGCTGTTGCTGCTGCTGCTGCTGCTGCTGGAGTGGATTGAAAATGAGTGAACCACCTGGAATCTGTTAAGAAATTTAAAAAATTGTTAATTGGCTAAGTTCACTGTTTTTATAAAATGTTAAAAGAGAATTTTTGATATCTGGATTGTTTTGATCTTAGGTTTAGAATTATAAGAGGCCTCAGAAGGCACTTAGTTATAATCCCTAATTTCTTAGATGAGAAAACCAAAACAATGGGAGGTTAAATGATATGTTCAAAGCCATGGAGGTACTGAAAAATCTCAAAAAATGCTCTAACTCCAGTCAGTGCTCAATCCACTGGATCAAAATATGAACAAAACATACTTGATAACCTGTCATTATAGGTTTTTTAAAAATGAAAAATCGTTTATTTTATCACTTATTATTGTTAAGCACTGGGGTACAATAAGAAAAAGAGTGTGATTCTCAAGGAATCACAATGGCCATAAAACAAGATGTAAGCAAGCACTTAGGACAAAACTATAGTGACAAGGCATCAATGGAAAATCAATATCTCATGGATAGCTCACAACCATTAGGAAGGAGGAAAAGATCTATAAAGGAGAGGGAATTCTGGATTCTTGATGGCTGGATCATTGTCCAGAATTGTGCAGTAATTTTGAAGATTTGATACAATTAAAAGGAAAATGTGAATGTTCTTTTTTGATACAATTATTAAAAGGAAAATGTAAATGTTCATTTTTACAGATGACAAATTACTAAGTACCTCAGGATAAAGTCCTTTCTTGTTTCTTGTTTCTTTTTACCTTTTAAATTCACCTTCCTTGAATCTTAAACACAATGCTATCCTAAAAACTTTCTAGTGGAAGAGCACTTGATAAAAAATAATACAAGTCTAAAAAAGAGCCATCTCCTACCAACTAATGAACTAAATTTACCAAAGAAAAACTCTGGTAGGTTCTAGAGCACAATTCTGAGACATAAATCTAAAGGCCATTTGTAAAGAATACACTCAGCTCTGGTTGCCCACACTTTGTTTTAGGAATTTTCATTGTCTGGTTTTTAAAAGAATGTCATCGTTGTTATTTCCCTATTGAAAAAATTCCCTCTACCAATACAGATTCGCCTTGGGCTACAAAGATTTAAGTAATTTGTCCAATTCAGAGAGACAGGATTTAAACATAGGCTTTCCTACCTTCCTACCTTTTAGAGGCTTTACAATATAAATCATGCAATATCTTTAGGCACTTGATAATATTAGGATCAAGGGGCAGCTGGATACTGTTCTTAAAGCCTGGAGTCAGGTGTACCTGAGTTCAAATTCAGTTTCAGATACTTGACACTTACTGGCTTTGCGACTCTGGGCAACTTAACCCTGTCTTGGTGGCCTCCTCCCCTCCCCCAAATTAGGATCATAAAGATACCTATCCAAATATGGGGACAAAAAAATTACAATTTTTTTTTTCCAACTATAACTGGGAATATTACCTAACCCGTTAAAAGATTAGAATTTTAAAATATGCAAACACTTTTGACATCCTTGGTATTTGCCTGCACCTACATAAATGATTCCTATGATGGTTCATATACAGATTTTTCATTCTGTAAGCCCTTTGGCAGTAGGAAGGAACAAGTACTAAATTTGTGAGTTCATTTGTATAGGAAAGTCCGAAATAAAGAAACCTCTTTTACCCATGCATGGTGGCACCATCTCTGGAATTAAAAGTTTCTTAGTTGAAGAAAATAAATGGCTTGCCCAGGATCATACAACCAGCATGACAGGGATCTTCCTGATTTAAACAATGGCTATCTATGACATTCTGTCTCAGCTGTTTGGCTCATGCATTGGGTAGAACAGAAGCGGATGTTTAGATTAGAAAAAGCAAGCAAATATGGAAAAAGCACTGGATTTGGTGAAGACTTTTAAGTCACAACCTTCTGCCTTAGGTGAATCATTCCAAGCCTGTTTTCTAAGAGCAATAATAATGAAGACCAAATATGTTAACATATGTAAAATATCTAGTAACTCTAAGTATTATGTAGATGTGAAATGTTTCTAGTATCACCACCTTTCAACCAAACCAAACCAAACAAAAACAAACAAAAAAAGGCTAAGGAATAAATATGAGTTGACAGATTAAGTTTAGGCTTAAATTTCCCTGACTGGTTCTCCACTTTGAATTTTGCTTTACCAAATAAGCTCCAAATCTGAGCTCACTTGGAATTAAGGGAGTTATGTAAAATGCAAAAAAAAATTTCTGTTACAGACCTTCTTAGATGAGTACAGGTATGGAGACAAATACCTCTACTATTTCTCAAGCAATTTTTCTCTTCTTTGATCCTAACTCATTGGCTATTAAACCTTTCACATACAACTCAAATGATTTTAAATAGCTATCTGGCAATCAAAAGTATGCTCCTTTGCTATTTCTTAGGCAGTTTCTTCCTTCTATTAAACTTTATTCAATCTATCAATAAACCCTTTTTTCCCCTGTCAGGGTTGATATCCTTTTGAATCATACATGCACAAGGTCATTTTCCTCTTAATGTGTTATCCAAGGTTGGAGTGGGAGGAAATTAGGAGGAGGTAAAAGTGGGAGGAAATTAGGAGGAGGTAAAGTAAATTCTACTTTTTTTTTTTTTTTTTTTTTTTTTTTTTTTTTATATGATGGTTTACTTTATTTTTTTTTTTTTTTTTTTTTTTTTTAATTTTTTATTTTATTTTATAATTATAACATTTTTTGACAGTACATATGCATGGGTAATTTTTTACAACATTATCCCTTGCACTTACTTCTATTCAGATTTTTTCCCTTCCTCCCCCAACCCCCTCCCCCTGATGGCAAGCAGTCTTATATATGTTAAATATATTACAGTATAATTTAGATACAATATATGTGTGTAGAACCGAATTTTTTGTTGCACAGGAAGAATTGGATTCAGAAGGTAAAAATAACAGTTTACATTCATTTCCCAGTCCTTTTCTGGATGTAGCTGGTTCTGTCCATCATTAATCAATTGGAATTGGATTAGCTCTTCTCTATGTTGAAGAAATCCACTTCCATCAGCATACATCCTCGTACAGTATCATTGTTGAAGTGTATAATGATCTTCTGGTTCTGCTCGTTTCACTCAGCATCAGTTGATGTAAGTCTCTCCAAGCCTCTCTGTATTCCTCCTGCTGGTCATTTCTTATAGAACAGTAATATTCCATAACATTCATATACCATAGTTTACCCAACCATTCTCCAATTGATGGACATCCATTCATCTTCCAGCTTCTAGCCACTATGAAAAGGGCTGCCACAAACATTTTGGCACATACAGGACCCTTTCCCTTCTCTAGTAGTTCCTTGGGGTATAAGCCCAGTAGTAGTATGGCTGGGTCAAAGGGTATGCACATTTTGATAACTTTTTGGGCATAATTCCAGATTGCTCTCCAGAATGGTTGGATTCTTTCACAACTCCACCAACAATGCATCAGTGTCCCAGTTTTCCCACAGCCCCTCCAACATTCATCGTTATTTGTTCCTGTCATTTTAGCCAATCTGACAGGTGTGTAATGATACCTCAGAGTTGTCTTAATTTGCATTTCTCTGATCAATAGTGATTTGGAACACTCTTTCATATGAGTGGAAATAGTTTTAATTTCATCATCTGAAAATTGTCTGTTCATATCCTTTGACCATTTATCAATTGGAGAATGGCTTGATTTCTTATAAATTAAAGTCAATTCTCTGTATATTTTGGAGATGAGGCCTTTATCAGAACCTTTAACTGTAAAAATTTTTTCCCAATTTGTTACTTCCCTTCTAATCTTGTTTGCATTAGTTTTGTTTGTGCAGAAACTTTTTAATTTGGTGTAATCAAAATGTTCTATTTTGTGATCAATAATGGTCTCTAGTTCTCCCTTGGACACAAACTCCTTCCTCCTCCACAAGTCTGAGAGGTAAACCATCCCATGTTCCTCCAATTTATTTATGATTTCGTTCTTTATGCCTAAATCTTGGACCCATTTTGATCTAATCTTAGTATGTGGTGTTAAATGTGGGTCCATGCCTAGTTTCTGCCATACTAATTTCCAGTTTTCCCAGCAGTTTTTGTCAAATAATGAATTCTTATCCCAAAATTGGGGATCTTTGGGTTTGTCAAAGATTAGATTGCTATTTTTATTCACTATCTTGTCCTGTGAACCTAACCTATGCCACTGATCAACTAGTCTATTTCTTAGCCAATACCAAATGGTTTTGGTGACTGTTGCTTTATAATATAGCTTTAAATCAGGTACACTTAGACCACCTTCCTCTGACTTTTTTTTCATTAGTTCCCTTGCAATTCTCGACCTTTTATTCTTCCATATGAATTTTGTTGTTATTTTTTCTAGGTCATTAAAATAGTTTCTTGGGAGTCTGATTGGTATAGCACTAAATAAATAGATTAGTTTGGGGAGTATTGTCATCTTTATTATATTCGCTCGGCCTATCCAAGAACATTGAATGTCTTTCCAATTATTTAAATCTGACTTTATTTTTGTGGCAAGTGTTTTGTAATTTTGCTCATATAATTCCTGACTCTCCTTTGGTAGATATATTCCCAAATATTTGATACTATCGACTGTTATTTTGAATGGAATTTCTCTTTGTATCTCTTGCTGTTGGATTGTGTTGGTAATGTATAAAAATCCTGAGGATTTATGTGGATTTATTTTGTATCCTGCGACTTTGCTAAAATTCTGAATTATTTCTAATAGCTTTTTAGCAGAGTCTTTGGGGTTCTCTAAGTATACCATCATGTCATCTGCGAAAAGTGACAATTTGATTTCTTCATTTCCTACTCTAATTCCTTGGATCTCTTTCTCGGCTCTTATTGCCAAGGCTAGAGTTTCTAGTACTATATTGAATAGTAATGGTGATAGTGGGCAACCTTGTTTCACTCCTGATCTTACAGGGAAAGGTTCTAGTTTATCACCATTACATATGATGTTTACTGAAGGTTTTAAATATATGCTCCTTATTATTTTAAGGAATAGTCCATTTATTCCTATACTCTCAAGCGTTTTTAGTAGGAATGGATGTTGGATTTTATCAAATGCCTTTTCTGCATCTATTGAGATGATCATATGGTTTTTATTAATTTGATTATTAATATGGTCAATTATACTAATAGTTTTCCTAATATTAAACCATCCCTGCATTCCTGGTATAAATCCCACTTGGTCATAGTGTATTATCCTGGGGATGATTTTCTGAAGTCTATTTGCTAATATCTTATTTAAGATTTTAGCATCAATATTCATTAAGGAAATTGGTCTATAGTTTTCTTTCTCAGTTTTCGATCTACCTGGTTTAGGTATCAGTACCATGTCTGTGTCATAGAAGGAATTTGGTAGGACTCCTTCAATCCCTATTTTTTCAAATAGTTTACATAGCATTGGAGTTAGTTGTTCTTTAAATGTTTGGTAGAATTCACCTGTAAATCCATCTGGTCCTGGGGACTTTTTCTTAGGAAGTTGGTTAATAGCTTGGTCTATTTCTTTTTCTGAGATGGGACTATTTAAACTACTTACTTCTTCCTCTGTTAATCTGGGCAAGCTATATTTTTGAAGGTATTCTTCCATTTCATTTAAGTTATCGAATTTATCGGCATAAAGTTGAGCAAAGTAGCTCCTAACTATTGTTCTAATTTCCTCTTCATTAGTGGTGAGTTCACCCTTTTCATTTTCAAGACTATCAATTTGCTTTTTCTCTTTCCTTTTTTTAATCAGGTTTACTAAGGGTTTGTCTATTTTGTTGGTTTTTTCATAAAACCAACTCTTAGTTTTATTAATTAATTCAATAGTTTTTTTACTTTCAATTTTATTAATCTCACCTTTTATTTTTTGAATTTCAAGTTTTGTGTTTGTCTGGGGGTTTTTAATTTGTTCCTTTTCTAGCAATTTTAGTTGTAAACCCAATTCGTTGGCCCTCTCTTTCTCTATTTTATGCAGGTAGGCCTGTAGAGATATAAAACTTCCCCTAATTACTGCTTTGGCTGTATCCCACACATTTTGGTATGATGTCTCATTATTGTCATTTTCTTGGGTGAAGTTATTAATTATGTCTATGATTTGCTGTTTTACCCAATCATTCTTTAGTATAAGATTATTTAGTTTCCAATTATTTTTTGGTCTATTTTCCCCTGGCTTTTTATTAAATGTTATTTTGATTGCATTATGGTCTGAAAAGGATGCATTTACTATTTCTGCCTTACTGCATTTGATTTTGAGGTTTTTATGCCCTAGTATATGATCAATTTTTGTATAGGTTCCATGAACTGCTGAGAAGAAAGTATATTCCTTTCTGTCTCCATTTAGCTTTCGCCAAAGATCTATCATATCAAACTTTTCTAGTATTCTATTTACCTCTTTGACTTCTTTCTTATTTATTTTGTGGTTTGATTTATCTAATTCTGAGAGTGCAAGGTTGAGATCTCCCGCTATTATAGTTTTGCTATCTATTTCCTCTTGCAGCTCTCTTAATTTCTCTTTTAAGAATTTAGATGCTGTACCACTTGGTGCATACATGTTTAATATTGATACTGCTTCACTATTGATGCTTCCCTTTAGCAGGATATAATGCCCTTCCTTATCTCTTTTAATTAGATCAATTTTTGTTTTTGCTTGATCTGAGATGAGGATGGCTACTCCTGCTTTTTTGGTTTTGCCTGAAGCATAATAGATTCTGCTCCACCCTTTTACTTTTAGTTTGAATGTCTCATCCTGTTTCAGGTGTGTTTCCTGTAAACAACATATAGTAGGATTCTGACTTTTAATCCAGTCTGCTAACTGCTTCCTCTTTATGAGGCAGTTTGCCCCATTCACATTTATGGTTAGAAGGACTAATTCTATATTGCTTGCCATCCTATTAACCCCTGCTTATGCTTTTCCCCTTTCCTTCCCTTTTACCCTCCTATCCAGTATTAAACTGGTAAACACCACTTGCTTTTTACAGCCCTCCCTTTTTAGGATCCCTCCCCCACCTTAAAGATCCTCCCCTTATTTTACCCCTTTTCCTCGAAATTACTGTATTCCCTTCCCCTTAGCTTACTCCTTCCCTTTCACTTTTCAATGAAGTGGAAGAAGTTTCACCATAAATCGAATATGTCTATTGATACACGCTATGTTCATCTCCCTCCTTTCTTTCTCTCAGATATAATAGGTTACCTTTGCCTCTTCATGAGATGTAGTACCACCACTTTGTACTTTTTTATGATATAATCTCCTTTCCACCTCTATTTTCTAAGACAAATTGTACATATGTTCTTTACATATTTTTTTGACAGAAGTATAGTTCTCAAGATTTCTTTTTACCTTTTTTAGAAGTCTCTTGAGTTCTGTATTTGAAGATCAAACCTCTTATGTAGGTCTGGTTTTTTCATCAAAAATAGATGGAATTCATTTATTTCGTTAAATGTCCATCTTCTTCCCTGGAAAACGATGCTCATTCTTGCTGGGTAAGTTATTCTTGGCTGCATACCAAGTTCCTTAGCCTTTCGGAATATCATGTTCCAGGCCCTGCGTTCTTTTAATGTGGACGCTGCTAGATCCTGGGTTATCCTTATTGTGGATCCTCCATATCTGAATTGTTTTTTTCTAGCAGCTTCCAATATCTTTTCCTTTGTCTGATGGTTCTTGAACTTGGCCACTATATTTCTTGGCGTTTTGATTTTAGGGTCCCTTTCAGTAGGTGATCGATGAATTTTCTCAATGTCTATTTTACCCTCTGTTTCCAAAACGTCTGGGCAGTTCTCTTTGATAATTTCCTCGAAAATGGTGTCCAAGCTCTTTTTTTCCTCCCATTTTTCAGGGAGTCCGATTATTCTCAAATTGTCTCTCCTGGATCTGTTTTCCAGGTCTGTTGTCTTTCTGGTAAGGTACTTGACAGTCTTTTCAATTGTTTCATTTCTCTGGTTTTGCTTGACTCCCTCTTGGTTTCTCCTTGAGTCATTCATTTCTACTTGTTCCAGTCTAATTTTCAATGATGTATTTTCTTCACTCACTTTTTTTATATCTCTTTGTAATTGTCCAATTGAGTTTTTATCTTCTATGGAATTTTTTTCCATTTTATCCATTTTATTTTTTAGAGAGCTGATTTCTTTTTCCAGCTCACTAATCCTGTTTTCCTTGGAGTTGTTTACCTTTTCCAGCTCACTAATCTTGTTTCTCAATGATTTGATTTCTTTATCCATTCTGTCTTTGAATGCATGGGATGACTTCTCCAGGCTCTCTTGCAAAGCTTCCCTTTCCTTTTCCCATTTCTCTTCCAGCTCTCCTGTGAGAGCCTTTTTGATCTCCTCTATGAGGTTCTTTTGCATTGAGGAGCAGCTTATATCCCTCCCAGGGGATACATCTGGGGACAGTCTGTTCCTAGTCTCCTCAGCATTTGAAGTCTGCTCCCTCTCCACACAAAAGCTGTCAATGGTTAGAGCCCTTTTGAATTTTTTATTCATTTTGTCAGAATCAAAGAAAACAAACTGACAAGAGAAGCAATTGGTCTGTTTTGCGGGGGATAGGGCTGGATGTTATTAATGGGCTTCCTCTACAGACTGGGGATAGGGCAGCAGAGAGCCACTAACAGAACAGCAATGACTGTACTGAGTCTGCGCTCTGAGGCTCCGAGAACGCACCGAGTCAGTCCAGGTGGGGGTTGGGGGTGGCCGGGCTCTGAGAGACGCTGGCTTTCTGGGGTTTTAATCTTCACCTCCGGTGTTTACACCCTCTCCGTGGCTCCTGGCTTGCTGCCAAGACGGAGCATCCACACTGGGGCAAAAGCCCTTTCGCAGAAACTGCAGAGATCACACCCCTCCCCCTCCGGTCTGAGCTGTGTGAGCTGCCTGTCTTGCTCTGGCTGTCTGCCCTCAGTCTGCGCCCAGTCTGATTGACCCTCCCCCGAACAAACACAGACCTTTTCTGGCGACTTTCAAGGATGTCTTCTCTTGGTGATAATTTGTGGATTTCTTTCTGGGTCAAGCATTAAGTCTGAGGCTTGTCATGAAGTAAGTTCTGAGAGAAAGCGAGGAGCTCAAGCAGCTGTCTGCCTCCACGCCGCCATCTTAGCCGGAAGTCCAAAGTAAATTCTACTTAACTGTTGAGAAATTTAGCTGAAATCTGATAACTATGCCTTGATTTATTAACAAAAACTTTGTAGAAGTTAAAAAACCATTTACATAAAGACTATTATACTTTTTTGAACTTATTAATTCTTATCTATTAATTTTGTTTAATCCAATAAAAATTTTTAAAATAACTTGTCATTTCTTGAATTCTAAATTAACTTTCTGCTTAGAACTGATCCATGTCCTATCAGTTGGTGAGATGACATTAAAAAGATAATGGTGGCTAGAGCATAACAAATTCACCATGGAAACTTGTATGGATTTAAAAGGTTAAATCATATCCCCCTAAAACACAAGTAACTGATAAAAGGCAGTTAATGTAAAAGTGGTTATTAGTTGTGCCTTTCTGTACTTGTATTAAAAAGTTTTCTTTTCTGATTATAGTGATAACTAATGGTATTTCCCACAATATATATACAAACAACTTATTTTTTGCTTTGCAGCTAGCTGAATTTTAAACATACTGTCACTACATGCCTCTTCAACACATAATAAGTCTACAATATTTGCTCTAAAAGGGTAGGAAGTAAAAAAAGGTAGGAAAAGGAAATAAAAGAGCATCAATGGAAGATTAAAAAAAAAAAAAAAAATTAGGGACCAGAGAAGGATTCAGATGGATGCAGAAAAAGCAGAGTAATAATGTGGGTCTTCCATCATGTTAAATATTAAAAAGAAAAGACTGTATGTAATGGATTCATGACTTGACATTTTCTCAACTTGTCTGTGTATGGAAACATTAATGTTTATTGATTATTTTAAAGTTTATAATAAAATTTATTAAAAATAATAGTTAATGTTATATGCTAATGAATAATGCTTAAGTAACTGACTAATCCAGAGTTGGAACCATACATCCCAGGGTAGAATTACATTTTTTCCCTTTCCTTTCTAGGATTAGTTCAGCCCTTTGCCTTCAAAAGTCCCCAGATCAGTGAGAATAGGGGGCACAATGTTGACTGTGCTTTCTCAGCTTCCTGGCAATGTATATAGACTCTCAATATACTCCTGATAAAGCCCCTCATTTTCAAAAGCTGGTATAAGCAGCTGAAAACAATCAATAAGAGTTACCACATATTAAAAATACAGACACATGAATTGTGAACAGAAGCAGCATCATATTTACCTGGAGTAGGTTTAAGGGCCTGAGACCTGATGTATTTTTTAAACCAAAAGGGACACCTGACAAAGAAAAGGTTTTTTAAATTATAAAAAGGAAGCAACACAATGGTATACATTAAAATAGGTTTGGAATTTGTTATTTCTCAACATATTCTCAACAAATCATGTTTATTTTTAAAGTTTTGTTTGTATTTTGTTTAATATATTATATTTGAAATAGAAAAACTTAAAAATAATATTGATGGGTTTGGGGATCATTAACAAAATAATACTTTCTATTTATAGATATTAGAACTTATTAATGAGTCATTTTTGGCAGAAGACTAGGATAGTGCTATGCAGGCACCAGGAATATCATTACAATTATGATTTTTGGTTGTGGATACCTTTCATTTTCAGTATCTTGTACATACATAGTTATTTGCATGTTGTCTCTTCCAATATCCTGAGCACCTTGAAAGCAAACAGCATGTTTCTTCCTGCATTTCTAAGCCTCTTCAGCTTAGAATCTGGCACATAATACTTAAACAATGCTTGCTGAATGATTATATATTTTAAATTCTTTATGTAAACATACTAAATCTATCTGTAGATCATAGACATAAGGTATTCAATTGGGAAAAGACACCATAAAGAAACCTTAAGACATTTTGGTCTAAGGTATTTGAGAATGTCAGTTCAATTAACCTAGATAGGCGATAACTCTATATAATCAGTTCATTTACCAGAACTCAAATTGGACTTTGGCAGACTATGCATTTATGATATTCCTCAAAAACAGCACATATGCTTTGTGGCCTTAGTAAAGCATAAAAGAGCATTAAATCAGAGCAATCATTCCAAAAAGGTAAGTATAACTTCACTGTCATTACTGATAAAGTGTTAAAGCTAAGCTTACAAATAAATTCTATATAAAGTCCAAAAGGAGGAGGATTATTTCACTTATGCATCAAGGAACCACTGTAATTTGATAAGAGGGGAAACAAGGCTCGCTTCTGTCTCTTAACATATGACTTGGTAATGTCTGGTGCAGCATCATTAAGTTTATTAATGTGCCTGTGATCTTTTTTTTTTTTTTTTCATTAAACCAGTTCCTACAAAATTTTGAATTCTCAGAACAGAAGGTATAACTCTCAAGGTACTACAGAGAAGGTATGATTCTTAAGATATTACAATCAAATACACTAACATAAAATCTAATTGTGAGCATTATTTTCAGTAGCAACTGACCATATAACCAGATGAAATCTAATAAGGGGAAGAAGACATGTATGATACTCAACCATAGAGGTCTCAAAGAACTTTGTGTAAGCAACTGAGAATATACATTTCTATTAAATTACAAAGACTAATTAATATTCTTTATGCAAAATTTTAAATAAATGACAAGTTTTTTTTTTTTTAATTCTTTATAAAAAGCAAAACCAACAACCAACAACCATTTATACCATATTAATCTTCTAAACTCAGGAAAACATTTAACAAATTAAACTGAAAAAAAAAATTAAAAACAAAACAAAAAAAAACCAAATTAAACTTAACTTAAAAATGTACTATTTGCCTTCTCATTTTTATAAATAAGCAATGGGAAAAACTTGATTTTTCAAACTATTTCATAAAAACACTTAGAATTTATTCCTAACTTTAAATCTGGCCAATAATAACTTTTACAAAGTATGCTAACATTGTTTTATAGATTTTTTTTAAAAAAATCAATTACAGGAAGCATATACGGCAAAGGATCACAAAATCTGATTTGGAAGAGTATTCAAAAGTCATTTGAACTAATCTAATGCATTATCTTAGATGACAAATTAGATGAAAATGATTTATAAATTTAAGTATACTACAAAGGAAACACTCTCTTGATGGAATTTACGTGAAATTTTACTATCAATTTTGTGAAAAATAACCCAAACCCTAAGTGGTCATGATGGATAATGTAATATATTTAGTGAAGTTAGAGGCTTGTAACTTTCAGGTTTGAGGTGATACTGTCTTGACAACATAAATATTTGCTTTTCAAAATTACATTATTTTAAATATACTAACCTGACTGAGAGGCTGACTGCATTGCAGTTGGCAATGCACCTGGTACCAGACCTCCTGAGGGTAAAATGCCACTCAAATTTAAACCTGCAGGGGTTATGGCACCAGTATTACACCCGAGCATGGAATTTGAACTGCTCATCAATGCTTGTGCTCCACTGCAGATGAAGAAAAAATACACGTTAAATCCAAAATAGTAACAAGTTTTTCCTCTTTAATAGCAGCAAACAATTGAACTTAGAACAAACTTGCAGTCATTAGTGATACTGACTAATCTAAGTCTACTCATTCACTTTGTCTCTTTTAAAAAATGCATAACTGTGAAACACACAAATTGCCCCCAAATTTCAGCAGGATTTTTTTTTCTATGATTCAAACACCTGTTTGTGATATTATAGCATTAGCAATGGCTAAGTTTTTTATATACATTTTCGTTTACTTTATGAAATAAAACACCACTAAATTCTTGAAAGAATGATTTCTAGAACTGGTTGATTGCTCTTCTGAAAAAAAAAATTTGCATGCAAAAAAATGACATTAAATTCTTTATGTGTGTGTTTCTTTTTTCTTGTACACAAATGTCTTTATTTCATTATTTTTAGGTAACATACTGATTTGCAGGCTGAAACGATATATTACATATAATAAAAGGATTCCTAAAAAGTGTAATATGAGAAAAAAAAATTTTTGTCAAGAGATGGCTACAAAGTAGGTAAAACTGAGAAATTCATTTTGAAGATTTCACTGTACTATTTATAAATGTAAAAGGCAGGGAAAAAAAAACACACCATGAAATACTACAGTACGAGGATAGTTACAACATACTATTTATAGATATTATGTTTTCTAAAAATTACACATTCATAATTTTTGATGTGTAAAACTAAGACAATTTTCACATCTGGCTAATGTGGAATTTATTTTTAATTTTATAAGTATGTCCAATAAATATTAGACTAGGAAATTTAAAACTATTTTTCTTGGGCAATGAATTTTACTGAACATACATCTCAGGGTTATAATTCATGTAAATTAATGAGAAAACATGGCAGCAAAGCAAACTTACCATACAGAGCCCACTACATTGATGAAGTTAAGTCCAGCAGGGTTTGCCATGACTTGGGTGGACGTGGTTCCTGTAGTTATAGATGTTACCATGGTGGAAAGAGGAATGGTCATTACAGGCATTGCCTGGCTCAGAGACATTTGCTGCTGAGCAAACGGGGTTAACAAAGTGGGCTGAGGGGTGAAGCCTGAATCTTGGGGAGTAGGGGTGGCACAAGGGGTAATAGGAGTTGAGCTCTGAGCATCAGGAGGGTGTGGGGTCGATGAAGGGGTTGGTGTAGGAGTAGATGGCTTAGGAGTTCCAGATCCTGCTCATTGAGAAAAATAAAAAGTGCTAGTTTGTTATAAAAGGCCAGTCCTTTTTAAAATAAGGTTAATGGAATCTTACTTAGCACTGACAATTTGTTCCAGTTTTTTTAAAGCAGTAAACTGCAGTGTTAATTTCTACGTATGATACAAGAGTGTTACTACACTCAATCACAATTAAGGATGCAGTATATCACCTAAAAAGTCCATTAGTGGTAATTTTACTATTACGATGCTAATACAAATTGATACTTTTTCCAACATCCATATAAAAGTTAAAAGTCCTATATTCTGTTTTTTTTTTTTTAAACTAAAGTTCTGAAGCAACCCAAATTAATTTTTGTAATGAGTCATTTAAATTGGCTTAACTTTTAAACTATATGTATAATTTATATAATAATCTGATAAATGTGAATCAAAATGATAACAATATTCATAAATTAGATTTGGCCAATAAACAAAAAATGGGTACCTATATATATAGATATATATATATATGAATAAATATAATTTCCAATGTAAATCACCCAAATCATAAGTCAGTAATAAAGCAAATCATTTTAAAGGTGACAATACTGTATCTTTAACAGTAACTGTGTATTTCTCTTTAAATGTAGAATGTATAGAAAATTTGTTGTGAATGCAGTACGCACAGTTTATCAATTTAAAAAAAAAGAAAACAAAAAAAAAAGCAAAACCAAAAGCTCTTGAGGTGTTTTCTTTTTTAGCTTTCATGTCCTGCAGAAAGAAAGGAAAGAAATGTGAATGTCCAGAAGCTGTCACCCAACCCTTACTTCTAGTAACAACCGTGTGCAGTAGAGTAACATAATCCATACCCCCAACATAAGAAGGTGTGAAGAAGACTTAGAGAATTTATCAAAGATTTTTGTTTTTCTTTGTGCAAAACAAGAAGGCAGAAAAATTACACCTTTTGAGCTATCAGGATGAAGATGCTTATAACTAATGCAGAGAACCACACTCTATCACTGTGCCATGTACTAAAAGGTTCAGTACACATAAGTTTATTTTAAAAATGTAAAAACTGGAATGGAGTTTCTTTGGACAGATCTGTTTCTAAAATGTCTTTAAGATTCATTTTTATTTGAAGAATTTAGTTCAACATTGAGCTAGAATTCTAGTAATCATGCCACTGATATTTAAACCTTTAAAGATTACTCAGTTGGAAAAAATTATATATTAACATCTTCAATATAATGCTTTACAATCATTATCACAGTTTAACATTCGACAATGATTTATACAACAGCATAGAAATATATATTTTTTAAGTCAGCTTTTAATTTATTGCATTACCACCTTAGGACTAAACAGATTGTTACATACACAAAGATTTAACTGCTGTATCCCTAAGACATTTTTAAAAATATCAAATCTGCTGCATAACTTAAGTAAAATGCAAAGTGGTCCAAGGTATATTGGTATCAAGAATACTTTGGAATCTTACTATCACATTAATTACCAGGCTAATTTTTTAAAGGAAAAAAGTAACACAGATAGTAAATCTATTAGAAACGTATACACAAAGGTGCATACATAGATACAGAAAAACATACAATACAATAAACATAAAATACATACAGCAACAAGAGACCTGCCTTCAACTTTGCAAAACTGATACAATTGGGGGCCCACTGTACATTTAAGTTTTATCATTCCACTGGCCAAGAAGTTGTCTTGGAATGCACTAATGCAAAAGCTTATGAATATTTAATGGAGAATTTAGGTTGTGACTCACTTTGTGATGAGCTGGCAGGTGACAGAGCAGCTGGAGAAAGCATGCTAACTTGACTAAGATCCATGGAAGGTTTCCGAGAAAGACCAGGTGGCTTAGAAGTGGGAGGAGGAGTTGGGGACTTATGATGGCTGCCTGACTGCTGTGGACTAAAAATATTACCTGAAAAAGAATAAATTTACATTATTATTTTGAACCATCATAGGAAAAGTTTTTAGTCATGTAAAGCTACAAATGCAAGAGTTTTGACATACAATGATAGAACATATCTTTATCACATTGTTTTTAATAATTAATCAGCTCTCATACAAGATCATCTCCCAAAAGAGAAATAAAATCAAGAAATAAAAATAAGGAGGAAATGGAAAGAATGCCTTACCTGAAGAGCTACTTCCTGAACTGGAAGGAAGTTTAATGGGTGGAGGCCGATGTTTTACTCCCTTTCCCAATACTGATGGCTGAACCAATAGGCTCTCGGGCTGTTAAGAAGAAACAATTATTAAAGACATATTTATTGAGATTGTGTTAGATTATTACCAGAACAACAGAAATACATTACACTCAATCAATTCTCAAGTGAAAATACAATTTCATTTCTTAAAAAAAAAAAAAAAAAAGAAATTCAGTATTATAGACATCATCATATGAAAATCTATGATTTAAGTACTAAAACGTCAGTCTAATTTGATTTGTGAGAGATCACTTTGTATGTGCAAGATTTATAGACTACCATTATAGGCAGAGGAAGTTAAAGGAGGGCTCAGGATGTTCACCTGTATGTAATCCTGATCTCACATAGGGCTGAAATTTTATTAGAAACTATCAGCTTTCCTTTTACTTTGAAAACCAGAAATGATAGCAATAGGAGAGGCTGCCAGGACAACATGAACCAAAGGCAGTTGTTTGTTTTTTTAATTTTGCTCCATCCTCAAAAGGACATTCTTGCTCTTAGTATCACCCTTCTAACAAAAGAGGGAATGGAGTTTTTTTCAAACTCGATTATACTGTACCTTTTATAATCCTATTTTCACTCAATGTCAATGCCATTGTACCGAAGTGATAACCAGGAATCCAGCCGAAAGGCAGAAATAAAAACTATTATTGTTCATGTCCTTTATACAAGAACCATCATAGAATATGATAGGAAAAAAACTTTTAAAGTTGTCTAATCTAGAGTTTAACATGTGTGTGAACATTATGACAATTGTATTTTAAGTTTTTTTTTTTAAACAAATGAAAATTCACCTACCTCCCCACACTGAAAAAAAAGAAATAAACCCCTAAAACAAATCCAGCACAATCCAGCAAAGCAAATTCTTACAATTGTGTCCAAAAGTATATGTCTAAATCTGACATGGGGGTAACACATTTCATCATGAGCCTTCTGAAATTGTAGTTAGCTTCTGCTCTCTTGCCTCTTTTCTCTTCCCAGAGCCCAATTGTGGGGTGGTCTATTTTCTTTTTTAACTTTCCAATTCTTCTTTGTGATCCCTTTACTCTTTTATTAAGTTTATTTTGGTTAGGATGAATCCTTTCCTTAATATATTTTCCTATTTAGCCCTCACTTTTCTGTTTCCCTATTGAGTAAATATTTTTCTGTACCCAATTCAGTGTGTCTATTCCTTTAGCTAGTTCAGATGAAAGTAAGATTCAAAAACAACAGACTCTATCTTGCTTCCCTTCTCCTTTCCAAATCCTGATTCTGTGAGGCAATTTTTATCACTTTACCTCTGCCTTCAGAAAAACATAAAATCACATGCAGGCCTTGTTTTCTTATATATTCCCTATGGATCTTATTGATGTCAGGTTATAAGGACCGTTCATTCTTTAGTCCTTTAAGAGTACTCTTTCTTGTCAATCTTTTATGCTCTTCTTGATTCCTGTATTTGTATTTCAAAATTTTTACTCTGTTCTGATCTTTTTTATAGTAAATGCCTAGAAATCCTCTAGTTCACTAAAAATCTATTTTTCTCCTGTAGGATTATACTGTTTTGCTGGGTACATTATTGTTGTTTAGAAGCCTCTTTTTTTGCCTTTTGTAATATTCCAAACTGAACTTTTACATTGCTGGCTGCTATCTTGTTTGATCCTGACAATGGCTTCTCTGTATTTAAAGTTTTTCTTTCTGGCAGCTTGCATTATTTTTTCTTTGACTTAGAAAAATTCTGGATTTTAATTATGATCGGGGATGAGGAACGACGACTTGTTCTTCCAAACTTTTTTCCTGACTTTGTATTAAGTTAAGGCTATGTGCATTATGGCTGGGGCCAACTTTCATACTGTTTTTTGTTCTTTTGAGTTCTTGCTTTTTTCTTGGACTATATATGGGACAACTCAGGCTGGGAATCTGCAAACTTGGGGTACTAAAACTATTTATCTATGTTAAAATATGAGCCCTGCCCTCCTAGTCTGAGGTAAAATTTTTTAAAAATTTGGGTCTGAGCAACACAATTGGAGGCTTACCCTGAATGGAGCTGCAGTATACAGCTATTGGAGTTGTTCACTATCGAGCAAATGGAAAGCTATGCAGGTTGAGTGACAGCTTCTCCTCCTTGATCTGTAGCTTCTTACTCTATTTTGCTGCTAATTTGAGACTGGGCTGGGAGCTGGATGTAAGACCTAAGCCGGCTCCCACAGTGAAAGAGCCACACAGTTGCTCCTTGCCTTGGACCCATCCTTAGCCGGACACAGATCTCTTATACAGTCTACAATGGATGTGTGACCCAACACTGGGGAGTGATAGAGCTGCCTATTGGTACTATTCCTATTCCCTGAATAAGGTCAAGCCTTTCTGTACCGTATCTGGGACCTCTGGCATAAAGCTACATGTAGACCTTTTGCTGGAAGGCTCCATAGGAGGGCCTATGCTCTTGGCTATAACCCTGTTTCCCATCCTTTTCCCCCTCCCCAGCATTCCTATCCCCTAATTTTTCCCACTACTTCCCAACCCTCCTCTCCAAAGACCTTTGTACTGGTCTCTCTATGACAATCTAGACTAGAAAAATGACTCACTGTGATTTTTTCTTGAATTTCCCGATCAGGACTTGGTCTGATGCGTTTTCTAGATCTTTGTGGAGTAGTTGTAGGGGACAGCTCAGCTGTACTACTTCCTTCTACTCCGCCATCTTGGCTGGCCGATAACTGTATTTCAATATAATTGGTTTCTTTTGTAATATTATGTATTTTATTTTATGCATTTAAAAACATTATTTTTTAAAAGGGCATTAGACTTCACCAAACTGCCAAAGAGGTTCATGAGATTAAGGGATTAATAATAATAATAATAATAACCACCTCTGTTCTACCCCCAAATTCTCATTTTTCAGGAAGGAAATGATGCTGAGAGGTGAAATGACTTGCCAAAATGCACATCCTACTTTTTATAGCAGATCTAAAAAAGAGAAGTCTCCTAAAACACAAGTCCACCATTCTTTCAAAAGGCTTCTCCTTAAAAAAACACAACCTAAGGAATATCACATAACCTAAGGAATAGTATTTCTTATTGATAGAAAATTTGGAGAACAATATAAGAAGGATGCTTTTTTTTTTTTTTTTTTTTTTTTTTTTGCTTAAGTTGGTGCACAACAATGAAGCATAACATTATTAATTTTAATCTAAAAAATGCACTGACAGTGGCTAAGCAATTAACATTTTTGTGAAAATTACTCATGCTCTAATATAAATTTCATTAATTTAGTACAGAAATTCGTGCTGCTAGATAGCAAACAACGACCAAAAAATTCCCAATATAATAGTTCATTAAGACTACAAAGTGAAAAAAAGTAACAGAAAAATATTGTAATATATTAAAAATATAATGAACATTTAAATCAATCATATTCAAGGCACTTAGACAGACATTATAAGCACTAAAGAATTTACCTGGAATATTTAAGAGAACCTTAAAATTTGATAACAGAGTAGGCTTTCTTTTAATTCTTTATGTATGTGATACTATTAATTTTTGCCAAGACAAAAACCTCTAAGCAATTTTAAAATTACTCTCTTAAATAGGGAATAACAATTAAAAGACAGTATGAGTTTGTAACTTGCTTAAGATCAAGATCTACAAATTATTGTGTATATGAAATGGTAAAAGAACCCTAATTTTTTAAAAAAGAAAATCATTTTCAACATTCTAGTTGGATTACTAATAAGAAAATAACAATGATCAATCTTACTTCCATTTCTTTCCCTGGAGAAAGTTGACTAAGATTGCCAGATCCACTTGAATGAGACATCTTCACTGGACATTTGGCTTCATTCTGAATCAACTCTTGATATTGATTAATTATTCTGAAATACATAAGATAAAAAATTTTACTGCTATTGCTTCAAATGCAGTCATTACAGATACACTGAATGTAAAACAAAATTCCCATGAAAATGTATGAATAGTCAGGATCTTGACAGAATTTTCAAGATTTTTTTCCAACTTTTTTCTAATAATATACAACCAAACTTCAACATTCATCAAAAAAGTTCAATGTAGGACCTAATCAATGGTCAGATCACATGCCAATTAAATTTCCCATACTGACAATGCAAATATCTGATCTTAAATGGCTTTAAAATCTATTTTTTTAGTTTAACCAAGTTATCAAAAACACTTGCTTATAGCTTAAAAAAAAAAAAAAAAAAAAAAAAAAAAAACTTTTAAGGGCAGCTAGGTGGTGCAGTGGATAGAGCCCCAAGCCTTGAGGTCAGGAGGATATGAGTTCAAATATGGCCTCAGACAGTTAACACTTTCTGGCTGTGTGAGCATGGGAAAGTCACTTTAACCCTAATTGCCTCAGCAAAAATAAAAAACAAAAACAAAAAAACTTTTACCCAGATAAAATTACTCATTAACTAAAATGATTCAAAACTACCTCTCTCATGTAGCCTCACTTAACATTGTCCATTCATTAGCTTAAAAAAAATGAAAGGAAAAAAAATTATATTTTAGGCAACTGTAGAATCATAATTTTAAACTAATACAAGGCTTCAACACTCTTATTTTATAAATTAGGAAACTGAAGCCCAGAGACAGATGACATGGCATAAAGCTATATAGTAACAGAATAGGGACCAGAAAGAACCTGAGTTTTCTAATTTCTAACTTGTAAAGCACTTTGTACTGTAACATGCAAATTTATTCCCTTTTGGATTGATTCTATGCTTTTTTTTTTTCTCAATACAAAACAAGTAGAAAATGAGATCTGAATGCTTTACCTTTCAGCATCAGTCTTTGATCCAATAAGGAACCTGAAGTATTAAAGAAAAATTCAGATGAGACATTTCCTGCACCAGTCAACAGATACTTGTGGAAATCTCCAGATCTAGAACTAAATTTCAACAAATTATAACAGAAAATGTAATTCTATGCACACTCTTGATTTTAAAAATTGCCAGAATAATATAAAACAGGGTTTTGCATTAGATTTATTATCTAAAGCATTATTTATGACATCAAGTAAATGAAAATAATGTTCAGGAATTTAGATTCTCAAAGTACATGAAGTCATATTTCCTGAAATGGAATAAAGAGCTCTATCCTATTTAGCCAAGTTTAATCTCTTTAACTGGTTGCCAAATTAGCTGTTGGCTTCAATTTACCAGATCATGTGGCTGGTAACTTTCAAAGAAATTTTTACAATATTTTGATGATCATGCAAACTTTCTTCTGTTGCTTTTCCCCTCTTTTTCTCCAACACTGCACTATTTTTTTCCCTTCAAGTCTACCTTCTAAACTCTTTTCATTTGCTATTATACCTAAGTTTTATTGTTTTAAATAGCTATTTCTTTGGAGTCTCTGTCCCCATGATCTTCTGGTGTTCCCATTCTTCTAATTCATATTTTTTATGTAAGCCCCAACTGTTTGATTTCATTTGCTACAAATTTGTGGTGCCTTATTTTTTTTGGTTCCTTATTTCTCCTTAAGAAGTAAAACCAGAACACTGGTGATGAATAGAAGAAAGTGGTGGTCGTACAGATTCAAAAATGAAGATTCTTTAATGATGCTTCACCAATAGAGAAGTTGCTTTCTAAAGAAGGATAGTACACTTCCTTCCCCCTCCCAAATAAGAAGTCCATAGAAATGGACTGTGAGCCCCTTTATAAGTGCCCCCCATTACTTAGCACAATACTTTGACTAGAGAAGGCACAATGTTGAATTGAATCTAAACTTGATATATTTTCCATCTGAGGCCTTAATTATTGTCATCACTGTATAAACATCCTACTCCTAGTGACCTGTTAAGTCTAATGTTGAATTATAGGAATAAGCAAATGCCCATAAACACCACAGACAAATAACATCATTCATCCAATTCCTCAACTGTAAAATGATGATGGACGATTAAGTTCAATGATCTTCAAGATCCCTTTTAACTTTAATAAATTTTAAAAATAAGTATCTTTGACCCTAGGAAATCGGTCTCATATCCTTTCTCTTTTAAATTATTATATTATATATAGGCAAGGACATATATGGTCATTCCTGAAAGTGGTATTTGTAACCCCAACTTGATATTTAACCCAACATTCACAAAACTTTATGATTTCCTCTTGGTACTGAGAAATTGAGGATTGGGGAAAAATTTTGGTTTATGAAGAACAATAACAAGCTGGAGCACATCCTGAAGGAGGCAAGTAGGAGGGTGAAGTGATTCAAATGTTTGCTACCAAAGAATCAGTTGAAAGAACTAGGGATGGTGCCTGGAGAGAAGACTTAGAAGAGACATAACAGCAGCAGTTAAATACCTGAAGGGCTGTTATATGGAAGAAATAATAGGCTTTATTTTGTTTGGCCTCACAAGACAGAACTAGAAACAATGGATAGAAGTTGGAGAGGTGGAAACTTCCTTATACCTGAGCTAGCAATAAATGGAATAGTCTACTTTAGGAAATGAGGAGTTTAGAGTCATAGAATTGTAGAGAAAATGTATTCTTCAGGTATAGGGTTGAGCTCTTCTGGAATCCTTTCTAGTTCTAAGATCTCTATTCTTATAAAAATTTTATCTCATTTCTCTATTTTTAGTAGCCACTTCAAAAGAATGCTTTAAGGATCAAATGAGATAATGTATAGAAAAGGATTTTGTACAACTTATACAAAGCCCTTTATAAATATCATTATAATTTTACCTATGGTGAGTTTCAAAGTTTCCTCTTTCCTATCCCATTTTCTATGGTTTTCAAATGTAACCCAAAGCTCAATCCTTTTTATCAGATGATTTCTGCACCTACTTCAGAAGAAGGAAGTCTTTAGAAACGGGCTTCTTTCTTGACAGCTTTCAGATCCTGCATTGGTAGTGATCCCCTTTCCCTCCTGTATTTCAATTTTTCTTCTTCCCACCTGCCTAAAAATATGCTGCAATTTCCTAACTCTGCCAGATTGATTGCCATCTTGGTTTTCATTGAGTACAAAGGACAAAGACAATGAACAATGTTGAACTGCTAAATATCTTTTAAAGTTTCCTACACTGATTCTTTCCTGGCCACCTACCTACTCAATCCTCTGAAATACAAAAGTCTGTCCAAGAAAAGTCAATGCTACTGAACCTGATTTTTCATGGACTATTTCTTATATTGCCAAATCTTCTATCTTTTTCTGAATCCTCCTCTTGGAATTCTCTGCATCATTTGAAACAATTGTTCTTTTCTACTGCTGGATTCTGAGATATTAGACACACCTTATTCTCTGTCTACTGGTAATTCTAGAATTCTTTTGTTCCTCCCCCTCATCATGGTGGAGACTACTCCAAGGTTCTGATTCTTGGACCTTTTTGCTCTATACTCTTCTCTTTGGCAAACTTATTTAATTACATAGCTCATTACCACCTCTATACAGATAACTCCCATGTTTCTATCATTAAGCCTTACTTTTCTCTTTTTTTTTTTTGTAAATTAAAGTTTGTTTTTTTTTTTTTTTTCCAGAACTTATGCATGGGTAATTTTTCAACATTAACCCTTGCAAACCTTGTGTTTCAAATTTTCCCATCCTTCCTCCCACACCATTCCCTAGATGGCAAGTAATGCAATATATATTAAACATGTTAAAATATGTTAAATTCAATAAATGCATACATAGTAAACAAAAAGAATAAAAATGCTCTGTTGTGGTTTCCACCCAGTTCCCACAGGCTTCTTTCTAGGTGCAGATGGCTCTCTTCATCACAAGATCATTGAAACTGTAAGCCTTATTACTTTTCTTCTGAATCCAGACTCTCATCTCTACTTGAATGTCCTATTGGCTCTTCTGGGGGAGAAATGCTTAAAATAAGGCTTATTTCATCTCCCTCAAACTTCCTTTTATTAGTTCTATTACTGCCACTATTATTCATTTGGCCTCTATTTTCAAAATTTTGGTATTATCTCTGCTTCTTATCCCTCAGCTCTCAAACATCCAATTTTCCATTTTACTCTGTAACATCTCCAACATTTGTTCCCTTTTTACTCCCACTGCCACTTTCTTCTAGATCATAACCGACACTTTTCTGAAGAAGTGCACTAGCTACCTTGAAGGTTCTTTCAATTCCATCCTCCACAGTATGAAAGATTCTTCATTATTGTCTAATAATCTTCTTTATGCAAGTTGCTCCGTTGCTCTGAGTAATGCTCAAACTTTGCTAAATGGCATTCAAAGTGTTTATAATTTGGTTTTACTCTCCCTTTTCAGTTATCAACCAAAATTCTTCCTCTACAGCTTTTTTATACTACATTTAAACTAGATTATTCTGTCTCCAAATGTCTTACAATCATCTATACTCACATTGTTCTTTATATCTGGAATACTATCTTTTCATACACATAACCTCCTTTCTCTCTCTTTTGAATTCCCCCTCATCCTTCAATTCAAATGCCAAATTCTATGGCAGAGTCTTTCCATCTTTCACATTCTAACTTTAGATGACAACCTTTACCCTTAAATCTAAAGCAACAGCACCTGGTTTAGCATCCTTTTAATCTGTCATGTCTCACTATTCATTACTCACATGTTTTACCTCTTTACCTAAATGTAAACTGTAATTTTATCTTCCTCAGTTTTTACAAAGCAAGCTCTGTATACAATAGATGCTTAATAAATGTTTGTTAAATTTAAACACAAGCATAAAAATAAATTACCTCTTTGGTAATTTTAAGCAACTCTTTAAACTAAATTAGCTAACTAAACAAACTAAAAATTTCACCTTATTTCAAACCAAAAATTAAATGATTTTTATTTGTCAAATGTTTATCAGAAAATTTTGCAGATAGTAAAAGCTCAAGAAATGTTCACTGCATAATCAACTGATCTAAATACATGTGTTTTTAAACACAACTTACTGATTTGGTGTCATTGGGCTCTCAGCTTCTTCATCACTTCTATAAGTTTGTATTTTACCATAGTAAAGTGGATTACCAAGTGACTGAAAAATGGTTAGCTTTGTTTTCTGAAACTGATTACCAATTTCACATTCAAACACATAATCTTCTTTTATCTCCTAAAAAAAAGATAAAATATTACAAATAATGTTCTTCTGAAGCAAGGCAAACCCAAATAAATAATAAAACAGGGGAAAAGGTGATTGAGCATCTGTACATGAGAGCTGCTGTAACAAATTCTGACAATCCATATAACCCCAACTGATGTCCCAACTTCATTCCACTGCCCTCTCACTTCCCTCCACCTTGCCCCAATCCAGTAGGCAAATGGGAAAATGGCTGCTATGGAACCTGGGTTTTTAAGTTTTTGCCTAGCAATATAAATAACTTAGAAGTATTTTTTATATTATATATCACTTCGAAAATACAATGGCATTTTTAATTTCATGAACCCAGCTTGACAGAAATTTTATAGATACAAATAAAGGACACAGAAAATTAAAATACTAAATTTTATAAGGATATATATCCTTATAAAAAAAAATCCAACCTTAATTTTTATTATTTATAACTTTTTCTCTACTACAAACAAAGAATTCTCTACTATTTCAATTTTGGGGATAACCTAATTAACTTGAAATCTTCCCACTAAAAAAGATCTAGTAGTTGCCATCTTCAAGGAATAAGACTAATAGTGACTTTTTTTCCTTCAAGATCCAATTCTAGAAGACATATACACCACAAATTTAGAATAAAAAATAAATGGTAGTAACCTATAGTTGTAGAGAAAATCAAAAAACATTTAAAGTTGGCTTCTAATAAAATTATTCATATAATATATGAACATAACATTCATATATAGAACATATTCGCCATCCCCCAGACACCTTATGAAACCAGATGTCTTCAATTATTTTTAAAAAGATAACTCTTAATATTTCATAATTTTTGTTCCAGAACATCTTCACTAAACATTAGAAACAGAGATTGGCAGAAGTTTCAATTACTCACATGTGCTGGCCAGACAGTTGGCTGTGAGTCATCAGATTTGATAGACTTTTCCACTTTAGCATACTTTTCCACCTAAAAAGTCAAACCAACAAAACACTAGATTGTAGAGCAATGAATAAAAAAGTTTGAAAGAAGGAAAATAACTTAAGAAGCTCAATAATCCCTCTGGTTACAATTCTACAGAAGAATTTTTTTTAAAAATTAAGCACATCAGTTCAAGAAGCTATTTAAGATGAATGAAATAACATTCACCTATATAAACTTAGTTTATATATGTTCTGGAAAAGTGATTTGTCTTTAAAATAATTCCTACCCAGATTTCTTACCACTGAATAGTTTCCATGATTGAAACTGTATTTATCTGGTGAAGACTTAAATTTTGCATATTAAATTTAAAAATCCATAATTACATAATTTTTGTCTGAGATCTAAGTAACTTTTAAGATTGTATCCCCAGTATTTACATCAAAAACATATTTCTGCAGAATTAGTTTCCAGAGAAACACATAAATTACTAAAATAAAAAATTCATTCTACTACTATCTTCTTACAATATTTCTTACAATAGTTTTATAAATGAGTATATTAGAAAAAGAGACCAGACAGCATAATGGAAAGAACATTGAATTTGGAGTCTTGAGTCTTGTTTCTTACTATAGATATGACTGTTTCAGTTTCATCTGTAAGATGAGCAGGTTAGTTCCTTCTCACTATAAATCCTATTCATTTTAGAAGAGAAAGACATACATGAATATTGATAGGAAGATATAATAGCGTTATTTTATTAAGGCAATCTTCCATTCACTTATGGTTCATAGGTAACAAAGCTTTTAACTCTGATCATCTTAAAACTTTCAATTTAGAGTATAATTAACTTGAGAGAAAAAGGACATTAACACATTATGACTGTGAAAAACTAACAGCTACAGAGCTCCATTTTGTATTCAGCCTACTTTGGGAGATAATTTGATTAATCTTGCCCTATAAAAAGAGTTTACAGTCTTTTAATATCTTGAGCTATTTCATTCACAATATCCTAACACAGAGTACATTAAAAAATAGCATTTTAAATGAATTAGTTACTTTTAAAAAAATATTACCATATATGTAATTAGAAACATATGTAGAAAGTTCCTTCAAAATTTAAATCAGCACTGGCTAAACTTAGTTACCTTTTGTAGAAATAAGTTAATTAACTTACATCCACTTCTGAAGGTGTAGTCAAATAACAGGGGTTCTGTTTCCACATATCCACACACTAAAAATTAAATAACCGTGTTAAGTATATTGAAAAACTATAACAAAGCAAGGTTTTATTTTATCAATAAATATCAATTTTCAAAAGATAATATGGGGGACAGCTAGCTAAGTCAGGGCATAGAGCACCTGACCTAGAGCTAGGAGAATCTGAGTTCAAATCAGGCCTTAGACACTTAATATTTCCTAGCTGTGTGACTCAGGGCAGGTCACTTACCTCCAGTTGCCTCACTGAAAAAAAAAAAAAAAAAGAAAAAAAAAGAAAAGAAAGAAAATGTGCTTACATTTCCAGCTTTAGAAATTTTGAGGTCATACTGCTGGGCTGTTTTTCTCTCTTTTCTTTTCTGCAAGTAATCGAGCAATCTTAGCTGTGGAGGAGCTGTGGAGTGGGATATGTCCTGCTGCCGATTCAGGGAAGATCTGGAGTATCTCTTGAAACATCTGTAAGATTGTAAGATTCAAAATTAAAAACAATATTGAAAGAAAGCTTTAAAGAACATATGCAACATACAGGAGGCATTAAATTTGTAGTGGTTATTTTTAATTGGTAATATACAAAGTGGCTTTCCTGGAAATATTCATATACATGCTTTTTTTATTCAGTCAAAAAATTTTGATTCCTGTTTAAAAAAAAAAAAAATATTCAGAAATAGTTTTTCATTCTCTCCAACAATATTAGCATATATTTAATGTTTTTAAAAAGTCTGAAAAGGTATTCAAAAAGAACAATGAATATATTTATGCTAAGCAAATTAATACTGGTACCCAAGGGCTTTGGCCTAAAATCTGACAATGTCAGCAATAATGTTTATATTGAACTTTAAGGTTTTCCAAAGCATTTTCTATCTCCTTTGATCCTTACTACTCTGGCTGTAGTACAGCCAGACTTACAGATAAGATGAAATGATTTATTCAAGAACACAAGACTAGTAAATGTCAATGCTGGGACTCGTAAACTTCTACTAGATCACAAGACAGATGTTAATCTCAACAATACTGGCCAGAAAAAAAGACCATGCCAGGTTGTGGATATTAATACAAGAATAAAAGGTTTTGGCTTTCTACTTTTGAGACTCATTGAGGTTTCTAGGCCTCATTACCATAGTCTCTTAAGAGATTCATGTTGCTAAGGCAGCCCATATACAAAATGAAGCACCTACTCATTCTTTAAGGATTTGCTACAGACAGAAAGGTGGTTCATTCCAAGCATTTTAAAATACTAGAAGCAAGGATCTTACGAATGAAAGACAATATGCTAATCAAGCATTTTAAATGTTGATTTAAATTAAGGAAACAAAAGGAAAAAACAATTCATGAATTCATAAATTCCAATAGAAAAAGAGAATTTTCTATTTTATTATTGGTTATTTCCAATTGTCTTCATTAATAATTACATTGTCTTAAGTCTTATTTGAACTTGCATAGTTCAGTATCATAAAATAAGAATGTAAAACTTCAGATATAAATTTATTACAAGAAAAATTTTGTTCTCATGTTAAGAGAAGAACACATCAGATTTTTCAAGCCATGTCCTATCTGAATCAGCGGTAAAGGGGCCAACAAAGAACTATTTCAATGTGAAAATTATTCTCACAGTGATTTTCATTTAATTATTCATAGTAAATAACTACCACTTTTATGCCACGTGTAGAATATATAGTTAAAACATTAATCCGACACTGTAATTGCGACTATGTTTTCTACACTTCCTGACAAAAACCTGCGTTTATAAAATACCATTTTTAAAGCAGTGACCAATTTAAGCATTTAATTGGGTACTAGTTTATTCAAGAAGTAAAAAAGCTAACTTCCTGGTTTATATGTAGACTCTTCTTATCTATTTTATCTTTAAGTTTTTCTCTACTGGGTTTTCAAACTATTGGAACTCTGGAAACTTGTTCTAAGAGCCTCAGAAAAAAATTTAATTAAACATTGGGACTGCAACGAGATCAAATCCAAAGCACACAAGCTCCACAGGCCACATAGGGGTAAAAACTTATTGATATAGCAAAAATTCTGGCAAAAGTTAAGACTGCTAGTTACAGTAGAATCTCCTTAAGCATATGTACAATTGGAGAGCAAAGATAATTACCGCTTCATTGGTCGAGTATTCATCTTCTGTTTATTATAGAGCAATCTGTTTGCAGTACAGGTCACAGCTATAGAAGGATCAAGACACAATGGTTCTGCTGTGGCTAAGATAAGCTGGCTCTCAAGAAGTAATTTGTCTTCCTGAAATATAAACAAACATTGATAGTACATTTGAGACATTTTAATACTTCAAAATTATATATTTAGATTTTTAAATACTTCTTATACCTTTAAACATACTGTGAGTGAAATGAAATACTTCATTTTAGAATTTTAACATAAGACTTCAAAGATTTGGCAGGATAAGAAGACTTCCACTGATAATACAATAATGTCTACAGAAGTGTTTACTGATTAGATCACTCTGTTTTTTTTTTTATAGTTGAGACAGGCTCAGAAAAAAGAATTGCTTTAGAATATAATTTGCGCAGATTGGCCAGTAGATAACAAAACAAAGCCAACTATACTTGCTTGTATAAACTGAAAACACTCAGCTTTGCTTCAAAAGTAAGTATATAAATATGTATATATGCTTTCACTGCCACTAAAGAAACTATTTTACTGAATCTTCTATTAGTACTTAATTCTGCATTTTTAAATAGCACCATGATTCAAAAATTTTAAATCTAGAATTGAAAAATCTATATTATGGCTAAATAAGAACTTTTGCAAAAGAAAAAGCATAGTTTATACCGTTATCATTATGTTAAAGTGAAATAAAGAATTGTTGTGGTTTTTTCCCTTCCTAGGAGAGAAATGTCCAAATATTTATTGATGTAATGATTAATGATTCTCTTATAATCACATCCTATAAAAAGAATAATTTAAATTAGTAGACTGAGTTGTTATTCTCTTTACAGGGAGCTGAATGACTGAGGGATTTCCTGAATGGAATAGAGGATGGGGTGAAAGAAGGAAATGGACTAATTAAGCTCTAAGATTTGAGAAGTAAGTGATGACATGGATTCTACTCAAAATACTCTAAGACTAGTATTATCATGTCATGAGATTAGCTGATTGTTAGATAATTTTAGATTCCATAATTAAATCTCTAATTTAGAAATTATTCAGGAGGGAGAAGATAAGTCCAATGTGTTCAGATTAATTCAAACCCCAAAGAGTCTTGGAATGTTTAAGGGACTTGAAATGTGGAAAGGAATTTTATTTTATGAACTTCAAATATGAATATATATGTAAATTCATGCTTTTGATATTTTTTTTTACTTTATATCTATGATCTTTAATGGAAAAAAAAATTCTGAACTTACTTGTGTCCATTTATGGTTATCACTTGTTATAGAATGAACATCACAGATTAAAGTCTGGAAAAAAGTAAATAGCACATCTATATAATAGCAATAAGCACAGGAATAAATTAGGCAATTAAAAACTAACCATTAATTAAAACAAGAACCTACAATTTAAGAATTTAATTTAAAAATATTCTCACCTGCATTGTTGGACGTAAGAGAATGTGTCTACTTTGGTAACCTGGAGATTTCATATTCCCAGATTGCCTGTAGTCACGTATTTCTGCTATGACACACCCACAATGAAAAATATTAACCTGTATAAGAAGACAATTTTTTTTTTTTGAGGAGGGGAGGTAAATACTACTTTCTTTTTCTTTTTTGCTAAGGCAATTGAGGTTAAGTGACTTGCCCAGGGTTACATAGCTAGGAAGTGTTAAGTGTGAGGTCACATTTGAACTCAGGTCCTCCTGACTTAAGGCTTGGTACTCTAACCACTGTGCCACCTAGCTATCCCTAAATACTACTTTTTTAAAGACTGAATCAAGATTCTGAAGCTGTGTTAAAATGATTTTTTAGCATAAAACATTTAAACTAGGCTGCTATTTTTTGCCTCATTTTAAGAAAAAAAAAATTAAAACCCTGATTTAAGAATTCTGGCTAAAAAGAAATAACGATTCAGAGTTTAATAAAATGAAAACTGATTATTTTAAGAATTAAAAAAGGTAAGAGATTAGTCTAACAAATCCAAAAACTTTGCCTACAGCAAGAACATGTAAGCTTATGCAAATGCATGTCCATAAACATTAAGTCATTCTCATTCTAGGAACATTATTAATTTTTTTGGTAACTGATAACTGGACAAGTAAATACAACAGTAGAAAGCAAATGAATCAGCTTATTTATGTTAGAATCAGCAAAGAGCAATCTATTGTCAAGAATATTCAGCTTTTATACCTGAAGCTAAAAACATTCTAGATCCTACAACAAATCTATTTTTTCCTGGTAAAGTTTGGTAACTCCTTCCACCTTTAAAAAGGCAGTTAGTTGTTACACATTAAATGTAATCTCTCACCAAAAGAAATATGCAACCAATAAAAAGGCAATTTAAAGAAGAGATACTTTTTTACCTGAGATTTTTCAAGGAGATCAACCAAAATAGGTGGTAATTCTTCAGCATCCAAGTATTCAAGCAATTCTCCTTCTTCATAAGGCAAGCGAATGGTTTCAGAATCTAAATTTAAAATGATAAAGAAAAATTGTGAATAAAGGAAAAGGAAAGTACATTTCTAAATTTAAATCCTCTTTCTCTAGGAAACACAACAGATACATAAAAGATCAATGAACATAAAGCTATTCATTTAAAAGGATTCTAAAGCTCCTTTTCTTAAATTACATGAATTATCAAAATTGCTCTACACAGTCAGTCAACACTAAGCTAAGTTATGGGGACAAGATATTTAGATGAGATGCAAGATATTTAGATGAGATGTTTTTTCTCTGCTCTCTCAGAGCTTAAAGTGTAATAAGAGTAAAAAATACAAATACAAATTATTTTGATGCTTAAATGTTTCATCTACAAAATAGTCATTCATAATAGAATTCTCTTGATAGCACAATTGCAAAAGGAAATTGAAACCAATATAGAATGAAAACTTTTTGGCAGTATTCCTATGTATGTTTTAAAAATGACTCAAACCATAATATTGACCACACTAAAATTTATTATGTAATCTATGACTTACATTTAAAAAAAAGTAAATTCCATTATTAGTCTTGGAGATGTGAAGGTGAATTTTAGTTTTCAAAAGCTCTACCAGTTGAACATAAATTCTAACAGGTCATACAGAACTAAGACTCCAGAGTTGGTGTCAAGGGACAAAAATTAAAAGCCAAGTGATGTATGCATATAATATTTACCTGAACCATTCTTTCCCCTGAGCATCAGAGAATAGCCCTCATTTCCTGGGTATAGATTGACTACCAGACAGGAGAGCGTTTCCTGCATAACAAGTTTCTCTAACAAGTTCACATTTCGTCTCAGCTTCTGCTTTAAAAGGAGATAGAACTCATGAAAATAATCACTAAAACAATTTGACATATAAATGATTCTTTTAGAAAAATGAATCCAAGATTACTTACTGGGATATTAAACAGTTAAATATAATTCCTAAGGTAACTAACTCTATAAGGCACAATATAAGCAAAGAAGCATTCAGAGACACTTTCCATATCAATAAACCAACATGTGCTTCAAAGAGAACTTGGGTCAGTATAAATCTAAAGATTTTTTAAAATAGCAATCAGTACTACTGTGAAGGCATTTATTTTCAACTGAAATTCATTACATGAAAAATTATGAGGACATTTTGGTCCATGTTATTTTTTCTTTCCCCAAATTGCAAAAGAAAATATAAAATACTTTCTTTGAATTACTTAGAAGTAGCTAGTTCTGATAATTTTTCTATACACCTTATATAATTTTATTGGCCTTCAGAGAAAATGAGAATCAAATTACTCCATTTCCATTTTAAAAAATTGCTGCAAGAGATTATTTTAAATTATTATCAGTATTTTATCAATAAACACATTCAAACATGATTATTTTTATTAGATTTTTATGCTTAGGTAGTAATCTAAATCAAAATGTGTTTGAGATGATCAGAAATATTATTTTATTTTTTATTATTTTTTAATTTTTAAATTAATTTTACAATTATAACTTATTTTTTGACAGTACATATATATGGGTAATTTTTTACAACATTATTTATCCCTTGCACTCACTTCTATTCTGAATTTTCCCCTTCTTCCCTCCACCCCCTCCCTTAGATGTCAGGCGGCAGTCCCATACATGTTAAATATGTTATAGTATATCCTAGATACAATATATGTAAGCAAGAAATATTATTTTCAACAGCAGATAAGGAACTATCAAATTTCTGTAAGAATTTTAGCTAACACAATGGAGAATTATCATTCTTGGTGTACTGCCATTCTTGAAAACATCTTGAAAATTTAAAAAAACACACACACAAAAACACACAAAACCCTCCCAAAAACCCCATTAAAAAATTAAAGAACAAATTATTCTCAGTTTTAACTATCTCAAGTTTCAAGTAGAACCTCAGGGAAAGAAAATCACACCATTATTATTTTTGATTAAAAAAAAAAAAACAAAAAAACAACAACAACCATGGAACATAAGGAATTCCTAAGTAGTCTAGGCATAACATAAAAAAATTCAAATAACTTCTTCTGAAGGAAAGTTGATTCCTATGTATAGTTTCTAGATATAATTTTAGAAAAGCACAGCCCTAAGGAATCTGACCCCAAACAGATCTAGTTAAATTACCTAGTTGGATTAACTGTTTCAAGTGCCTATATTTGAATTATTTTATCTTTTTTTATACTTTATAGCTAATCTTTCTATGCTTGCATTTAAGATGATCAAATTACTCATTTACCTTTAGATTCAAATGATTTTCTGAATGTACAAAAATCACTTTAGGAAATCACTTCCAGCGAAAAAAACTTAAGGAAATGGTTTAGTATCTTTTACCTCACCCCGATCCTGTGGTTTTAGTTCTTAATTTTCTGCTATGTGCTTCCATATTCCTAAAAAATACAACTTAGGGCCAAGGATGGTAAGGTCTTTTAAAAATGGTAAGCCTTTTAAAAAGGCTTGAAATTTACTTTGGAAAAATTCAAAGATATTCTCCTAAGAATATTAAAAATTAAAAAGTCATTATTTATATACCTCCATTTAACTATTTTCCTTGCATTTCAATGTGTATTACATCATATAAAGAAAAATTCTACTTACCTTTATCTCAGGCTCTTTCTCACATTCTTCTATATATAAATCATATAGCTTCTGAAATACAGATTTCCTTACAAATAAGAAAAAATACATAAAATTAATGTAACTCTTATAATGATTATAAAACACCTGCTGTTAAAACTGTACTATTAAAATTTTTAAGTGTATATACCTTCCACTAGATAAATATTTCCGTTTAGGAGGTCTCTGACGGGCACTTTCAATGACATACTGGGGGGGGAAAAAAATCTGTGAAAATACTGATTTATGATTTAAACAATTATTAAGATTACAAAGGCATTTTAGTGACTTTACCAGAAAAGTACGTGCATTGTTTTTTTACATCACTACAATTTACATCACTACAATCTATGACTTATATTAAAAAAAAGTAAATTCCGTTACTAGTCTTAGAGATGTGAAGGTGAATCTGAGTTTTCAAATTAACAGATTATCTATTAATATTTTAATTTTACAAACACAAAATACCAAAAAACGTTACTTAGAAAAGTGGACAATGCATTTGAAAAACTGGTTCTCAAAACATGAACTGCAAACCATTAAGAAACATGAAAAAAATACTCAAAAACACTAATAAAATATAAAACTATTCCAAAGTATTACCTCATACCCCTGAAAAGAAGAAAATTGAGATGGATGATGAAAGATAGGAATAATAATTATTAAAGAGGTAGAAAGATTGTTGGTGAAGGTGTTATCAGTATAACCACGTTGGAAAGAAATTTAGAACTCTATAAGTGACTAAAATATCCATGCCTTTTGACTCAAGAAATTATATTATTAGACATATACTTCAAAGAAGCCATGAATAATTTGGAAATCCTCCAAAGTCCCCAAAATATATAGCAGCATTTTTAGTGATAGAAAAGATTTGGAAACAAAGTAGATGCTCATTGATTGGGAAATGGCTAAAAAATTTGTAGTATATGGGATATTGCTGTGATAGAAGAAAAAATTATACATGTGATGAAGACAGAAACAAAGAAATATCTCTCTGCATGAAATGATGCAAAAATAAGCAGAGCCAAAAGAAAATTACTACAACACTGTAAAAGAAAAGAGCAAGCATTAAAAAAAAATCAAAAGTGAATGTTGCAAAATTAAAAAACAAGAATGACTTGAAAGAATTATGAGAAGACATGACCTATCCCATCTCTTTGGAGAGAGAGAAGTCCATAAGGGTTGTATATTACATATTTTCAGACCTTTTTTGATCAGTTATGTTTATTTTTATTTGTTATATGAGATAGTTCTCTAAAAAGAAGAAGAAAAGGATTTTGGAGGAAATTGTAGTGATGAAAAAAACCAAAATACACCCATAAAAAACTTTTTAAACAAAGAAAAACTAACCAGCATAACTCACTCGAAATGCAAAATTATCTAAACAACAAAATTTCAATAACTTTCTTACCTCTGCACGATCCAAAGCTAATTCTAAAGTCTGTTGCTGTTAAACGATTGGAAAAAAAAAAATTTGCTTGTGAATATATTTTAATAATATACAATGTAATATGCATTTGGGGAAAAGACTGCCTAATCTAACATTCTGTTATTTATTTATTTTTTTTTGGTGATTCAAAAATTTTATTAAATTCAACACCACCCTTCCCCAGTTCAAATCTCTATCCTTATTAAATAGAAAGGCACAAAAATGCACCAAATTGGGGGGAAAAAATCTATTCAATTTAACAAAATAAATCTTAAAATATACTATATTTGTTCTAGGAATGAATAAAAACATGTTAATAAGTGCCAACTATTACTCACAAAATAATCTATTTGCTGGTCACTATTATCAACATTTATATAAGGCTGTTACAGAAATTACTTTGATGACCTCTTTCTCCAAATTTTTTCTAAGGAGTTACCTTTCATTTGAATACAAGAAAGGACTGGCTCAACAAAGTCTCATAAATACTTTCTCTTTTTCCAACCCCATAGTAATGGATGGTGCCAAAATATTTTCAAATAGAATAATTTTAAATTCACACAAAAAGAGAACAAATTACAGATTCAGCTCTACATATCTCATGTCTAAATTTTAAAATATGTACTAATTCCATTTAACATTTTTTGAGCCAGATAATCTTCAGCTTTATTGGTTACTGTAATCATCCTCTACAGTTAAGGGGGGGGGGGGGGGATCAGAAGAACAACTATCTGCTATCTTTCCTCTACAACAAAATCAAATCCTCCCATTCTAAAGAAATCTGTGCAATGATTCTGAATGTCAATGATGTTTTTTATTTTTTCTTCATTGTAATTTGGGCCAAACCTAAACTTTAATGTTCACAGGAGTAAACATTATCAAATTACTAATTGTGATAAATCTCAAATACTTTGAAAACCAATATGAGTTTGAAATGCAAAATTTTTAATATTTAAAAAAAGATAAAGAAAATCAGTAGTTTTATTAATATAAACTGAGGTTCTTATCTCAGAAAATTTTACATAAAATCACAATAGTTCTAAGATTCCTCCAAAGTTGTCTGGTCATTGATCCTGTATTGTCCATGTGTTGTTGTTGTTTTTTTTTTTTTTTTGGGGGGGGGGGTTTAAAGATTAATTATGCTATTTTCTTCTCTAGTAGATTAAGATACACAGGTAAACTGATTTGTCCAGAGTCACTGGTCCAGATAACTAATGAGTGTCTGAATTCACATTTGAATGAAAGTGTTCCTGACTCCAGGTCTGGTATCTATCCAATAAACAATGCATCCAGATATTTTTATTTTAAAATAGTACTATCTAGCATCTCTATGTAGTACTTTGAGGTTTGTGAATTTTTTAAATTAATAATTATCTCAGTTTTCATATCTTCTCAAACTTCTTAGGGCTCCTTTCAAATGTTTCCCTTCAGATGACAACCTTGCCTTACACTTCCCCAGTGAGACCATGCACCAAGAGCTCCCTCTTCTCCATCTCCTGTCACTGAAATGACTATTGGCATTAACTACTCCACTCTGCCACCTGTACAAATGATCCCACTCCATCTTTTTTCCTCCAAAATATTGCTGTCAACCATACTCTTTTATTATATAACTTCAATCTCTCTCTCATGGCTCATTCCTTACTGTCTACAAACTTGTCTCTGTCCCCACCATATTAAAAAATCTCTCCCCCTCTATCATCCATATCTCTTCTACTGTTGGTGGGCAACCTCCTTGAAGAGGACTGTTGACAATATATACTTGGACTTTCTCTTTTCTCATTAATTTCTTGACCAAGCCTTACAATCCTAATTCCAAACTCATCACTCCAGCAAAAACTGTTCTTTCCAAAGTTACCAGTGATCTTAGTAGTCAAAGTTCCATCAGTCTTTCCTCAAGACCTTGTTCTCCTTATCTCCTTGATATTTTCTAAGTTTTCAAGACAGTTCTCTCTCCTGGTTCTCATCCTATCAATCTAACCATTCCTTCTGACTCCTTTGCTAAATTCTTTTCTATATCATGGTCTCTAGCTATAGGTGAAGTTTCTAGGGATTGTCATGGGATCCCTTCTCTTCCCTCACCACCCCCATATTATTTCACTTGGTGATCCCATCAGGTCCCACTGATTTAATTATTATTTTTATGTAAATAATTTTAAAATCTACTTATTGTTCTCCAAACTCCAAATGTCTTCCAGACATCTTGAATTCACTATGTCCCAAACAGAACTCATTGTCTTTCCTTCTAAACTCTACCTGTTTCCCAGCTTCCCTACTGGTGTAGAGGGCAAGACCATACTGCTAGTTCAAGTTCATAACTAAGAATCATCTTGGTTTCCTTACTCTCTCTCTCTCTCTCTCCCCACTCCCCACCATACCCAATCTGTCATCAAGGTAATTTCACCTTTGCAACAATAAGCCTGTCTTTTGACTCTTTTTTCTATACTAGCAATTAGCAGTGTCTGGCACAAAAAAGTCTCTTAATAAATGTTTACTGGCTAATTTTATCCTCACAACAAGGTAAATGATATTTCTATTTTACAGGCAAATAAGCTAAATGACTCGTCCAGCATTACATAGGTAGTGTTTTGAATCAAAATTTGAACTCAAGCCTTCCTGACTCCAGGTCTAGTACCCACATTCTTATGTCATTATTTAGCTGCCTCAAAATTCACTCCAAGAGGCATTTACTTTGAGTTGTGTATAGAAACCTGATCTGTGCCTGAACAGTTGGGCTCACCTATGAAACAGAGTGTCTGTGTAATTCTAGAGAAGTCATTTAATCTCTGCAATCTTCTTGATATTCCTTAACTCAGAGCAGCTGCTGATCTGGCTAGCAGAGGGAATTTTTGGGGGGGAAAGGAGAGAAAAAGTGGGTGATTATCCCTAATCTAATGAAATCAAAGGTCTGGATTTCTTATCTCAATGTAACTTACCATTGTAGTATAAAAAAATGTATCCAAAAGGAGAAGAAAATAATTTATGTGCGTTGATGAAGTAGGTGACAATCATGTCCAAGATCAATTTCCAAGTGCTATTGAAATTAAAAAACAAAAACAAAAACAAAAAAAAACCTTATTAACCTAAAGTGGTCAAAGAAGTGAAAAAAAGTTTTGGATGGTTAACTTGACAAATTACTTCTGACATAATCATATTTTTAAGCATCTTGTATAAATGCCACAAAAGAACTTTCTAGAACATCCATACAAAATCTTTAAATCATTTCTGAAAAGTATAACAACATTGGATAAACACATTTAGTTTGTATATTACATCATCAAACACTCAGTTTCCAACACTTCACACTCTGGAAGAGTATAACTGAATAGATTATTAAACAATTACAGACTTTCAAAGAAATAAACCTTTATGATCTTATGGGCTCAGACATCAGAGTTCACTAAATGCTGTTATGCACAGTACAATGAAAAATTCTATTAATTTCGTTAATCCCTTAGGATAGTCTTTTTCTCCACAAAAGGGGAGCAAAATGTATTTTGCTATAATCTTTTGGCACCTAGGTTTCATAATGAATGATAAACTTTGACAAGGAATACAAATTCAATTTACTTAAAAGCTGAGAGACAAAAAAATTTACAAGACTTAACTTTGGCTCATTTTCCCATTTATAAAATAGGGGCAGTAATAGCACCTAGATCACAGAGCTCTTATGTACATCTAATAAGAATAAAATTTAAAGAGCTTTATATAGTTATTAATCCATACAAATTTTTTCTTGGTGCCAGTGTTTAATTAGCTTGTTGAGCTAAGTGTACAACTTGTGGCTCTGGGTTTAAAGCTAGAAGGAACCTTAAAGGAAACCTTTTTATCCACCATTCTTAAGGAGAATTATTTTTAACTTTGTATTGCCAGCACAGCACATGATGGAGTAGGGAGAAAAAACATTTATTATGTCTACCATGTGTGCCAGATCCAAAACGAAGCAATTTAGGCAAACTCTTTTGATGCTCACAACCACCACCCTGAGATATGCTGGAAGCTTATAAATGCTTATAAAGACGTGTCTATTGATTTTAGAGATGAAGAAACAGGTTCTGATTTACCTTTGTCAAAAAGGGAAAGAAAGAGCATAACTAGGATTTAAATATCTGTCTTCTGATTCCAAATCCACTGATATAATTTTCTGCCACATAGCTAATTAGTGCTTCTGGAAAAACCTGAAAAACTATCTTTTTAATCCTATGATTTCACCAATTTATACTTTAAATACAGGCAGGATGAGAGACTGACAACAATTTCAAAAGTTTATGACTGACTAAATTTTATTTTCAAAAAAAAGACAAGGTTGATAACTTTAAAATTCAACTTAAATAAAGCATTGCTATTGGGAGAATTTTAGCAACTTTAAAATTACTTTGAGTGATATAACCATGCAGGCTGATATTACTTTATTATTTATCAAAAGCGTCTAGCCCTCATCTCTTATCTATGTATACTACAGAAGTCAAACCAATTAAGTAGTAAACAACATTTTTTTTTGTCAAGCAACAAATTTAATTAATTTACCCTTCCATTATTTCTATGATATTTCATCAGACTCCTGTGTTCTTCTGTCACCTGAGTCCCTACTTGGTCTTGTTTCATGCTTCCTCAAGGTAGTAGCACTGTTACTCATCTTAATTTGGAAAACCTTGCAAGAGAGTTCTTATCAAGGACTTTCAATTAAGTTCCATATATGAGAATAATAGAAAAGATTCCCCTAGGGCAAGTGCCTGGGCTGAGTTGATAACCAGCATTTATGATGCACTCAGTGTTCTAGTTCTACTTCTAGGGCAGTTTACTGAGGTGCGGACATAATTCCCTTAAAGGTAAGCATCTAGGCCGAATCATTAGGCGATCGGAAAGGCTACCGTTTGGGAGCCAGAGTGCTCACTGACAACCTCCAGGGGCCTGAGGTGTCTATGTATAAAGGAAGGATTTGGCCTACATGGCCTCGGAGGTCCCTTCCCAATCTTAGACCCTGGATCTTGAATTGTATTTGGAGGATGACCCCTCCCCCTCTTACAAACTTGAGGACGTATCCTCGGGTGGTTCACATCATTCCATACTCAAGTTCGGGTCAAAAGACCACCTTTTAAAAACAAACTCTGCTATTAGGCCCTGGGGGCCTCGGGTCGGGGATGGCGTCGGACTGGAGGAGCTGGGCCACGGCCAGGAACAAAACCCTTGCCAGGTTTCCTAAAAACATATGTAAGCGGGACCCTAGGCGGAATCCAAACCGGGGCGGGGAGCAGGGGTATCCATGTTTCCCAGAGGACGCCGAGGAGAGGCGGGGGCCTGGCGACCCCAGCCGCCCTCGCCCCGTCACTGCTGGGGTCAGGGGCAGGGAGTGGAGACGGCTTTCCCCAATCCACATCCCCCGACTCCTTCAGACCCTACTAAGGACTCTGGTCGCCCCAATTGCTAATGAGTGGCCGTACGGCGAAGGGGGCCCGGTCAGGCCGATGGCGGAGGTAGGGCCGGGCCGGGCCCCCGCCGCCCGCCACACCCTCCGCCTCCAGTCCGCCCGCTCCCTACCTGCCCCAGCGGCGGCGGCGGCGGCGGCGGCTGGGGCGCTCGGCCTCATGACGGCGCCGCCAGCTCCGGCCTTGGCAGGACGATCCACAGCGAGTGAGCCGGCGGCTCCCCCCCACCCCGATCCAGCCCTGCCCGGCCCCGCCGAACGCACTCAGCTCCCTCCCTCCCTGCCTCCCTCGCCACCCGCCTAGCCGGCGGCCTGTTCCGGTCTCGGCGCTTCCGATTCGGCCGGGCCCCAACTCGGTTTCTCCGCGGCGGCGGTGGCGGCGGAAGGGGAGGAGCTGGGGGCGTGCCCCCTCTGGGGAGGGCGGGGCTGGGTGAGGGAGAGGAGTTTGGGAGAGGGCCGGAAGCTCCTGGCCCGAGGTCAGGATTGTAGTGGTGAGTGCGTTTCCCTTCTTGCTCACCTTTTCCCAACTTCTTCCTGTCCTTCCGAGGACCTGAGAGGGCTTGCGGGTCCTTCCGGTGTCTTCCCGGTGTTTTGCCCACACCCAGCTCTCGCTAGGTCGCTCTGGGCTAGTGTTGCCCTTTCTGACTCCACCTGAGTAATTAAATAAAAGCTTCGTGCTCACTTTGCCACTCTGATTCCTTCAAGTTTTCTTAAACTCTCCTTCGAGCGTCCCACTCCCAAGCTTGTATGTCAGATCAAAGCTGCAGAACCTCAGTAAAGTTTACAAAAGCCCCTTTCTGTTAATTGAATCAATCAACAAGTTTTTATCAAACATCCCTTCTTCACCTAGCACCGCAATAAACTACTCACTGGGGAAAGGCAAAAACCACCCAAAAAACTATTCCCTTCCCTCAAAAAACTCACTTTCTAATAGGGGAGAATTTAAATTATTTACAAAAAGAAAAAATAGAGGCCATTTACATCGCACTTCAGGTTTTGTAAAGTGCTCTTTCTTGCATAAGTGAACTAATTTGAGCCTCACAATAATCCTGTGGGATAGATGCTTCTATTACCTCCGTTTTACCGACATAAACCTTCTGAAACTAGAGTGACTTGAAGAGGAAACTGAGGCTGACAGGTAAAGGGACACCCTTGGTCACAGACAAATTCGGGTCTTCCCGGCTCGATATTCTCTGCATCCATCTTGCAGCCTTAGTTAATTAAGTCTTGCCAATAATTGAATGAATGAGGGGAGAATTAGGTGCTAATCATATGGAAAGCAGTGTCAAAAAGACAGTCTCTGAACTCAGGGAGTTCACCTCCAAAGATGGGGAGACTACACATTGGGAAGCAGCGAGGTAAGGCTTTATCTTCAGTACCATGCTAAGCACTTTTTACAAATAAAATTTTGCTTCATTTGATTCAACAGCTCCAAGCAGTAGGAGCTTTTATTATCTCCTTTTACAAATATAGAACTCAGGCAGACAAGTTAATTAACTTAACCACAATATTACACAGCCAGTAACTGAACAGGGACAGCTAGGTGGCTCAGTGTGCTGGGCTTGCATCAGGAAGACTTTCTGAGTTCAATGCAACCTCAGATACTTAGATACATGCTAGACTAATAACTTAACCCACTTTGCCTCAGCTTACTTTTGCAGAAGAACTGGAGAAGAAAAAGACTAACCCAATTTAGTATCTTACCAAGAAAATCCCAAAGAATCAAATCAACTGAACAACTGTCTGAAGCAGAATTCTGCTCTATGCACTGTTCTACTTATCTGCCTAGAACAAATGCTAACCTCCCTGCCAAAGGTGTTTGAAAGTTTCATATTTCTCCCTTCACGGACTCTTAGTTGTCCTAGCTATTCTAGCTTAGCATCTCATCTCCTTTCTACTTAGATACCAGTATTCCTACTAGTGTTACTACTACTAGTAGTTCTACTGTGCCTTTGCATGAACCAATCTGAAACAACACACTCTTCATCACTGCCTCTTAGAATCAAGTCTCTGCTCACCTAGGTAAATCCTACCCTGATCTTCCCATCCCTGGTATTCTTACCTTCCTCAAATTATATTTTATTCACTTTTTTTTTTTTACATGTTATCCTTTTCCCTGTAGAAAATGACTCCCTGAGGAATTAGTTCTTTTGTATACTTTTTTTTTTTTTATATATTATTATATCAACTCATCAGCACAGTGCTTTGCAAAAGTAGATGCTTAAATGAATGTGTTGAATTGTTTTGGAAGGTAAGGGAAAGGTCCAAAATAAACTAGGCAGAGAATAGGTTGTTCCTTCTGTTCTTTATAATTTGAGTTAATTTGGAAATCTAGCCAGGGTTGGAATATGATGGGAATTCTCCCAGTACTTCATTTCAACTAGCAATGGGAAAGTGATTTCTTTCAGGAAGCTGATAGAACTGATTGTCTGCAGCAGAACAAACTAGAATGGCTAAGCTTTTATGTCAAGCCACATAAATGAGATGAGTCAACACCTCATCTTTCTGTTTAAAGACCCTCAAAACTGTTGACTTTTTTATTTAGCCCCCTTTTAGGGGTTAAATAGGGCTCCACAGCTAATAATTTTAGGCTCTTGCTGTAAACATTATTACCTTTGAAAGCTGAAAGGTTAGTGAGCAAAAATATTAGATGATATATTTACTCTTGACTACTGTTAACCTATATATCCAGAATTTACAAAGTGTTATAGATTGGTTGAGCTAGAAGGGAAGTTACAAATCACCTTGGTCTCTTCCACTTCATTTTAAATTGGGGGGGGCATTGAGGGGAGCAATCCACTAATTTATTAAGCTCCTACTATGTGCCAAGCACTGTGCTAAACACTGGGGATACAAAAGATAGTTACTGCTCCCAAAGAGCTCACAATCTAATGTAAAAAGTGTCAATACAGATCAAGCTAAATAGAAGATAAATAGAAATCAATTGAGGAAATACACTAGAATTAAGCGGGGTTGAGGAAAATTTCTAGCAAAAGATGTGATTTTATTTGGGACTTGAAGAAAGCTAGTCCAAGTGAAGGAAGAAGAATCTTCCAGGGTGACTACAGAGAAAGTGCCCAGAATTGAGAGATGGAGTATTTATTTTGTTAATAGGAAGAAGGCCCCTGTGAGTAGATTGAAGAGTGTTATTTTATCTGTTGTCTCTTCTAATTAGAATGTTAGATGCTTGAGAGCACGAACTACCTCAAATTTTCAATTTGTATTTCCACTGCTTAGTACAATGCCTGGCACATAATAAATATTTTTTCATTCATTCATTTCATTTCATTCAGGGCTGATAAACTTAGCCTCCTAAGACATGGCTAATTTTCACCTAGCCTCAATTCAACTGGAGAAATGTTTTTACACTTTGAAAGGAAACAAAGGGCATGGATGAATTTTAAAATTAGATTAATATTTCATTATGTTGGGAGCATGGTGGTTCAGTGACTAGAGTGCTGGGCTTGAGTCAGGAAGACTCATCTTTGTGAGTTCAAATCTGGCTTCAAAATTTAGCTGAGTGACCTTGAGCAAGTAACTTAATTCTTTTTGCCTCAGTTTTTCCATATGTAAAATAAGAAGGAAATAGCAAACCACTTCAGTATTTTTGCCAAATAAATCCCCAAAGCCAAATTGGGTGGGAGACTTGACTAAAAAGACTGACAGCATCAAAGACAACATCATAGAACATCTCATTACTTCTGCTAACATTTTTCTGTGATATCCACTGAATGATAGGGCCAGAATTAATTAGTAAAGACTCCAGGTCTATCTCCAAGTCTAAATGAGACTATTCTTTACACCTGATTAGATCCCCAGGAAGACTCAGATGAGAACTGCAATAGATACCCATAGAATAATGGGTATGTGTAGGGGGAAGAGAGAGAGAGAGGAGGCTACATGGGATAACAGCTCAAAAGATCACTTCCCAATTTTCTCCTATTTTGGAAAAATCCCATCTCTGAATGTAATAGATTTCCTCTTCTTAGGAGTTTGTGAACTGATTGGGGTAGAGTAGGAGAGTAGGAAAATCAAGGTATCATTAAATTTCTTCATTACCATAATTTCTGACCTAAATTTTAACTGTTTTGAGTTGGTTCTTTGTTATTCTTCATTGAAAAGGACAAAAATGACATTCAAGCTATAGTGTATCTGACTCTTGTCTGATAAGACATATGAATTTGAGACTTTACCACAAGTCAGGCATAAATAGTATAAACATTTGGAATGGAATCTCTACATTTGCACAGCTAGTTCAAGTTAAATAATTTAACATTACTGCAGTAGCTGACCTTGATGCTGTTTTCATCCTTGTTGAAAGCATCTGACAGCATTGCAGAAAATATTATACTAAAAAGCATGGGAGCAAGCACATAGCTCTTATTTACTCCACTGGTGATCACAAAAGCATAAGAGCATCATCCTTTATCTAGAACCCCTGTATACATACCATCATGAAATTAGCATACAAAGCTGTGAATTTCTGGGCAACCAAATTTCATCATAATCTTCCACAAGCTCACATGACTGACAATATCAAAAGCCTTACTTAGTGGGGTAAATAAAGTGAAAGGAGAATTGGTTTGAAGATGATTGTGCACTGAGTATACTCTGTGTTGAATGATTGTGCACTCTGAATGAAATGCATCTGAATATGGATTGCTTCTTTGACATTTGTGCTAATTTTTGCCTGACAATCCAAGAAAATAGAGGTTGTCCACCAGCCGGCACCACACCATCAGTTACAACAAAAATGACTATGGATAATTCACTTACTGTAGTAGCATACTTTCCAGGGATGTTCATGTTAGATGATAAGATTGATGTCAGCATTGTTCAGTGTTTGAGAGGCTCTGAAAGAAAGTATGGGAGAGAAGAGGTATTAGGCTACATACTATTTTTATAAGCCTATAGAGATATTGTAATTGCTTCATTGTTGGATTGTATGAAAGTTGGATTGTTTACCAGCAGCATGCCAGTAAACTGAATCACTTCCATTACAATTGTCTCAGGATGATTCTGCAGTTCTGAAAAAAATAAAGTACCAAACACTGAAGTCCTTTCTCAAACTGAACTGTTAAACATTCAAACTCTACTGCCAAGACATAACTCTAATGGGTTGGCTATGTAACCTCAATGCAAATGCACATTTATGTAAAAGACTATTTACAGAGAAATATTATTCACTACATAGAAAGTATTCTCTTGGAGATCAGAAGTATTACAAGGACACTCTCAAGGTTTCTCTGAAGAACTTTAGTATCAATTATGAGACATGGGAGATGCTGGTATAGGAATGTTCAATGAGCAAAGAAGAATCCAAATAGCACAAAGGAAACATGAGATGTGCAAATCTAGAGACATCTCCACCCCAAATATTCAAATGGACTATTTGTCCCTGACTTGTGGTAGAGCCTTCTAAATTTGTATTGGATATTTCAGCTACAATTGAACATGCTGTACTTTGACCTCAACATCATGATGTCATTGGTCCTCTTCAAGTATGAAGGACTGTTAACAATAAAAAGTTGTTTTCAAGTATTTTAAGGTTTGTCACATGGAGAAGGTATTAGATTTTTTTCCTGGGCAAAGAGTAGAACTTGCAAAGAGTCCAATTTATGCTTGATGTTAGGAAAAACCTCACCATTTTAAATACCTCCAATTAGCATGGACCATCTGGGGGAAGTCTTCAAGTAAACATGAGATGAACACTTGCTGAGTAATTAAGGAATTATTATCTTTATGTATGGGTGCTGCTGATAGTCCTTCCATTTCACAAATCATGCAGTGGTCCTCAAACTTTTTAAATTGGGGGCCAGTTCACTGTCCCTCAGACTGTGGGAGGGCCAGACTATAGTAAAAACAAAAGCTCACACTCTGTCTCTGCCCCTCAGCCCATTTGCCATAACCTGGCGGGGGCCACATAAACGTCCTCAGTGGGCTGCATCTGGCCCGTGGGCTGTAGTTTGAGAACCCCTGCAGGATAGCATTTCTCAAAGTAAAGTCTGAGATTCTTTTGGAGCCCTTGAGATTCTTTTAGGAAGTCTATGACATCAAAACTCTTTTCATAATTTTAAGATTGTAATTTCAAATGTGGTAAAGATAAGTATAGTTCACATAAACCAAGGCTCTTGGAGGACTTTAAAAATTTCTAACAGTGTAAAAAAAGGATACGTTTTGCATGATTTCACATGTATAATGGTTAATGAGCATCATATTATTTGTCTTCTTGGTAGGTGGGAGAGTATCAGATGGGAGAGAATTAGATACTCAAATTTTTATTTTTTAAAGCTGGGTAGTTTATTCTTTTTTTAAAAATTTATTTATAATTTTTTTCACAGTATATATGCATGAGTAATTTTTTTTATATTATCCCTTGTATTCATTTTTCCAAATTATTCCCCCCTTCCCTCCACTCCCTCCCCACATGACAGGCAATCCCATACATTTTACATATGTTACAATATAACCTAGATACAATATATGTGTGTAAATACCATTTTCTTGTTGCACATTAAGTATTAGATTCCGAAGGTATAAGTAACCTGGGTAGATAGACAGTAGTGCTAACAATTTACATTCATTTCCCAGTGTTCCTTCTCTGGGTGTAGCTGATTCTGTCCATCTTTGATCAATTGGAATTGGATTAGCTCTTCTCTATGTTGAAGATATCCATTTCCATCAGAATACATCCTCATACAGCATTGAAGTGTACAGCGATCTTCTGGTTCTATTCATTTCACTCAGCATCAGTTGATGTAAGTCTCTCCAAGCCTCTCTGTATTCCTCCTGCTGGTCATTTCTTACAGAACAATAATATTCCATAACCTTCATATACCATAATTTACCCAACCATTCTCCAATTGATGGACATCCATTCATTGTCCAGTTTCTAGCTACTACAAAAAGGGCTGCCACAAACATTTTGGCACATACAGGTCCCTTTTCCCTTCTCAGTATTTCTTTTGGATATAAGCCCAATAGCAGCACTGCTGGATCAAAGGGTATGCACAGTTTGATAACTTTTTGGGCATAGTTTCAGATTGCTCTCCAGAATGTCTGGATTCTTTCACAACTCCACCAACAATGTATTAGTGTCCCAGTTTTCCCACATCCCCTCCAACATTCATCATTATTTATTCCTGTCATCTTAGCCAATCTGACAGGTGTGTAATGATATCTCAGAGTTGTCTTAATTTGCATTTCTCTGATCAGTAGAGATTTGGAACACTCTTTTATATGAGTGGATATAGTTTCAATTTCATCATCTGAGAATTGTCTGTTCATATCCTTTGACCATTTATCAATTGGAGAATGGTTTGATTTCTTATAAATTAGGGTAAGTTCTCTATATATTTTGGAAATGAGACCTTTATCAGAACCTTTAACTATAAAAATATTATCCCGATTTGTAACTTCCCTTCTAATCTTGTTTGCATTAGTATTGTTTGTACAGAAACTTTTTAGTTTGATGTAATCAAAATCTTCTATTTTGTGATCAATAATAATCTCTAGTTCTCTGGTCATAAATTCCTTCCTCCTCCACAGGTCTGAGAGGTAGACTATTCTCTGTTTCTCTAATCTATTTATTATGTCATTCTTTATGCCTAAGTCATGGACCATTTTGATCTTATCTTGGTATATGGTGTTAAGTGTGGATCCATATCTAATTTCTGCCATACTAATTTCCAGTTTTCCCAACAGTTTTTTCCAAATAATGAATTTTTATCCCTAATGTTGGTATCTTTGGGTTTGTCAAAGACTAGATTGCTATAGATGTACCCTTTTTTGTCCTTTGAGATACTCAAATTTAAAAAAAAATGTTAAATAATGAATATTTTAGAATCATGGGAAAATGTAATTGATACATATTTTAGAAACTAAATAAAAAATACAATTTTAAATAATGTGAGATTTTTGAAATCAGAAAGTCTGAGAACCCTATATTGTACAGGGAACATTAAGTCCACTTTTGGATGGAATATAGAATGCATGAGAGATGTAATTATGTGTAATCAGTCATGAAATGTAGGTTAGAAACAGATTGCAAAGGACTTTAATTACCAAGTATAATTTTAGAAGAATAATGTAAGTATTGGAAGTGAGATTTGTCATATTGTTGAAAAATACTTTGATTTGAAAAGTAGAAATAACAAGTTGTTTAAAAGGTATTTAGAGTTTTTTCTATGTGCTCTTATTACCCTCACAGTAATTTAATTATCTAAATGTCATTGAACTTAAAACTGGAAAAACTGGACATAATGTGGTTACTTTTCAGGGTGAGCATCAGATAAAAGATATCCTTTGTATAGAGCTTTGAACATTTGCCATTGCCTATATGGAAAATTAATCTATTTTCTAGACTAGTCTTATTCTTTTTGGCTTCCTTAGTTAGGCTTGGCACATTGTTTTACGGTGTAGTATTTACATTTTGTCTCATCTCTGGAGGTAAATTTTTGTCAACCCAGACTACCAGATGTGTGCCTCTTTTTGGTCTTTAAGACTTAAAAAATATTCCAATGCAGGCAGTATTAAGAAACATATTTAGATTTTTAGGACTTTAAGGGATAATGAACTTTTATTTTTTAAGAAGGGGTAATTTGAATCTTATTTAGAGAAAAATATTCTTTATCTATGAGGTAAATACTTAAAGATTGAATGGTTTTCTAAGAAGCAAATACTTGGGGCAGCTAGGTGGTGGAGTGGATAGAGCACCAGCCCTGAAGTCAAAGGGATCTGAGTTCAAATCTGATCTTAGATTCTTAACACTTATTAGTTGTGTGACCCTGCCAGTTCACTTAACCCCAATTACCTCAGGAGAAAAAAAGAAGCAAATATATATAAAATATAGGCATAATTTTTGGGTGAAGTTATAGCAAAATTATTATTATGTCTTTACTATAATGGAAATCAAATAGAATTAAATTTTCCCTAGACTGCTTGGCAAACCTGAAGTTTTAGTAGCTTAAAATGGAACCAAGACTTTTGGGATACTATATATCAGTAATGCCTATTATTATTGGCAATAATAATAGCTAATATTTATATAGCACTTACTATGTGCTGGGCCCTGGGCTAATTACTTTTTTTGCAATTACTTTTTTTTTTTTCATTTTATCCTTACAATAATCCTGGGTGATAGGTTCTCTTATAATTCCCATTTTACAGATGAAGAAACCGAGGCAGAGGTTAAATGACTTGCCCAGGATCACACAACTAATTAATATTTGTGTCTGAATTTGAACTCAGATTTTCTTGACTTTAGGGATAGCATTTTAGATGATGATGATGATGATGATGATGATGATGATGATGATGAATCATAAGATAACTAACTTCATAAAATTTATCTCTGGGGAACAAGAGAGCTAATTTATCTATTGGAAAAGTGTTAATATATTTCTAAACGAAATAAAATTTCTAAAATTTTAAATTAAAATTTCTAAATTTATCTAAAATAAAAGTTTATAAAACTTAGATATATTTTTATTGTTCTCTTAGACTTTTATCTGCTGTTTGTAAAGCAAATATCATCATCATAATGTAGTGATTGCTGTGGTCTCATTCTGAGAACAAGGTTGACTACCCCTCCCCCTTGGGGGGTCCTTCAGATATCTCTGAGGGATTAGAGGGTGTTTTTCTCTACTGCTATTGACTTAAACACCCATTCTGGTATATTGCTCTATTGTTGGTCTGCCAGTAACTAGCAACCTAATTACATTCTGGCTATTTACATCTATGAACTTTGAAGATATAGCACACACAGAAGTAGAGAAGGGAAAAGGAATAAATATTATAAATACTATGTTTCAGAAACTATATTTCAGGCACTGTGCTAAATTCTTTACAAATAGATAAACTGAAGTTAAGTGACTTGCTCATGGTCACATAGCTAATATTGAAGCTGAATGTGAACTTAGTTCTTTCTGACTCCAGACCCTGTATCACCTAGCTATCTCTACATTTGTTACAGATATTTCCTCCTAACAACTGAGAAGTATATTCTCTTCATTATTGTTTCTGGGGAGAGTGTACTCTGACAGCACACTTTCTTCATAATTCATGTCTAAATATGGCATTTTCAATGGATGAATTTATATTTCAACTGCTGCTGGGTCTGATTCCAGTTGAAGATCTCTTCCCATTCACATAGGCCTCGATGTTGGATTGGATGAAAAATATGGAATGGGTGGCTCACCTATCAGATTTATAGATGCTAACCAGGTAATCATTAGTACAAATGGGGAAGAAATAAATGAGAAAGTATGATACAGGAGAAAGAAATGAAAGAAGGTAAAGACTTGTAGAACATAGAGAAGCCCTATATGTATGGGAGACAGATTTGATAGGTAAAAATAACCTGGACACCTGACTGTTTTCTCAAAGGAAAAGGTGTTATTGTAGTATAAAGTAGATCAGTACTAAGTAATATAAGAAAACTAGTTCATCTAAGGGGGTATATCAGGTTGGGTATTTTATAGGGAAAGTTAGGAGTGGGGAGGAGGGAAGATGTTTATTGTTTGCATATTTACACTAAGTGGTCTTTATATATGTAGATTGCTTCCAATTACATATACTCTACATTTAGAATTTTTATTCTTTTAATTCGGAACAGCTAGGCGGCACAAAGGGTAGTGTCTTGGGACCGACATCAGGAAGACTCATCTTTCATCAAATCTGGTAAACAGACACTAGCTGTGTGACCCTGAATACGATGCTTAATCCTGTTTGTTTCAGTTTCCTCATCTTTAAAATGAACTGGAGAAGGAAATGGCAAACTGCTCCATATTACCCAGAGATTCCTGAAAGGGAGTCATGAAGAGTTAGGCATGCCTGAAAAATAACTAAATAACAAAATTCTTTGTTTTAAACATCTTGTCATTAGTAAAGTAGTTTTTGTTGCTTTTTTTATTTTGCATGAATGTCTCACTGCATTTAAAAGATAATGAATGAGGGGTAGATTTGGCTGGGTTGGAGTTGAACAAAGTGGACACCACCTATTTTCTTACTTTCTAATTACATGATCATAAACTTCTTAGGGTCATGTCATGGCTTCCTAGAGGCTATGGACTCCATGTTGAAGATGTCTGATCTAGAGAATGTTATTTAAATAAATGACAGGTAAGGGAGATAAAGAGAAAGGAATATTTTAATTTTTTGATAAGAAATCTTAATATTTTTTATAAACTTTTTCAATAATTTTTTGGTATGTTTCTCAGCTACTAACACACCTAATTGCTTATTTAAGAAATTTTTTGCTACTTCACACATAGCAACAAAGAGATTGTATATTGTAAAGAATAGGAAAATTAAATTAGGTATAAAAATTATTAAGCACTAAATATTACATTTAGCTATGAGGATTTCTTGCAATTTATATCAACCTCAATTATTAGCATTCTAAATGTGCTGCTTGTTTTGTTTGAAAGATATAAATTAAAAGAATGGAAAAATCTGGTACTAATCAGTTTCATTTGGAGTTTGGTTATTACTGGATTATATAACTTTCAACATTTTCTTTCATAATGTTAAGGATTTTTTTCCAAGAAGATCTTCTAGTCTGATGATATATTATTTAAACTCTAAGTTCTAAGTAAATGCAGTACTTCATTTATAATGTCTTTGTTTTGGACTTGAAATACTGTTCAGCAAAATTCTTCATTTGACAATTGTAAATAAGCCTTGTCTAACATTGTTTCCAAAATTTATATTTAAACTGAACTTTTAAAGATTGTGTATTTAAAGAAGTCATTATATGTCTTTAAGAAGCAATTAGTGAACCAGGAAATAATAGATTTATGTTCTTTTTTCCACTACTCTATGTAATATTATAATTTCCTGGACTGATGGCCTCAAATAGTTTAAATATGAGTTTTAAACATATCAATCAAGAGGATGACAATTTCTTCAGTTCTCCAATCTTCACTTGTGAATGGTATTTCAATTTTATTTCACCAATTACTGTTTTTCCTTTTAGTTTCCAATGGCAAAATGTTCCTGAATTCTCAATCTTCTTTCCCCGCCCCCCCCCCTGAGAATGGGTTTAAGTGATTTGCCCAGGGTCACACAGTTAGGAAGTGTTAAGTGTCTGAGACCACATTTGAACTCGGGTCCTCCTGAATTCAGGGCTGGTACTCTATCCACTGTGTCACCTAGCTGCCCCATGAATTCTCAGTCTTCAATAAATCAACAAGTAACTCATGACTTTGGCACTGTGCAGTCACTATGAGGGCTAAAAGAGAGGACAGAGAGAGAGAGAGAGAGAGAGAGAGAGAGAGAGAGAGAGAGAGAGAGAGAGAGAGAGAGAGAGAGAGAGAAGAATACAGCATGGCTCCTGTGGAATAACTTGGAGAAAATAGACTAACAAGGAAAGAATAATTAAACAATACAAAAGCTTGAAACTATTGAAAATTATATATCAATAATTTAAGGGAAGGAAGATAACATAGGAGTAACTTGGAAATGCTTTAAGAAAGGATGGGGCTTGACTTAGACTTGGAAAGGTGACTAAGTTTTATATAGAGGAAGAATAAAGAGGGAAAAGAATTACAGGTCAAGGTGTTTAGAGTAAAATTAAAGAAGTAGAATTATTTTATATGATTGAATTACTACATTGGTCCCTAGGGTGAAGGTAGAACTTTGTAGGAACCCTAAGTTCATTTTCTTTCTGAGTTCTGTACAACCCTTTAAAATAGTACTATTTTCTAATCTAAGTTTCTCAAGTGAAAAATGGACCCACTAGACAGTGAAGAAAAATTATATCAATTTTTAATAGGCTATTGTGAGTCTATTTTTTTTAAAAGGGGTGCATAAAGTTTGCCATGTACAGAACCTAGGAGTGTTTTATCCACACTTGTGGGGAATTAGGCTGAACTATATTTTTCAGTTATCAGAATGGGAGGCAAAATTAGATGCATTATTAATAATTTGACAATAAACATTGAACCATGTTCAGGTAATCCCATAGTTCGGGATCCTGATGGGTTAATCAGGCAAGGGAAACAGAAGGATCAAAAAACAAAAATAAAAACAGCAATGAACACAGAGAATGTCGAAGAGAGTGAATATAATGAATGCCCTGTTTAGCGCTAAGAATTTGTCTTGGTAAATTGTGGAAGGCAAGGTTGGATAGATAGATTGGGAATCCCTGCAAAATTTTTAGAGGGGGGAGCTATATGATAATGTAACCCCAAACCCAAAGCCCATTGATAATAGGACTCCTTCTTTGTTGATGGAAGTTAATGTGAAAAGCTATATGGAATTGGGAGAATGGGAAGAAAAACTCTTCAGTTTTACTCAGGTTTTCTGTTGCCACCACGTTTTAGCTTTTCTGCGTCATTAGTTGAGTCTCTATAGGACTTCAAGAGAGAAGATGGAAGAAGACAATGTAGCAAAAACTGCCAACTCATCCCATGTCAGCTTTTTCTCAGGCTTTTCCTTCAGCAATCTGAATTGAGATTGGCAATTTGCATCTCCTCTGAAGTCCAAAGAGACTGGAACAACTTACAGAAGCTTGAAGAACACCTGGAGGTGTCTTGAAACTTGAAGAGAATTGAAGTGCTCTCCTTTCTCTGGTTCTTGCCAATTTTGCCCCTCACCCAAATACTAGACATTGATCTCCACCAACAAGGAGAGAGTTTCATGCCATGGCTTTGGTTGTGGAATTATAATAAAAGCAGAATCCCATGAGTATTAGGCTGGAAAAGGAATACAGAATGGATTGAATGGAATAATAGGATTTGGAGTTGGGAAGGATATTAGCGAACATTTAGTCTAATTCCCACATTTTATAAATGAAGAAATTAGGGGAAAAATTGAGTGGCTCTGGAATTTGACATAGAGACTGAAATCAGACAAGACAGTCTGGAAGTTATTTCAATAATGCCTATGTGAGGTGATAAGGACTTGTATTAAGGTCTTGACAACTGAAAAGAAAGGGATAAATACAAGAACATTTTTTAAAGAATTTACAGGATTTAGTGACTGAACATATGAGACAGAGAGGAATTAAAATGATTAATGTGAGAGGTTAGTTTTAAATAGACTGTAGTTAAAGTAATATTTAGATTGAAATATTTGAAAAGCAAAAGATTCTAGTGCTAGGATAAGTAGTCAGGACTAAAAATGAGGAATCACCTTTCATTCCTATATCAATGGGATTTGGCTTGGTGCTACATTATCATATAGCTCCCCCTTCGAATTTCTCCTTTTCTCCTCCTATACCTCTTCCTTTAGCTATAATTAAATATATTTTGTCAAGTTTAGTTGATAAACATTTATTATGCACCTATTATGTGCCTGTCCCTCAATACTTTAAGGGATGCAAATAAAATAAGAAAAAAAAAAAAAAAAAAAAAAAAAAAAAAAAGACAACCCTTGTCCTTTAGGAGCTTACTAACTAATGGGGAAGATAGTACACAAAAGGATGTTGAAAAGGGAGTGGATTGCCAGAGGGCACCTGATATGATGATCATGGAGTCAAAATCAAGCAGAATAACTGGTAAGAAATAAAGGATGCATGGAAATTGGAGCTTATATTGGGAGAATTTTTGATGCTTATGGAATCAAAACCAGGTAGATGCTGGGATGGGAAAAAGCTTAGAAAACAAACAAAAAAATATTATAATTTACAGGGATATTTTCTAAAGGTTCTAATAATAGAAATCCCACAAGCATTATATTACCTTGTATCCCTACGATAATGTCAAGAAATAAAGTACACTGTATTGCAGCTGGGCAGCATCTGTGAAAGTGGACCCTGTTCATAATATCATATAGTTCTAGAGCTGGAAGAGACTTTAGGACCTCTAGTCCAATTCCTTCATTTTAAATGAAGTGCAGTTAAGTAATTTGCCTAAGGCCACACATGCATTCTGGGAGGGTATTTGAATCCAACTTAATTTACTTACACATATTAAGCTCCTTTATGTAACCTATGAGCTAAAGTTGTCACCTTTCTCAGATGCTATAGTTAGAAAGGGAAGTACTTACTATATGCCAGGTATAGTGCTCAACTTTGGGGAGACAAATCAGCCAGTAGACTCATCCCTCAACAAGAGAGAATTGCTTCTGTGGGGGATTTTTTTTTTTTTTTTAACTTTGGTCCATTGGTATTTATAACAGTTTCCTTGGAGCAGCGAAGACTGGCAGCATTATCTGAATCAGGAGTTAGATACATGGAAGACAAGCACTGAGGAAAGGCAGTTTCAGTTCTGGACAGGGAAACTGGGCATAGATGAAAGCAACAACCATAATGCTTTTGGAAGCATTCTGCAGCTTCCAAAAAGAAAGGGACTTCCAATTATTTGAAACTTTGGGTTTACCTTTGCCCACGTGTGCTCTCTAAGGTTGATCTAACTATCCCCAGAGACCTTTTACTAGGTTTGAGGGGGTGTTTCTGTAGTAATTGTCTTTGCTATATTTGTTTTTTTTTAAAGCCACTTTGGATTAACTCTGGATGATAATCATTGGGGAGCATGCTGGTGGGGGCTCATGAGGGTCACACAAATCCTTAAAGTTACACCTTAGAAAGGAATAATGTAAGAGAAGTAGTCAACTATTCTCTGTCTTTTCTCAAATGAGTGAGTTTGGTAAAGTAGCACAGAAGGGGATACTGCATATTTATATGTATGTATGCGAATATGTGTAACTAATTTATAATTTGAAGTAGAAAAGGGCCTAACAATTGGATATTTGGGAGAGAGAGGATTTCTTTTCAAAAGTGGCACATGTACTGAGCCTAACTATAGGGTTCAATTTTTTAAAAATAGGGTTTTAATTTAGGAAGAAAATTTGGCTTAGAATAACAAACTAAAAGAATGTGAAATCTTAAATCAAGAATCCTTCATGTGAAAAGTCTTAATTTGGTATTATATAATTTTCAGAGGAAACTTAATGTGCTATTGAGGAAACAACATATATGTGTATACATATTTACATAAAATATAAATAACTTAAGATCAGGGATGATTGCCATTTTTTTGTTTTTGTATCTCTAAAATCTAATAGAATGCCTGGAAGACAGTAGGTGCTTAATAAATAATTTTTAAACTAAAAAATTGAGAATAAGTGTTATGCCACAGTTCTCTTTTATTGTCCTGACTCTGTTTCCTTAATTATCCTGACTCAGTCCTGCCTCGGTTTCCCTGCTTCTCAGTACTGCAAAACCTCTCCTCCCTCTTTATCAGAATATTTGATAAGGATAAAAGATCTTACATTTTAGAATATCAGAATGTGTCTCCCCTCCCAAGCTATTGGAATGTCAGATACTGTCTTCTCAAAATGTCTTTCCCCATGTCTAGGGTGCCTTCCCCTGATTATGTCATCTCATCTCCAGAGGCTCACCCCACCCTGTCAGAGTCCCATTTGAGAACTCTGATTGTTTGCTGGATTCTTGGAGATGATAGTCTAATTCAGCCCTGGGACCAAACATGGATTCATTGGTCCTAGTATATCTTTCCATTTAATAAATTATTAAGTACTCTCTAATCTCTATCTTGCTCAGTTTCTCCAGCATTACATAAGTAATCATATTACCTTTACAAGTTTTTCAAAGATGTTCTTTCAAGAAAGTTACAGGACAGTAAAAAGCATTAATTGGTTAATCAGGTAGATGAGTGGAAGGAAATATGCAGGATTTGGTGGTTATCTCATTATTTAAAGTAAAAAAAATGCTTTATTTTGTGATTTACAAATATTCTTGTACATAAGTGACACCTTGTGGCTTCAAATGGATTACGCAATATTAAGTTTATACTTGTTCAAATTACTCATTTTCTTAAAAACCCAGAACACTCATATATTCTTCATATGTTCATTCCAAATTAATGTTATTTATTTTCAAACAGAATATATAAAACCACAGAGCTGGAACAAGTAGATGAGCATAGTTGATCTGTGGAGTGGGTGGAGAAAAGATATGAAGAAGACTATCAAAAAGAGAAAAAGATGATAGGATGTAAAGAGTTTAAATGCCAAGCACAATAATTTATATCTGATCCTAGAACTAATAGGAGAAACTGAAGTTTGTGGTATAGAGGGTGTGACAGTCTAAAAAAACCCAGTTATATGGACAATAAATTGGAGTGGAGAGATTTGAAGCAAGACGATGATTTAGATTATTCCAACAGTCCAAGTAAGAAGTGATGATGGCTGAACTAGTGATATAATTATTTGAGTGATGGGAAGGGGATATGTATAAGAAATGTGAGGATAGAAAGAATAAGATTTAGTTAGTGGATTGGATATGTGGGGTGAGAGAGTGAGGAGTCAGGGAGGACTAAAATTCTAAACTTGGGGACTAGAAGGATCATGGATGGTATCCTTGAAACTAATAGGAAACTTGGGCAGGTTTGGGAAAGATGAGTTTTGTTTGGAACATTTTAAATTGGAGATGCCTATTGTACATCCATTTTTGAAATATCTAGTAGGCAGATATTGATTTCAGATTGCAACTCTGAGGAGAATTAGGGCTGTATCCATCTATTTACCTTTATATCAAAATTTTCTTTTCTGTCAGCAATATGTGTGTATATGTAGCTAAAATATATCTAATATGCCATATGTATTCTGTATGTTATATATAATGTTTATGTATATATTCTCTCTATATATATGTGTGTATGTATGTATATATATAATATGTATATGTATGTCATCTGCATAGAGATGATAATTGAACCCATGAAAGCTAATGAGATAGTCAAGTAAAAGTAAAAAGAGAAAAGAATGTCTAGGATAGAGTCCGGAGAAAACCCAAAATTAGTAGGTACGACATAGATGAAGATCCAGCAAAGGAGATTGAAAAGGAGCACCAGGGCTTTCCCAGAGAGGAGAGGGATAAAGATTGAGAAAAGTTTATTCTTTAGATGTAGCAGTTAATAGATCATTGGTGAATTTGGAGACAGCAGTTTCAGTTGAATGATGAAAGTTCAATTCAATAGTCCAAGATAATGAAGAAAACAATAAAAGAATGCTAGGACATTTTCAGTGAGGTCAGTTAGCCATTCCTGGATGAATTATTCCCAAGAGCACTGAAAATGCTATTGCTAATCTTCAAAAGTGAGAAAAAATCAAGAGAACATTGGACAAAATCACAGTATTTTAAGAATGATTTTGAGTGACTAATTTTGACTACTACAAATGCACACATTAAAAATATAGAACTTATAAAGAGAGATGCTATCTATATACAGAGAAAGAACTGATAAATAGAAATGTATATGTACTTCATCCTGCCAGCTGCCAGCCTACACACATACTTCAGGGAAGAGAAGTTGTGCCTACCAGAGAGGCTGCAGGATGTTTTCGATTTATCAGTTTCTGGAAGATGACAATTTTCCCATCATTGGCCTGAAGATAAAAAGTCTATGAAGAGGTTGTGTGTGCATGTGTATGTGTGTATGTGTACACCTATTTGTGTCTAATGGTAGCCATTTCTGTAGTGGGGAAGGGAAGAAAAAAAAGGAACAAAAAGAAACTTAAATGAAAATTTTGTTGTATATTTGGAGGAAATAGCAACTATACATGGTAGATCTGCAGTTTCACATGCAATCATCTTTTTTTATAGTACTATGCCCTGCTTGTTTTGTTCCCTTAATTGAAAACAAAATAATTTTTTTAAATAAAAGGAGGTACAAAAATTCACTGAAGAATATAATTCCTTAAAATTTTGAATTGAATTTAACATGTATTGGTTGACCTGCCAAGGTGGGGGGAAGGAGGGGAAAAATTGGAACAAAAGGTTTGGCAATTGTCAATGTTGTAAAATTACCCATGCAAATATATGGTAAATAAAAACTATTAAAAATATATAAAAAATTTGAATTGAGCAAATGAAAACTAATAATAATGAGACATCAAGAAACAATTAAAAGTCAAAAAGATGAAACAATAGAAAAAAATATGAAATATCTCATTGGAAAAAAAAACAATATATTTGGGAAATAGATCCAGGAGAGAGAATTTTTAAATTGTTATATTACCTGAAAGCTGTGATAAAAAAGGTCCTATATATCATCTTTCAAGGAATTATCAAGGCAAACTGCTCTCATATTCTGGAAACAGAAGATAAAATAGAAATTGAAAGAATCAACTGATCACCTTTTGAAAGAGATCTCAAAATAAAAACTCTAGGGATTATTATAGCCAAGTTTTAGCTCTCCTGGATCAAGGAGAACAATAATCAGAAAGAAACAATTCAAGCCACAGTTAAGATAACACAAGATTTAGCAGCTTCTACACTTAAAAATGGGAGGGTTAAAACATGATATCCTGGAGGACAAAGAAAGTAGTGTTACAATCAAGAATCACCTACCCAGAAAAACAAAGTATAATTCTTTAGGAGAAAAATAGATATTAAATGAAATAGAATCAAGAATTCTTGATGAAAAGAGAACTGACTAGAAATTTGGAGGTTCAAATACAAGACTCAAGAGAAGCATAAAAAGGTTAACTTAAGGTTAAATTGTTTATATTAAGATCATACTTTTAACTCATATAATTTTTTAAATTATTAGGGCAGTTAGAAGGAGTATATATATATATATATATATATATATATATATATATATATATATATATACACACACACACAGAGGGCATTAATGCGTTGAATATGATCGTATATATCTAAAAAAATTAAGGGGTGAAGAAGAGGGATGCATTGGGAGTAAGGAAAAGGGAGAGGTAGAATAGAACAACTATCTCATACAAAAAAGGGAAGAAACAGCTTTTACAGTAGAGGGGAAGATGGGGAAGATGGTGGGGAACACTTAAAGCCTTACACTCTTTGGAATTGTCTCAAAGAGGTATAGCATACACTCAACTGGGAATAAAAATCTGTCTTACCCTACAGGAAAGTAGGAGGAGAAGAATGTGGTATTGATAGAATAGAGGGTATATTGGGGAAGATGATAGTGGGAAGCAAAATACTCTTGAGAAATGACAGGGTGAAAGGAGAGAGAGAATAGAATAAACATCTTTTTTTTTTTTTTTTGTAAGAAGATGGAGGTAAATAGATAGTAATCATCATCAGAAAAGAACAACTCTGTTGTTCCTCTGATAAAGGCCTAGTCTTTCAAATATATAGAGAACATAGTCAAATTTATAAAAATAGGAGCCATTCTGCAATTGATAAATGATCAAAAGATAGTTTTTAGTGAAGTAATAAAAACCATAACTATCTGAAAAAAATGCTCTTAAATCATTATTGATTAGAGAAAAGCAAATTAAAACAATCTGAGGTATTGCCTTATCTCTATTAGATTAGCTAAAAGGGCAGAAAAAGGACAATGTTGGAGAGGATGTGGAAAAATTGAGACACTAATGCAGTGTTTTTGGTGTGAATGGATTCAATCATTTTGTAGACAAATTTGGAACTATGTCCAAAGGGCTATAAAAATATGCATACCTTTTGACACAGCACAGTCCTATTGCTGTGTCAAAAGGTATGCATATTTTTAGGTCTGTACTTCAAAAGAGATTTAAAAAAATAAGAAAAAAGAACTATATGTACAAAAATATTTATACTAGCTCTTTTCTAGTGGTAAAGAATTTGCAATTGTGGGGATATCCATCAATTGGGGGCTGAACAAATTGTGGTATATGATTGTGATGGAATACTATTATGCTATAAGAAATAATGAGCAAAATGCTCTCAGGAAAATCTGGAAAATCTTGCCTGAATTGATGCAAAGTGAAATGAGTAGAACAAGAAGAACATTGTATACAATAGTAGTAGCAATACTGTAAAATGATAAAGTATGAATGACTTAGCTATTCTAAGTAATATAATGAAACAAGACAAATCTGAATTTAGGAAAATGTTATCTATCTTCAGAGAATTAATTGATACCTTTTAAATACAGATCAAAACATATCTTTTTTGCTTTCTTGATTTTTTTTTTGGCAGAGGGTAAGGAGGGAAGCTGTTTATGTTTTCTTTTATACTATGACCAATGTGGAAATGTTTTGCATGACAATACATGTACAACCTATTTCAAATTTCTTGCCTTCTCAATAAAAGGAATGGGGTGGGAGGGAGAATCTTAAATTTAAAATTTCAAAAATTAATTTTAAAAGTTTTTACATGTAATTGGAGAAAAAAATTAATTTTTTTTAAAAAATAAAATCCTAAAATTTGCCTCATACAAGGAGCACATATAAGAATTAAACAACCAGAAGAAAGAAAATGGGAGATCAAAACAAAAATTTCCATGCATCAGATGATTCCAAAGAAGTAAGAGATGAGGTAATGCTTTTAGATGAGGGGGGAAAATAAACAAGTGATAAACAGGTAAGCTACATTATGCTTAAAGATAACAGAAAAAAAAAAACAAAACAACAAACCAGTGCCACTACTAAAATTGAATTGTGAAAATACATAAATAGTAATGAAATAATTGTTCAAGATTATATTGTTCCTTCCATTATAACTCAATAAACCTAATAAATATAAAAGTAAAATATTGGACTGAACAAACTTTGAGAATTTAGAAGTGACTTATGGGATCTACTAAATGTTATTAATAAAAATATGTATTTGTCATCTCCACTTGGCACCTTTATACAAATAAACACTATACTAGGGCACAGAAAAGTGAACATAAACCTCTTCTAACTTTATCAGAAATTTAAAAAACCCAAAATTTAGCTATCTTGCTATATAATTTACACGTTTAATCATGTCATCATTTATATGTATAATCATCTAATTTACATATATAACATTATTAATAAACTTTCCTCTCATACCCATATTCAATCTTGGAGGACAGAGTTTATTCAAGTGGATTTATTTTTTCATAGTTACTGGCTGCTTGAAAAAAAAATATACCAGAATCTTATTAATGGTGCTAGATTTGGCTTCAATGAAGTTTTTCAATTCTGAAAATTGAATATATGTCTGGATATAAAAATAAAATGTCCATAAAATGGGTTGAAAAAGAATTGTGATCTATTTTCTTACTTTAAAACTTAGCACAGACATAAGAAACCTTTAGCTAGAGATGGTAGTTTGAGTAATTTTTTGCACTATCCAATCATGAGGACCTTAGGCCAAACTTCAATATATGTTGTTTTTAATCTTTGGGATCCACAAACTTCTTTTTTTTCATTTTTCTTCTATCCCTTGATTCCACTTCTTGCCTAAATTTTTTTGTTGCTGTTAGAGAAATCATTTTTCAGTCATTTCCAACTTTTCGTGACCCCGTTTGTGGTTTTCTTGGCAGAGATAGTGCAATGATTTGCCATTTCCTTTGCTAGAGGCAAACAGGGTTAAATTGCTTGCCCAGCAACACGCAGATAATGTATGTCTGAGGCTGGATCTTAACTCATGAAAATGAGTCTTTTCTCTTTATCCACTAACTGCCTGAGAACATTGATAAGCTAGAGGGTATCTAGAGGAGGGTCATCAGCATGATGAAGTGTTTTGAGTCTCAGTAAAAAAAGATACTGTGGATTCCTAGTACAAAAAAAGAGAAGATTCAGGGAAACATTGTTGTGTTCAAATATTTGAAGGTCTGTAATTTGGAAGATATGCTAGACTTGTTCTATTTGGCTCAAGGAGGCAGAATCAGTAGCAATGTCTTTAAGTTGCCAAAAGGCAAATCTTCCTATTAGAGCTGTCTATGAGTCAAAGGGGATTCTCAGAAGATAATTGCTTTTCCCCTTTGGAGGTATTCAGTCAGAGAGTGGAAGCCATCTTTGCTTTGTGTTTTATAGTGGGCATTCCTTTTAGCCAATGGTTGGTCCTTTCCAACCCTGAACTTCTAGATTCTGTGATTCTGAAATAAAAGGCAACACCTGAGAGGTTGGAAAGACCAAACAAATGTCGTTTGAAGATGAAAAAGAGGTGACCATATTTATAGGCAGTAATGAATGTTTTTAAATAGGGAACTGGTTGGGTACTATTTACTAATAGCTTCCATTTACAAAGCAGTTTAAGGTCAATTATTTATTTGATCCTCCCCATGATGCTATAAATTAGGTGCTGTTATTTCTCTCCATTTTATGGATGAGAAAACTGAGGCTAAGAGACATTAAATAGCTTTTCAAGATCATATAAATGTTAAGTACCTTAGGTAGGACCAGGTTTTATTGACTCTGTTGCTATGTTTTTCACTACTTTGTGTTGCCTCTCACTTAACCTGTCTGTAAAATGAAGGCTTTGGCCTAGATAACCTCAAAGGTCCTTTCCAATTCTAACTCCTGTGATCCTGTGATGGGAAGAGGGAAATAAGATTTCATATGGAGAAATCATAGAAGCTTTCTCTACTGATGCAGGCCAGCATTTTCTATGCAATTTATTTTATCTCATAGAGTTGCCTAGACCAGAGCTTTTTAATATTTTTTCACTTGCAATCCCTTTTTGCCTGAGAAATTTTTAGTGTATAAATATATAAAGTGTATAACTATATATAAAATAGATAGTGTATAAATATATAAAATACGTATACAAATCAAACAATAACTATTAATAAATCATAATCCACATTTAGTTACAAAACCACATATGGGGTTATGAACCACAGTTTAAGAAGTTGGAACCTACATTACAGAAAAATTAAGAGGCCAGGTCCTTCATCCAAACATTCTTTACTTTCCTCTCCCATTCATGAGTATTCATAGAAGAATATATCTTACTGACTGATATGGTATCCCTTTTATATAAATCAGGGCCGAGTATCTAGATTCAGTTTATTTTAAGTCAATATTCATTTTCATTGCCTTTGAAAATGTACTTAATAAATAGATGTTGGGTGAAGAACTAAGTCAGCAAAAAACAATAAATGAGAATTCATTACATACTTAGTGGAATACAAAGTATACTTGTCTTAAAAAGCTCATGTTCCACTAAAAGTATGGGTCACATGTTGGCAAAAAAGTGAATAATATGATGTTACAATATTCTCTGATATATTATGAGCATGTAGAAAAATGAGGAAACTGAGGAACTGGGCAAGGGAGGGATTTTTAGAGGTATGTATGGATTGGGATTGGGAGGATGAGGAGAGAAAGTGGGGGGAGACTCTTGGAGGGGTGTATGGGATGGATAATAGGAAGATGGGGGAGAAGATAAGGTAACATGGATAGGATAAAAAGAGAGGCTGAGAAAGAAAATACTGAGTAAAAATAAGATGGAGAGAAATTCACAAATAGTAATTATACCTTTGAATGTGAATGGGATGTTTATAACAGTTCTCTTTGTGGTGGCAAAGGACTGAAAATTGCAGGGGTCTATCAAGTTGGGAATGGTTGAATAAGTTGTGGTTTATGGTTGTGATAGAATACTATTGTGTTATAAGAAATTACGAGCTCAGTGATCTTAGAAAAGCTTGGAAAGACTTTCATGAAATGAAGAAGAGCTAAGTGAGCAGAACAAGATAATATTGTATACAGTAATATAGTAATTATTGTTTTAAGAACAACTTTGAGTGACAAATAATTTTAACTATTACAAATATACAAATTAAAAATAAAGGACATATATAAAGAAGGATACTATCTGTATCCAAATAAAGAACTGATAAATAGCATACATAAAATAATTTTATATCTATGTCTAATGGTAGATTTATAGTTTCATGTATTATCATCTTTCTATTGTACTGATATGAAAATGCTTGTTTTATTCCATAAATTAAAAGTAAAGTAAAAATTTTAAAATACCTCATATATTATAACATTATATACACACAGAGTGATTGAGACAGGGTATCACTAACAGCTAGGGAGAAATAGGAAAAGCCTCTTGATGGATCTGTCATCTGAAATAAACCACTAAAGGTGGTAAAATCCATAAGAGGCAGAGGTGAGAAAGGTGAAAATTCTAGGAAAGAGGGGATGTAATACCTCTTTGAAGACATGGAAGTGGGAAGTGGAACATTTAACTTGAGCTTGGAGTGCAGAGAGTAAATTGAATTCTTAAATACATTTCCTGTAAGTAAGAAAAACTTATGTTACTGCTTTATTTTCCAGGTGTCTCCATCTGACTGTCTTCTGTCTAGTCTGTGTTGAACTCTAACCAATTTGTTCTTTAAACTTGGCCAGGCCCAAGGAAAATTGAGAAACCACACCATCTGGGTCAAATGAAAATACAACAGAGAACTAATGACATCAGCAACTTGACATTTGAATCCAAAACATTTCAGCATCTTCCTTCATGGCTTCATATACATAAGAACCAGAAAAAGGGTTTTAAGCTGAATCCTGGGATTCATTGTAAGAAAGCACTCTGTGAATAGATAAGCATCTGTACTGTATGTTTATACCATCTGATTTAGTTGGAATCATTTTGAACTACTGTAGATTGATTTAAGTGGGTCAGGGGTTTCTTAAATCTCTTGCTAAAGAATACTTCCCATTTATTTTTAAAATGTTAAAACTCACCTTTCCCCTTCCCACATTGAGATTGAAAAAAAAATGCATTACTTCATTCTTACCAGTACAGTATTATTCATTGCAAATTTAATTTTAATTATTCAATAGGGAATTTCATTATTTAACTTGTCTGATTTGTTACCCAGATGTGTATAAATACAAGTTCAGAATATATTCATGTTGATGGTGATTTTTGGAGGGGGGAAGTATTGATTGCCTCTTATTTTTACCATATTGCTTTCTCAAATATGCATAACTAAATGAAACAGCTTCAGTTTATGCTAATATTATTCAATTATACAATGAAATTAGTAGACAGCACTCTTCACACTTCCTAGTTCAGTTCTCAGGCTTGGAATGATTTGTTTTCTTTTTTCTTTCCTTAATAAGAGGGTTTTTCAAAATTATTAAAATAATTTTCACAATTCTCCATTTTACTTTGCTTGTGTAAATAAAAGTTGAAAGACAAAATAAAATGAAAAATTCTTCCTACAACTTAAATCTCTCTCTAAGGATTGGTGTAAAGAGAAATATACTAAGATATCACTAAGAGTTTGAGGCTATAATTACCTAAAACCCAAATAAGTAATTAGTTCAGGAAAAAATATCAACTCAATAAAAAAGAAATCAGTCCTACTTAATTACAATTGTGTAAATGTTAACTGAAAGTTTTCTTTTTCCCTGTTCTGACTCTGTGAAGAGTTCAGTAACACACATTGTACTAGTATGGTACCTAGCTTAACAAAAAGGCATCTATTTTATTTTATTTTTGACATGTAGCTCACTTACATGATTACTTTAGTCGTCCTTATACCACAAATATCATTATCACCATTTTATAGGGAGAAATAAGAAGAATCTTACCCAGAGTTCTATAAAGGTTAAGTGGAATGGATTTTTTTTTGGGGGGGATTTGGAAAGTAGAGGGATGTGAATTTATATCCTGCTTTTATCACTACTTTTGATACACTTTACCACTCTGAATCTATTTCCTCATCTGGAAAAATTGAGGATGTTACTGTACTGGAAAAGAATTTCTGGTAGTAAAAAAGAAATATCATTGGAAGATTGTTATAAAAAGTGAACTTTGTACTACATGAATATGAATTATTACTATCCATTTCTCCTTTTTCAATATTCTATGCTAATCATCAAAACTTTTTTCATGACAATGTTTCTTTGTGAAGATAGGTTATGATTTCCAAAATTTCATACAGCTTACATAAATTAGTTACATTTTAAAAAGAATGGCTTCCTTTTTAGGAAAGTATCTTAGAGACCTTATATTTGCCATTTCTTAGAGTGTATCACTATACTGAGGATCTTTTTTTCCCCCCTCAATAACATTTAATTTTTTTCTCATTACATGCAAAGATAATTTTCACCATTAACTTTTGTAAGATTTTGAGTTGTACTTTTTTTCTCCCTCCCTTTTCCTTCTTCAAGATAGTAGGCAATCTGATATAGATTTGTGCAAAATCATGGACAATCATATTAAACATATTTCCACATTAGTCATGTTGTAAAAGATGAATCAGAACAAAAGGAAAAAAAACATGAGAAAAATAAAACAAAAAAAAGTGAAAATAGTACCCTTCAATCTTCATTCAGACCTCACAGTTTTTTCTATGGATGTGGATATTATTTTCCATCATGAATCTTTTGGAATTGTCTTAGGTTGTTGTATTGCTGAAAAAAGCTAAATCTATCAAAGTTGATCATCATACAATGTTGCTGTTACTGTGAATAATGTTCTCCTGATTCTGTTTGCTTTACTTAGCATCAGTTCATTTAAGCCTTTCCAAGTTTTTCTGAAATCAGCCTGCACATCATTTCTTATGGTACAGTAGTATTCCATTGCATTAATATACCATAGATCGTTTGGCCATTCCTTAACCAATGGGCATCCCTACAATTTCCAATTCTTTGCCACCACAAAGAGAACTGCTGTAAATATTCTTATAAATGTGTGTCCTGTTCCATTTTCCATGAACTCTTTGGGAAACAGATATAGTAGTATTAATAGCTGGATTAAAGGGTATGCATAATTTGCCCTTTGGACATAGTTCCAAATTGCTCTCCAGGATGGTTAGAGCAGTTCACAACTCCAATAATGAATTAGTGTTCCATTTTTCCTATATCCTCTCCAACATTTGTCATTTTCATTTTCTGTCATATTACCCAGTCTGAGAGGTGTGAGTACTTCAGAATTGTTTAAATTTGTTTTTCCCACTAATAAAAGAAATGCTCATTTTCCATTATTCCTATAGAAAGTTTTTATTTCTTCTTTGGAAAACTGCCTGTTGATAGACTTTGATCATTTGTCAACTGGAGAATGACTTTTATGCTTATAAATTTTATTCAGTTCTCTCTACATTTTAAAAACGAGGCCTTTATCAGAAACAATTGCTGTAAAAATTGTTTCTCAGATTTCTGTTTTCTCTTATTTTGGTTGCATTGGTTTTATTTGTGCAAAACCTCTTTAATTTATCTATTTTTCATTTCATAATATCCCATATCTCTTGTTTGATTTTAAATTTATCTTTCTCCATAGATCTGACAGGTAAACTATTCCTTGCTCTCCTAATCTGTTTATGGTATCACTCTTTATGTCTAAATCATATACCTGTTTTGACCTTATCTTGGTATATTATGTAAGACGTTGGTCTTTGCTCAGTTTTTGTCATAGTTTTCTCATTTTCCCAGGAGTTTTTGTCATAGTGAGTTCTTATCCCAGAATCTGAAGTCTGTGAGTTTATTAAGTTACTATAGTTATTGACTGTTTTGTGTACCTAACATAGTCTCCTGATGCATTCTACTTATTTTTCTTTTTTTGCCAAAGGGTAGCTTTATTTAAGAGAAATTACAGACAATGAAGAGGTAAAATAGGCACCAGGAATAGTAACTAGGTATAGATTCTAGAGAGCAATAGAGTTAGAAAAGAAAGGAGTTTGGAAGGAGCCATTAAAAGAATATACCAGGAGGTTTGAGTATGCCATTGACTGACAGGCTAAATGCATAACAGACTAACCAGAGTTAGCTGTAAGTAAGGAGAAAGGCACCATTAAAGGGAAGATGCTATGAGAAGGGAAAGAGTATCTTATAGTGGGAATAGTCCTGAAAAGGATTTAGTCTACCACTCTGTTTCTTAATCAGTTCCAAATGGTTTTTATTATTGCCACTTTATAATATAGTTTTAGATCTAGTACAACTATGTGACCTTCCTTTGCATTTCTTATTACTTCCCTTGATATTCTTGGCCTTTTGTTCTTCCAGATGAATTTTCTTTTTATTTTTCTAGACATAAAATAAATTTTTGGTAATTTAATTGGTATGGTACTGAATTAGTAAATTAATTAAGCAGAATTATTATTTTTATTATATTAGCTCAGCCTACACATAAGCAATCAATATTTTTCTAATTATTGAAATCTGACTTTTATCTTTCTGAAAAGTATTTTGTGATTATGTTCGTAGAATTCCTGGATTTATCTCGGCAAGTAGACTTGCAAATATTTTATATTGTTTACAGTTGTTTTAAATGGAATTTCTTTCTATCTCTTACTGCTGAGTTTTGTTAATAATATACAGAAATAATGATAATTCAATCTTTTTTCTGCCAGTACTCTCATTGATTCAATTTGATTCCACATTTATTAAACACTTTTACTATTCTTTACTGGGGACTGTGCAGGCTCTGGTGTTATAAAGATAAGAAAAAAAATAGTCCTGTCCTCAGGAAGCTTATATTTTAGTGGGGACAGTAATTACACAAAAGTTATTTAAGCTTCCTGATAGTTAGTGGTCTACCATGAAACTATGACTTCTATTTTAAGATAAAAGACATTCCAGAGTGGTAAGATTCCATCCAGCATGCAACATTTCAATCTATGTCTGAAAGCTTCCCTAAAAAAAAATTATAATCCTTTGAAAACTTGAATTACTGTCAATACTTGATGAGAAGCTCTGGAATCTAAAGTTGCTTGAGGGAATTTTCATATTTGGATTCTGATCTGGGAAATATGCCTGATAATCAAGTTTTCCCTGAAAGGAAAAAAGAAAAAGAAAAAAAAAATGCTCCACAAAAGCAAACATACCTCCCAAGTTTAGAGAGAGTTTAATTAGAATCAACTGTGAGACTAACAGCTGTGAAGAAATCCCATAACAGGGAGGTTAATTATTAAGAGATGGATAAAGTGAGGAGGAGAAAAATGGCCAGCTTCCAGACTGTGAGTTGGAGTGTTGTGAAGCTGTGGGAATTGAGAGAATTTAAACATCTCCTTGTACAAAAACAGAAAAGCTCCTTTAGTCTTGTGGTTTTCCTGGAGGAAGGTATCCACTAAGACCTTTAAAACATTTTCCTGAGCTTTGTGAATCCCTGGACCTTTTTCTAAGAGTAGAATGTTACAGATCTTTGAGGATCCATTATCTATGCTGTTTCATTAGATAGCTCTTGAAGTTCTATTGACTTTTAAAGATTAAATTTATTGTTTTTTTTTTTTTTTTTTTTTTTTTTTTGCTAAGGTACTAGAGTTTCCTTTTCCAGTTCCAGCTCATTTTACGGAAAGGGAACTGAGGCAAACAGGGTTAAGTGACTTGTCTAGGTTACACAGCTAGTAAGTGTCTGAGGTTGGATTTGAACTCAGTCTTCCTGACTCTAAGCCCTGCACTATATACCTTTTTCTAAAAGCTATAGATGGCCTGGTAACTTGATATATACATTGTAGAATAGAATTGAATTCTGGAGTTGTTTAGACTTAGATCTAAGGCAAGATTTCAGAGGGCCCCAAGAAAAGTCTCTAGACAATAAGTATTCCTCTATACAACATAATATGCTTATCCTCCCCACCCCCTAATGCTTCCTTAGAACTATTACATTGGCTTCCTCGCAATTTTTCTTTCTTTCACTCCCTCTAATTTACCCTTCACACCAAATTCAGCTATATCTTTCTTAGGTAAAAATATTTTTATACAGACTATTTCTAGGAAGAGGGTTTTCTGAGATTATACTTATACAATACTAAATAATGCATGTATTATACTGAATAGTGCAGGTATTTAGGACAGATGTTGCAAACAGACAATGAGATGAACCTAGAAATGAATAAGTAGAAAAGAATAAGCAAGATTGAATTTGGGGAATTGAACAATACAATCTCAAGTTGCTCTTTGCCACTAAAATTCATCTTTTTAAATACATTTCTCCCCAGTTATTTGGAGATTCTGGTTTGTAAATCCTGAAACACTAATCATCTCTGAAGGATCAAAGTTTCAAGTGACTCAATATATGATAGATATTAATGAACTGTAGTATCTTTCTAAAGGCTGTATTTGTAGGAAGTAATGTAAAGAATATATCAGGAAATGTATGATAAGAGAAGGTGATCCAGTTAAATGTCAAGAGTGAGGATAAAAAATGAACAATCCAGTTTTCTTACTAGAACACACAAAATGTAAAAAGAAGTTTTTAGAAAATTGGGTAGATACATTGTGGAGAATCTGGTAGAACAGACAAGAGTACAAAGGGTGGGGGTATGGATGAGCTATAAGTTAAACTGATCAAAATAATTTACATATTAATGAGATTACTAATAGGACATGTTTAGAAGGGAACAAGCTGATTTTGTTGAAGATTTTCTTTACTTTTTGGGAGAAATCCCCATCTTTTTTTTTTTCCAAAAGAAATACTGTCTTACTATATTATCTCCATCTTATAATTAATTTCACTAAATTTCATCTTACTTGATTTGGCTTATTGATCCCTTATTGATACCACTGAGATCCATTGAAGTAGGAAATCTAGTATGTGTGGATCTAGTCATATAGTTTATTTTCTCAAAACTTTTAAAGACTTCCTATTGCTTACTGAGTGAAATTAAAAGTCCTTAAATGATTGCCATCTAAGGCCCTTTTTTTATCTTTCAGCCTATGTTTGGGTTACTTGGAGGAAGTTTATTACCTCTTCTGCTAAGATGTTGATTCTCTTTCCAAGGCTCTTAATAGCTTTTATTTCTTTTCCAGTTTTTTCCTCTCTTGTTCTCATTTAATTTATACCATTTTAAATTCATTAAAAATCATTTCTTTTAGGAAATCTAATTGATCTTGTAGGTAAGTTGTATTTTTCTTAGAGGCTTTGCTTATAGATATTTTGGAGTAATTCTCCACTCTGTATATATATATATATATATTTTTTTTTTTTTTTTTAGTTATTCTTTTAGAAATCTACTTTTGACAACATGGAGTTGTTGGTCTAGTTTAGAGCTCTGGGAAACCCTCACACTGCTGGCTTGGAGTTGAGTATTAGAAGAGAGAATAGCTCTGAGAGCCCCTATGTTTTGTTTTGTTTTTTATCTAGCTAGGATTCCACGGTTACTGTCCAAGCTACCTGCCTATAGGTCTAATTTGTGGTCTTGGGTTAGAAAGACGACACACACTACTTTTTCAATTCCTGATCATTTAATGGATCTAGCATCTTCTTAGACGGTTTTTGGAATAATTGTATGAGCTGATTTATTTCCTCCTACTTCGTCAGATAGCCTTCCCCATCTTCCTCTCTTTTTAACTTTTCTATTTTTGTTAACAGGGTCACCAGCCTTCTAGTCACTCAGGTCAGCAACCATTATTCCTCATTTTCCCTCATCCCACATACAATCAGTTGCTATTTCTACCTCTACAACTTTGATAACTTTCAACTTCTCACTAATCATACAGACAGAAACTTTGTTCAAGTCCTCATCAACTCTTATTTAGATTATTATAAATTGTTTGCTAATTAAAGATATCTAAATTATCAACATCATCTTTCTCTACTTTATTCTCCAAAAAACTGCAAAAGTGATTTTTCTTAAGAAAAGATTAGATCATGTTACTTCCCTACTCAATAAACTCCAGCAACCCCTATTACTTGTGACATAAAAGATAAATGTTAAGGTTTTTAAAATCCTGTACAAACTAGACTCAATCTATCTGATCACTTTCATTGTACATCACTTGTCTTCATGTACTCTACTGCCCAGCCAAAATGGTTTTTTAATTTTTTTTTGTTATTTTTTTGGTTATTTTTGTTATTCCCATATGGAATTTGACCTCCCATTTCCTTGACTTTACACTTGACATCTCCCATGCCTGAATATATGCCTTCTCATAGAATATAATCTAACTCATATAATTTTTTACTTCCTTCAAGACTCAGCTAAAACATTATCTTCTGTAGGAAGCCTTTGTTGATTTCTCCAACTGCTAAGGCCCCCCTCCCTACCTTGATTTGTTTTGTATTTATTCTGTTTATTCATATATACATTTTATTTTATTTTATTTATTTATTTATTTATTTATTTACTGAGGAAGTCCTTGATACTAAGAATGGTTTTATTTTTGGTTTTGAATTCCCTTTGCTTTGCTCATGACCACCAACAAAACCTGACTGACTGACACAGAGAGGTTGAGCAAGATGAGAAGGCAAGCAACTACTGAAGACTAGAATATGGAGACCTTCATATAGGGTGAAGGAGATTATAAGACCTAAAACCTATAAGGATATAGTTTTGGTAACAAGATGGGGCAGTGAGTTTGACAAGAAGGAAGTAGGGCAACAGAGGCTTTCCCACACTTGGTTATTGTTTTGAAGGAAATGTATATTATAATGACTGAGTCTATAGGAAGAAAGTCCGTTCCTATATCCAAGATTCTTTCCTAAATGTAATGGTGTTCTGGTAAATGTTTAATAACTGGCTCTATTTTAAAAAAAAAGATGCACCATGTACTTTTAAGCTTAATCTGCATTATTGACATTTTCTTCATTATTTTCTTAAGTCTAGACAATCAACAAAGCAAAGATGTGTATTGTTTACCAATTAACCAATTTACACGGTATAAATCCTTATACTGAAAATTTCAAAACTGGCTCTTTTGAGCTGGTACAATATTGTTCCCACACACTCCTGATTATATTAGAACCAGATTTTGGAGGGCTGTGAATGGTACTTCTGGTCAGATTCATAGCAATGGAATTATAGTTAAATTCATATCAAGGCCAAGACCACATAGAAGAAATTTAGGCAGGAGGCTAAGCCAAAGAGAGTGGGTCAGATGTTTTGTAGGTAATGCTGAAGGCCAGAATCATTTATGAGAACACTTGAAAACTGTGAAGTTATTCACCGTTACATCTGTTACTGTATTCATTGCCTCCCATTGTATATTCATAAGATTGTAGATTTTAGAACTGGAAGAGGTCTTAAAGATAATCCCATCTGATTTTCTCATTTATAGAAAAGGAAACTTAGGGTGAGAGAAGCAAAGGCAAAACGTACTCAAGTTATTCAGACAGCAAGTAGCAGATGTGGGATTCAGAATCAGGTCCCCTGAGTTCAAGTCCACTTCTCTTTCCATTATACAATGCCATCTTTCCCATAACATTTTATACCAATATTCCTCTATGGTATTTCTTAGAAGTTAAAAATTATCAGAGAAGTTAATGTGCTAACAGGGTGTAAGAAAGAACTGATTGGGTTTATGAGATGAAGGAAATCCCTGTATTCTTCTCCTCACAGGAAACATAGGGTTTGGCAAACTCCAGTAATCTAAGAGAAGTATTAGTAAATAAGAATGTGAAAGTCATATATCAGTGAGCACAATCCTGGGCTTGCTTGTGGAGAAAAAAAATAGTATTATGAATTTAGATTTAAGATTGGAAATGGCTTTTTGACATCAGTCCCTTTGTATAAGGGAGATGACTGAGACTCAATAAAGTTGTCAATTGTTCAAGGTCACTCAGGTAAGTTAGTAATACTGTCAAAATCAAACCTACAAATTAAACATGTAGTATTATCCTCTTTGATCCAGCAGTGTCTCTACTAGGTCTATATCCTAAAGAAATCATAAAAAAGGGAAAAGGACCCACAGGTGCAAAAATACTTGTAGCAGCCCTTTTTCTAGTGGCAAGAAACTGGAAAATGAGTGGATGCCCATCAGTGGAGAATGGATGAATAAATATATGAATGTAATGAAATATCATTGTTCTATAAGAAATAATGGGCAGACTGATTTCAGAGAAGCCTGGACTTACATGAACTCATAGTACATGAAGGGATCAGAATCAAGAAAATATTGTACATTGCAACACAAGATTATGTGATGATCAACTGTGGACTTGATTCTTTTCAACAATGAAGTGATTCAAAGCAATTCCACTAGACTTTGATGGAAAGAGACATATCTGCACCCAGAGAGATAACTATGGAGAATGAATGCGGATCAAAGTATGATATTTTCACTTTTTTGATGTTTGCTTGATTTTTTTTTTCTTTCTGGTGTTTTTTTTTTCTTTCTTTTCCCTTTTGATCTGATTTTTCACGTGCAGGATGATGAATATGGAAATACATCTAGAAGAATTGCATATGTTTAACCTATTTTGGATAACTGCTATGTAGGGGAAGGGATAGGGAGTAAGAGAGGGAGAAAAATGGGAATACAAGGTTTTGCAAAGCGGAATGTTGAAAACTATCTTTGCCTTTGGAAAAATTAAAAAAAAAACTATTTAAAAAACTTATGATATCTTTCCTTCCATTATAATAGGTTTTTCATGCCTCTTCATTTGAAATAATTTATCCTATTGTACTTCTCTTCCTTCAACATATAATGCATTTCTCTTTCTCATTCCTTAATTATTTTTAATATTATTCTCTCAAATTTATCTTATCCCCATATATTTCTAGCTATAATATTAATGGTAATTAATTATAAAAAAGAATTACAGGTATTATCTTCTCATAGAGGGATGTAAACAATTCAGCTCCATTGAATTCCTTATGCTTTATTTTCCCTTTTAACCTTTTTAGGCTTTCTGTTCAATTATGATCTTCTTCTGAAAGCTTGAAATATTTCTTACATTGAATAATCATTTTTCCCTTGAAATATTGTTTAGTTTCACTGAATAGGTGATTATTGATTGTTGTCTTAACTCCTTTGCCTTTGAGAATATCCTGTTCCATGATCTCTGTTTCTTTAAGGTTGCAGCTGCTAAGTCTTGTGTAATCCTGCTTGTGACTGCCCAATATTTGAACTGCTTCTTTCTGGCCTCTTGAAGTATTGTTTCCTTGACTTAATAGATCTGAAATATGGCTGTAATGTTCCTTGGAGTTTTTATTTTTGGATCTCTTTCCTGAGGTGACTGATAAATTCTTTCAATGTCTATTTTGCTCTCTAGTTTTAGGTTATCAGGACACTCTACCTTGATAATTTCTTGAAAGATGCTGTCCTGGCTTTCCTTTTAATTGTGGCTTTCAGGTGATTCTGATATTGGCTCTTCTGATCTATTTCCCAGGTCAATTGCTTTTTCAAGGAGATATTTTATATTTTCTCCTCTTTTTTTTCATTCTTTTGAATTTGATTCTTGATGTCTTATAGAGTCATTAGCTTCTCAGTTAACTTCCTTTCTCATTTGGTCAGTTGTATTTTTTAAGGAGTTGTTTTCTTCAGTTCATTTTTGTATTTCTTTTCCCATTTGGTTAGTTCTAGTCATTATCTTTTCTTAAGGTATTGACTCTTTTTTTCTCATAATTCTCTTGCATAGCTCTCATTTATTTACCTCATTATCCTTCTATTCTCTTATATGGTTTTTAAACTTTTTTTAGTTCTTCCATTAGTTCTTTCTAGGCTTGAGACCATTTCCAATTTTTGTTTGCCATTTTGTTTGTGTTTTGATATTGTTGTCCTCTTCTGAATTTGTGTCTTAGTCTTCCCTGTTACCATAACAACTTTATATAGATTCTTTTTGCTATTGTTGTTGTTTGTTCATCTATTTTTACCCTTTTCCTTTCTTTTAAATTTAGGTTCTGCTGCTGGGATGGATGGGGAAGCATCTCTGGCTTCTTGTGCCAGTGGCTGCAGGTCCTGGCTATGTGCTGCATTGTTGTTGCCCTGAACTCCACAGGAGACCCTTATGTTTGGTGCTGTACTGAGGGGGTGAGATCGGGGATGAGGGGATTGCTAGCACTGCTGGAAGATGTGGCAGCTTAGCTGGTGCTGAACCAAGGTCCTAGTGCTGAGTTCTGGTATTGCTAAGGTCTGTAGGATGTTTCTGTATTTCTTTGAAGCTACACTGAAACACATGGCAGTCTGACACTGCAGGCTATCTGTTTGCTCAGGAATATGCTAAAGCATGTGGCAGGACTCTGCACTTATATACAATTACAAAATACTCTAAACACAAATAAAGTCAGATTTAAACAATTGGAAATATGTGTAGACTGAGCCACTATAATAAAAATGATAATTCTTCCTAAGTTAATTTACTTATTCAATGCCAGACCAACCAAACTACTAAAAATTACTTTATATGGCTATAACAATAACAACAAAATTCATTTAGAAGAACAAAAGGACAGAATATCAAGGCAATTAATAAAAAAAACTGAAAAGGAAGATGGACTAGTAATATCTAAGCAAGAATCATCAAAACTATCTGATTGGCTAAGAAATAGAGTGGTAGATTAGGTACACTAGTAGTGTAATAAATGTAGTAAGACAGTAGTAGTCAATAATGTTAGTAATTTAGTGTTTGAGAAATCCAAAGAACATAACCCTTTGGATAAGAACTCAATATTCAACAAAAAATGTTGGGAAAATTAGAAAAGAATAGGGCACAAAGTAGGTATAGACTAGCACCTCATACCATATACCAAGGTAAGGTCTAAATGGATACATGATTATAAAGGGTGACATCATAAACAAAATTAGAAGGAATAATATACCTTTTAGATCCAAGGAGAAAGGAAGAATTCATGACCAAACAGAGATAGGGAGCATTAAAAAATGTAAAATAGATCATTTTTATTGTACTAAAGAAGTTTTTGCACAAACAAAACCAATTGCAACCAAGATTAGAACAAAAGCAGAAAAATGAGAAACAATCTTTGTGACAAGTGTTTCTGATAAAGGTCTCATTTCTTAACTATTTAGAGAACTGGGTCAAATTAAAAATACAAATTGTTTTCCAAAAAGTAAGTGGTCCAAGAATAAGAACATATAGTTTTAAGATGAAGAAATCAAAGCTATTAATAGACATATGAAAAAATGCTCTAAAGATTTTTTGAATAGAGAAGTATACAACCTCATACCAACAATATTCACTAATATAAAAAAAAGAATGATAAAATATTGGAGAGGACGTAGGAAAATTTCGATGCTAATACACTATTGGTGGAGTTGTGAACTAATCTAACCATTTTGGAGAGCAATTCAGAACTTTGCCCAAAGGGCAACCAAATGAGGTGTATGCTTTAATCCTGTAATACTATCATTAGGACTGTATCCCAAAGAGGTCATAGAAAGAGAACTTAAATAAATGAAAATATTTATAACAGCCCTATTTGTGGGAGCGAAAAATTGGAAATTGTTGGGATACCTTACAATTGGTGGATGACTGAACAAGCTGTAGCATATGAACATAATGGAATAGTATTGTGCAGTAAGAAATGATGAGCAGGCAGATTTCAGAAAAAAACTGGAAAGACTTGTACAAACTTTAGCAAAGTTAAAGGGAAACCTCATATATAGAGTCAGCAACATTGTTTGATTACCAACTATGAATCACTCAATTGTTCACAGCAATGATCCAAGACAAGTACAAATGAAAATGCTGTCCATATCCAGATAAAAGAATGATAGGCTCTCTTTTTCTTTTTTATTTTACTTTTTATATTAATTTTATAATTATAACTATTTTTTGACAGTACATATGCATGGGTAATTTTTTCCAACATTATCCCTTGCACTCATTTCTATACCGAATTTTTCCCTCCTTCCCTCCACCCCCTCTCCTAGATGGCAGGCAGTCCCATACATGTTAAATGTGTTTTAGTATATCCTAGATACAATATATGTGTGCAGAACCGAGTTTCTTATTGCACAGGAAGAATTGGATTCAGGAGGTAAAAATAACCTGGGAAGAAAAACAAAAATGCAAACAGTTTACACTCATTTCCCAGTGTTCCTCTCTGGGTATAGCTGATTCTGTCCATTATTGATCAATTGGAACTGAATTAGATCTTCTCTTTATTGAAGATATCTACTTCCATCAGAATACAGAGTGATAGGCTCTTAATGAAGATTGAAGCATACTTTTTTCCACTTCATTCTTTTTCATTTTTTTTTATTTGTTTCTTTCACAACTTTAACTAATGTAGAAATATTCTTTACATGATAGCACATGTATAACTTATCAAATTGCCTGCCATTTTAGGAAGAAGGGAAGGGAGAAAAAAATTGGAACTTAAAATCTTGTAAAAATGAATGCTAACGATGCCCATCAATTGGAGAATGGTTGGGTAAATTATGGTACATGAATGTTATGGATTATTATTGTTCAGTAAGAAATGACCAACTGGAGGAATACAGAGAGGCTTGGAGAGTTACATCAACTGATGCTGAGTGAAATGAACAGAACCAGGAGATCACTATACACTTCAACAACAATACTGTATGAGGATGTATTCTGATGGAAGTGGATATCTTCAACATAGAGAAGAGCTAATCCAATTCCAATTGACCAATGATGGACAGAATCAGCTACACCCAGAAAAGGGACACTGGGAAATGAGTGTAAACTGAGAGCATTGTTTTTTTTTTTTGTTTTGTTTTGTTTTGTTTTGTTTTGTTTTGTTTTGCTTTGTTTCTCTTCCCAGATTATTTTTACCTTGCAAATACAATCCTTCCTTTGCAACAACAACAACAAAATTCAGTTCTGCACATATATATTGTACCTAAGATATACTATAAGATATTTAATATGTATGGGAATGCCTGCCATTTATGGGAGGGGGGTGGAGGTAAGGAGGGGAAAAACTCGGAACAGAAGGGAGTACAAGGGATAATGTTGTAAAAAAAAAAAAAAACTACACATATGTACTGTCAAAGAAAATGTTATAATTATAAAAATTAATTAAAAAAAAAGAAATCTGCAAAAAAAATACTATCAGGCAGCCTACATAAAAACCCCCCAAATAATTTACCAATAATATTTTAAATGATTTAATAATATATATATTAAATGTTATAAATGACTCAATCTTATAATTATTTAATTAGTAATAATATCATTATTAGTAATAGCATTATTTAATAAATGAGAAAACCCTCTTTTCATATAAAAAAATGAATGCTAAAATTGTTATGACATATGATTGGGAAAAAATACTTTTAAAAATCCCACAAGAACCTCCCCTCTCCCACAAGGTCAATGAAAGGGAGAAGACATAAAGAAGGATAGGGAGACCTATTTTTAGCAATGCTACCAGAGCATTTTGAGACTTCCTAGGCTGCTTCAGAGGCAGCAAAGAAACTTAAATGGAGTTATAAAGAATCAGACATGACTGAAATGACTCTACAATAACAATAACAACAGTAATAATCATCCAAGGTGATAATTTTGCCATTCAGAATGCAATAGGTGGGAAAGAGATAAGCCTATTCAATTATATAATAGCATCTTCCCCCCCCCCAAAAAAAAATTCAAATAGGAATATTGAATCCTACTTTTTATGGGCCAGAACTTGAAACAAGGTGCTAAGTCACTGGAATTGATAGAGATAATGGTTATGTACTTAGTACTTATTAGCATTCACACCTTTAAGAGAGCATATATAAGGAGGAGCTCCCACAAGCCCACAGAAGCCCACAAGCTCATTCTTGGAGGAGGAATCAGATTCATTCCAACTTCTATATTTGTGCTGGCTGGAAACATTGGGAGGTTCCCAGGATTCAGTTGAGGAGTTTCACAAGTCGAGGAGTGGGCAGAACTATAAGCAAGAAGCTCTCAGGGCCAGACACAAAAGCCCACAAGCCCACTCCCTGAGGCAGAATCAGATTAATTCCATTTTTCCACCTTTGTGCTGACTGGAGACTTTGGATTCAGAAGGAGCTAGAGGCAGAAGCTGGAAGAGACAAAGGACTAGGGGTAAGAGCTCTAGGAACCAAGGAAAGAGATAGCCCTCTAAGAAAGCTAAACGGGCTATTTTGAAGGAGACAATAAAGGATCTGGATTTTAACTCCTGGCTGAATTTGAGGTGATTATTACTCTGAACTGAAAGGAAAGCTGCCTCAGAAGCCCCACAAGAAACCTGCTCCCAGAGAACATTATATTCTAGAGAAGAACATTCACTACTTCTGTCAAAGTCATAGAAATTTTTAGCTGGAAAGGAACATAAAGATGACTTCATCACATCATTTTATAGATGAAGAAACATATCAAAAAATCATGGAATTTTTGAGGATCAAATGAAATAGCATTTGTAAAGCATTCTTTACAACCTTAAAATTGTAAAAAAATTCTGCTATTATTTTTAGAATTATTATTTACCGTGATTATTATTTTAGATGAAGACCTTGGATAACATCTTGTTGTTTAGTCATTTTCAGTCATGTCTAATTCTTTGTGACCCCATTTACCACCCAATATATATCTGAAAATGTCTACCTTTATAATGTACCCAGTAAGTGAGGCATTCAGCTTTGATTGATTTTTTTCAATAAAGGAGAACCAATACTCCTGAAGGAGTCTATTTCATTTTTGAATCATAAGGGAGTTTTTCCTGATATCAAGACCCAAACTTGCTTCATTGTGACTTAAACCTAGTACTCCAAATTAGTTATGATCTCTGGAACCAAATATATTTCCTCTTCCATTAGCCAGTATTTCCAGTATTAGAAGATAGTTATCATATCTTCTGAGTTTTGTCTTTTTCAGTCTTAACTTTGTGCTCTCTCCCCCAATATCTTTCTTTTTGCTTAATAAATGTTTACTTTTTATTTATTTTTAACTCATGGAATAAAACAAACATTTACATTGTAATAATAAAGATGATTGCAATGAAACTTGCTATTTCTTTTAAATATATATTAAAATATCAAAATCAACTTGCTATTTCTTTTAAATACATATTAATTAAATATATTATATATGTAATTAAATATATATTAAAATCAAAATTAATTTAATTTAAAATAAAAATAAATTTCATTTTCCCCTTGTTTTCTCTCCCACCCTTTTAAAAATGACTTCCATTGGACACAAATATGTATATATATGAAATCATTCTATACATACTACAGTTCTTTTCAACTGAAATTCATATGGATGGGAATAATTCAATGTCCTACATTATTTGTGGACATTCTCCAGTTGATCAAGGTCCTCCTTAAACTCTGTATTTAGAAGAGAAAATCATGAGGTCTATGGATCCCCATACGTGCATCAATTTCAGGAAGTCTGTGAATTTGTACAGAAAAAAATTACACTTTTATTTTCACTAACCTCTAACTGAAATTTAGCATTTCCTCCATTAAATTAAATTAAATTAAATTTATTCCATCCATAAAAGCATGATTCTGAGAAAGGGTTCAGAGACTTTACCAAATTTCCAAAAGGGTCTGTAATATACAAAGAAGTTAGGAACTTTTGCTTCAGATATGGTCAAGAAGAAGAGTGGTTCAAGTAAGTTGTAAAGTTAATATGAATCAGAATCTCAGTTTACTAAAATTGCCATATGGTTTCTGCCATTATTCACAAGTGGAGCAGTTGATGGTTTTTGGCAGTTTGCTGATAAGAATCTTGACAGGAATGTTTGAAACTCCCTGTTCAACACAAGCCTCACATTGAAGTAGACTGATCTCCAATAGTGATAGACTTAGCTCCTCTCAGCAATGTAGTGATTCAAGACAATTCCAGTAGACTTGGAATGAAAAATGCCATCCATATCCACAGCAAGAACTATGAATTCTGAATGTGGATCAAAGCATAGTATTTTCAATTTTTTTGTTTGTGTTTTCTTTCTTGTGGCTTTTACCTTTTGGTCTGATTTTAATTGCATAACATGACAAATATGAAAATATGTTTAAAAAGATTGCACATATTTAACCTATTGCTTGCTGTCTTGGGGAGGGGAGAAGTAAGGAGGGAAAAAGGGAGAAAAATTTGGAACACAAAGTCTTACAAAGATAAAATGTTGAAAACTATCTGTACATGTTTTTGGAAAAATAAAATACTATTGAAGGAAAAAAAAATTGAACTAGGCTGAACTCAAAGAAGCAAAAGAGCCTGTATTCTTTAAGCTTGATATGAACTCTTAAGGGTAGATTATTATTGCTCTTGTAGTTTTCATTGTGTAGAAGTGGACTTTGGAATTCACTATATTTTACCTCTGATCTGAACAATATTACTCCATATGTGTTTACTATTAGCAAATGATTAATAAATTTTTTTAAAAATCAGCAACCACAGAATAATCTGCCCCCAGAATATCACTTAGGCCATTTTGTTTACAAAAAAATGAAGTCACTTTAATATGGAAATATTCAGGATGTGTTTAACAAAAGAATTTGAACATTCAAACCTAGAAGCATTTCCACCAGGTTAAAATATAAATCTAAAAGTACTGTACTTTACATTTTCATTGTCCAATTATCCCTAGAGATTTGCTGTAGTATAGACTTTGCTCTCTGAATTGTGATAACTACCTTAATTACGCTAATGAAAGATTATAGTTTGTTTTTGGGAAGAATAAATTAGATGCTAGGAACAATATCCTAACATATTTATGTCTCTATCCTTTCCCTTTCCCTCTTCGGTCCCCAATGCAGGTTAGTGTAGTTTTCTCTTAAAATGTATTGAGACTTATTTAGCCAAGGGAACAAAAGGGTTCCTTATATAGATATCATTTCTTTGTTACCTGAGTACAAAACATTCATGAAGAGATAGAGCTCTCAGATACGTGGCTAGTAGATTGTGCATGATGACAGTTTTGTTCAGCTCAAGGTGTCATCAAAGCCTATCCTTGTTGAATAGCCTTATTCTGTTATGATGACCTATAAGAGTCTCTTTTTACTCTAATATCAAATCTAAACTACCAGGGGATTAGCTTAAGTCAAGCCCATTCCCAAACAATTTACAAGTTGGTAGCCCATGAGAGTCTTAGAAAATCAGGAGTGGGATTGGAAGGGGACAGGTGATAAGATTATGGGTGGAAGTAATGAAAAATGAGACTAGTGAAGTTCAGTCATTCAGTAATTCATTAAGTGCTAATCTGTGTCCTTCATTTATAAATTGGAAGGTTGGACTAAAGAATCCCTTAGCTTCCTCCCAGATTTTAATCTATTATTTGGTGATAAACTAGCTTTTCAGTTGAGTTTCAAGTGAAATAAAAAACAAATATTGACCGTGAATAGTAGTCATGAATACATGCAGTTACAAAACCAAATGGAGGCAACAATAGAAATAAGGCCTATTCCAAGTTTGGTTATATCCCTATCCTACAGATATGGTTGACTATGATTCTTCTCAAGTCCTTAAATTTGGAGTCAGGCAAATGGGACAGGTACCATGTTTCTGGAAATAGGTAAACATGATTCAAGTTTTCAAAAAGGGGACGTAGATCATTCAAATGGGAATTTAGGGGAATTAAAGCCAGTATTGTTTTATCAAAAAATGTTCATGTCAGACTAACTCCATAGGTTTTGTTGTTGTTTATTTTGTTTTTGTTTTCACGGTGCTACTAGACTAGAAGATGAGGGAATAATGTAGAGATAGTATTGGTTACAACAGAACGTTTGAAAAGTCTTTCATAATACCTATGTGAAAAAGATTGAGCTGGATTAATACCCAGTTGAGCAGATTCAGAACTGGTTAAATTGCTGGATCCCAAATTAATCAATAATGAGGCAGAGACTAAGTGACTTGTTACCCTCCTGTCACATAGCTAATTAGTGTCTGAGGTCATATTTGAATTCAGGTCTTTTTGATGCCAGGGCCAGCACTCTATCTACTGTTACTACTATCTAGCTGGCATTTTCTCCATTACTTTAAGTCTGAAAAAGCAACAAAACAATTTGAATATTATTATCAAGAATTGATTGTCCTGATTTGTAGAATTTTCCATTTGATTTCCAAGGTGTAAATGCTCCCACTGAAAATTTAACATTTGGATTTTTCTAGCCTGCTGGATTTGGCTCTAGCACACACCTGTTCCTTTTAGAACTTGGGTTTGTTTACTAGCTCTACTACCACTGATTAATCTTAGAATCTCCATTAAAAAAAAGTGCCCAAGACATTCATATCTCATTCTTTTCTGTGCTATCTTCTTGCCTGAAGCAATCCTTGCAATGCACTCATTGAAAGTATCATTTATTCCTGCTTGTATATATATTCAGGGTCCTTAGCACAGTGCCCAATATTTAGTAAAATTCTATCTTAGAGGACAGATTTTTCTTCTTTGCTGAAGTAGTGAATTCCCAAGTTGCTATACTCTTGAATTTTTTCTGTAATCCCAAGGGCCATGATTAGTTGATTCTTCTAGCCAGTCACTAGATGAATCCTGAATGATATCCATTGACTTATCCAGTAACCAAACTATTATAATTCAAATTGATGAAGGAACTTTTTTCATGCATTATTGTGAGGTTATAGGAAAACTCTTTAATACTTCCTTTTAAAAAGCATGGTCTGAAACTGGTTAGATTTAGTGAGTTAGGTGAATTTGCATTCTCTCATTTCCCTGCCTCAAAGAGTTCAGTTCTAGAGTAGAGTTCTAAAGTTAATTAGATGTTCCTTTCCTGCTCCCTTCTTTTTCCCTCCCCCAGAGTGGTCTCTGAAGAACCATAGCAATCTATGGAAAAGTCGCTTCTATTCTCCTTAATAGTGGTGAATGCGTTTGGGGAATGTATATCTATTTTATGTTTTGTTTAATATTGATAAGCTGAGGCTAAGTTATCTCTTTGGTTCTATCTACAGGGAATATTTTATGATCTGAATATATGCATTGGAGACACCTTTTTAAAGCTTCATTGAGTTCTATTTAATTGAATGTTTTCTCATAATTAAACAAACAGCAGATTCTTGTAGTTGCTGTATTTCCTCAATGAGTTGTTAGTCTGTTGAGAATGTGATCTACTACAGAAAATCAGTTATTAAAGTTTCTTTTGTTTCCTTGTATTTTTATTTATTACAATTTGCTCTACTTTACATATTTCTACTTACAATTTTACTTATCTGTCTTTACTGCAGAGAGTTCAACTCCATTGGGCTGGCCATAGTACTCAAATGCCAGACATGCTTGCCAAAAAGACTATTTTTATGGAGAACTCACACAGGGCAATTGCTCATGTGGTGGTCAGAAAAAGCTATACAAGGTCTCTCTTGTATAACCACAAATTCTCATGCACAATTTGGCTCTTGACTCTCCTTTAAAGTCTGCATTAACTTTAACATGATGATTTCTGTCCCATGTTTATTTCTCTCTGAATTTTCTATGAACAGGGGAATTGTGGTTCTTCCTAATAACTTCTAGGACTTGAGAAACTATCTAGTGGTAGTTCTTTTCTGGGAACCCATGCCCTCTAATGTAGGCAAGTAGACATTTGACATCTGGTTAAAAAGAAAAAAAAAAAGATGGATACTTTATGATTATCCTGCAATCCACTAAACCACTAAAAATTTTTTCAATTATTAAAGAAAAAGGAAGAGATGGAATAGATATTAGCTTCTGCAAAGGAAAATTTATTAAAAAAAAGCTTGGACTTTGTAATTTTAGTTATTTTAATTGTTTAATTTCCTGATTCTTATGATTCCATTTGTCTGTCTCTGTCTCCCTCTTCTCAGCATCTCTCTTTCCCCCATTTACCTTTGTTCTTTCCTTTTTTCGCTCCCTCTTCTCCTTCCCCCTCCTCCTTTTCTTTTCTTCTCTCTGTTCCTCCCTCCCTCTCTTTCTTAATCTCTGCCTCTCTCCTTTCTTTCTCTCATTCTTTCTTAATTTCCTTCCTCTTTCCTTATTTTTGTCAGTCATCTTTGTCTCTTTTGTCTCATTATCTACATATATCTCGTATTACATGATTTACATACATATATCTTCTTGTCTCCCCAACTTCTGCTTTGCTTGCTTGTTTTCAAAGTTAGGAAGCAAGATCCCCAAGAAAGTCATTATTTCTAATCTTATCTCAAGCCTTGATTGACACCACCTCCTTCAGCCCTGAATGTTTTCCTTTATAGAGAGCAGACACTGGATTCAGCTCATTCTGCTTTGTATATGCAATCTTGCCTATTTTAAACTCCATTGTATAAGCCCTGCAGGATACACACCCCTTTGATGCTCCCCACTTCTTGTTTTCCTCTTCATATTGTGAATTCCTTTTTGTTTTTTCTTGGTGAAACAACTGGGATTAAGTGACTTGCCCAAGGTCACACAGCTTGTAAGTATCAAATCTCTGAAGTTAGATTTTTAACTCAGGTTCTCCTGACTCTATCCACTGAGCCACCTAGCTGCTCCAAGAATATGAACTACTTAAGGGAAACAAAAAAACAAAGCTATCCTTCTTTTTATTAAGTGTATTCTTAGCTCCTAGCACATTGTTTGTGTTTAATAAATATTAGTTTTGAATTGACTTTTCTTTAATTATTTAAAGGGGCATCTTTGAATGGAATAAATCTATTCTGCTTGATTCTAGGGATCAGGTTTAAGTAAAAATTACAGAGAGGTAGATTTTAGCTTTATTAAGCTAAAGGGAAAACTTCCTAATGATTAGTGCTATTATTCATAAGTAGAATAGCATGTATTCCCTCCTTCTCTTCCTCCCCTCTTTTACTTTGTCTTCAAGCATGGGCTGAGTGATTGCTGGTTGAGATGTTATAGAAGGACTCCTGTTCAGGGATGCTTTGGACTGTATGACTTCTGGGACCTCTTCCAGTTTTGTGATTCTATGATTATAAAAAGCAGAAGTGGAAAACACTTGCATATAACCAGTGGGAAATATCACAATCTGATGAGCATCCAAACTTTTCTTTATGAAGTATCTTCTTATATGATTTATTTTGCATTAGAAAATGACCCTAAAAACAATTGCTTGCAGTAAAAGCATATGTGTGCATTCTTATAATATTTACTGCTATCTCTAATGAATTTTGTTGAAAACTCTCCACCCATTAGAACATTTATGGCTCCAAAATTCTAGATTTTGGGTCAAACAATGAAACAATTATTTTGTAGAATTGGTATTTAGGGAATAATGCAATAGGTGAAGAAAAGGTGACAGTAAATCATTACTTAGTTAATATTTATTCATCAGCCCAGGTAGTTTAAATAAATTTATGTAATGCTTCATTTATCTGGCGTATTCTGGGAATGAACTGTTCCACATACTTGGAACCTCCTTTTACTTTCTTGCATTGATGGAAATATTTTGAAAATATGTTTCTCTTCTCTAAACAGAAGATATTTAATGTTTTTTTGATGACCAAGGGTACATTCTGTCAAAACTTCTTAAACTGAGTTGTGTCCCTATAAGGGGTCACATATCTGAATGTGGAAGTCATGACATTATGATTTATAATAAAGAAATATTTTATTTATTGCCAAAATACCTGGAATCATATAAAAGTTTCTTGGGTGAAAAGGGGCATGAGTACAAAAAGTTTACGAAATCTTGATCTATATAAACCATGGTCCAGAAGTCTATACTCAAGGTTTACATAAACTAGTAGGTTGTCTTAGGATAGGGGGTTACATCTCCAAAGTACAGCTCTTTAGTCAATAGTATTCCCTTCCAGTGCTTTATCTGGAAACCTAAGAATTTAATTCATATCTAGGTCTCTACTCCTATGTAAAAGGTTGCTCACTTCCTGGGCAAGCACTTGGCAGCTAGCATTTGGCTTTTTATATAATGATGAAAGGTATGGAAAGTGCTTTACAAATATAATCTATTTTTATATTTACAACAACTCTGGGAAGTAGTAACAATTATTATTCTTATTTTTTATAGATGAATAAACTGAGGCATATAGCGGTTAAGTGACATTCCCCAGGTCAGGCAACAAGTGAATATCTGAAGCTAGATTAAAGCTATATTACCTTTACAAACAACTGGGAGCACCACAGTGCACAGAGCACTTGGTATGGAGTCATGAAGACCTGAGTTCAAATCTTACTTCAGGCATTTACTAGCTGTGAGATCCAGAACAAGTTACTTAAGTCATTTTTCATTTGACTCAGTTTCCTCAGTGGTAAAATAATAGTATCTACTTTATAGTGTGGTTGTGACCATCAAATGAGATTATATTTATTTACATGCAAAGCCCTTGGTACAACCCTTGGCATATAGTAGGCACTGAGGAAACTGAGGCAAACAGGGTTAGTGACATTCCCAGAGTCACACATTTAGTAAGTATCTGAATATCTGTCTTTTTGATGTTAGGTCTGGTACCTGAACCACTGTATTACCTGGCTGCCCCAAATTATTCTCAAAACACTATCTTTGCCAAGAAAACTTCAAATGGGGTCATCAAGAGTTGGACAGGACTGAAACAATATGATGACAAATAATGTTTAATTCCTCCCACCAATTCATTCTTCTTCCCTTTATTTTATCCTACAGGAAATGTAAAATAATACAAAGTGTTAGAATTCTTATAAGGTGCTAATTCAGTGGAATTAATAGAGACAATGATTGTTTAGCAGGATGATTAACAGTTCTCTAGATGTATTTAGTACTTATTAGAGTTCACACCTTTAAGAGAGCATATATAAGCTAGGAGCCTTAACCAGGATGCATTTCAGGAGATTCACAAGTCAGAGACAGCAGTCAGGCAGAAGGAAGGAAGACAGAGAAGTGGTGGCAGGCTGTCCTGTGGAGAACACTGAAATCAAGATCCAGAAGGCCTCCAGAAAACTAGCTGAACCCCAAGTGAAGGAAATAAGACTTGGAAAAAGACAATAAAGGATTTGGACTTTAACTCCTGGCTGCATTTGAGGTCATTATTACACTGAACTGAAACTAAGGCTGCCTTCAAAAGCCCCCCAAGAAACCTACTCCTAGCAAACATTATATTTTTGAGGAGAACATTACATTTTTGGCACCTGAATATGGGACAGACACCATCCTGATTTCAGTGGAAAAGCCTCTGATCCGGATCCAGTGGAAAAGTCTCCTCAAGCCAGAAATTAGAGTGAGTACAACAAGGAAACTTTGTTAAAGAGCTAAAGTAGAATTTCAGCTGAAATGGGATAGATGTTTAGAAAACAGCCTTCTGTTTCTCTTCAAGGAAAATGTGTAGAGAGCATTGCCAGGGTTATGAAAAGCCAAGGTTTGATTATAATTTGGGAGCAGATCACTGAACTTTTAGGAACTGTACAGTACACAGCTCCTTGGTTCTCTATGGAAAAAGAATTGGATCTAGATGAGTGGAAATTAGTAGGAGAGCAACTATGTCAATTCTACAATGAAAATGGACCTGACTCAATTTCCAAAGACACACTTAATACATACAATTTAATAGAACTGGCTTTAAGAAATGATATAAGTGTTAGAATAAGGAAAAAGAAGAAAAAGCTGGAGGGAGGGGATCCAACTAAACTAGGTGAAAAGGATGAAGAATCAGATAAGAATGGAGTTAAGTATAATTCTGAGTGTGGCATTTCACAACAGGAGCATTTCCCATCCTCTGACCTACCTCCTTCAATTAACCTTTCATGGGTGGAGAGAGAAGGAGGAGGGGGAGAGGCAGTAACACATTCAGGACCTCCTATGAAGTAGCCTATGATAAGATTACAAAAGGCATTTGTTAAGGCAAAAAATGAAGGACAGGATATATTTGATTTAAAAATAAACATATACCCTGTAACTGAAGAGCTTGACACTTCATGTCAAAAAAGGAGAAGATATACTCCTTTTGATCTGGAAAAAATTAAGGATTTGAAAAAGGGTTGCACTCTTTATGGGGCTACATTCTCTTGTGTTAAGATGTTACTAGATAATTTGTCTTATGAAATCCTAACCCTGTGACTGGAAATCCATAGCAAGGGCAGGTTTAGAACCTAAATAAAACTTGCTATGGCTTTTGGAATATCATGAATTATGTAGGATTCAAGTCAGAGGAAATAGGCAAACTGGAGTTAATACAAATCATTTTTGACCAACTAGCAGGTGAAGGTCAATATGCAGAGAATTCAGAATAAATTAATTACCCCAGAACAGCTTATGAACAGATCACAATTGCTGCTATAAAAGCTTGGGGTACCCTTCCAGGAAAAGATTGAGGGGAAGCCTTCACAAAAATAGAGCAAGGTCCCAATGAACCTTTTGTTGATTTTGTGGGACATTTGTAAACAGCTGTCACAAGATCCATTGGAGAAAATGAAGCTACAGAAATAATGACCAGACATCTGGCTAAGGAAAATGCCAATGAGATTTGCAGAAGAATTATATGGGAACTACACAAAGATGCTCCTTTAGAGGATATCATAAGATGCTGTGCCACAGTGGGCACAAATGCTTATTATACCCAGACTATGATGAACATGGGAAGACAGGGTCCCTCTTGGCAATGGACTTCTAGAAAGAGTTGTCAATGTTTTCAGTGTGGAAAGATTGGACATCTGAGAACTCAGTGTAGATATGTAGATAGAGTGAGAAAACAGGCTAAGAGAAGACCTAAAATCCTATGTCCAAAATGCCACAAGGGCTTCCACTGGGCCTCAGAATGTAGATTGACTCAGGGAAATGAGAGGTAGGGCCCAGCCCCAAGATATCATCCAAAATACATGTGGAACATGATGGCAGTTGAGTTTACACCCAGAGAGTCTTTAAAAGGTCAGGACTCTGATGTAATCAATCAGCTGAAAAGTAATCATTTGGCAGAAAGGGATTACAATTGGGGAGAATACAAGCTTTTTAAACCAACAGGGCAGTGTACAGTGCAAACAGCTCCAATGTAATTGCCAGATGATAAGGAGAGAAGGGACTAGATAGGTTAACTGCTGGGAGAGAGGGTTTGCTTGTATTTTTACAGACAGAGAAGGAAACAGATGGAGAAGGAAATAGATGGGTGGCAAAGAGCACCTGGAGAGAGACAGAAAAAGAGAAAAACCTCAAAACAGAGGAGAAGACTTAAGAAACATCTGACACTGAAAGAGCATGGCTGATAGTGAGACTGTTGCAGAACTTGAAAATCAGCAGGAATCATTGAATTCCCTAACACAAGATGAGACTTGAAAACCAGCAGGAATCATTGGATTCCTTGAGATAAAAAATTGTTGATGAGACTATTGCAGGACTTCAAATCTTGCAGGAATTATTGGATTCCTGGCACATGAACTAATGGACAATAGATTCCTTTTGGACTATTTCTAGGGCTTATGTACATGTATAATTTCTCATGTTGATTCATGTTATTTGTTACATCACTACTAGCCTGTGTTATGTTATTATGTGCTTATGTAATTTATGTAATTATGTGTAATACCTCCTATATTGATGGATTTATGTATACCTGTTTTAAGAGTGAGCCCCTTCAGAAACCCGCTAATCTGATTTGATTTCCCATTTCCTTTGGTATTTTCATCTCCCTTCCTGAGACCTCAAGGAAGACGTGATCACCCCCTTTTTATGGTGTTTTCACTCCTTTTTTTGAGCAGTCAGGGAAGGCGTGACCACCTTTTTTTGGGGGGATTCTCATCTCCTTGAGAAGTCAGGGAGGTCATGACCACCTATGTTCTAAATCAAAAGAAAGCTGGAAATATTAGAATTCTTACAAGGTGCTAATTCAGTGGAATTAATAGAGACAATGATTGTTTAGCAGGATGATTAACAGTTCTCTAGATGTATTTAGTACTTATTAGAGTTCACACCTTTAAGAGAGCATATATAAGCTAGGAACCTTAACCAGGATGCATTTCAGGAGATTCACAAGTCAGAGACAGCAGTCAGGCAGAAGGAAGGAAGACAGAGAAGTGGTGGCAGGCTGTCCTGTGGAGAACACTGAAATCAAGATCCAGAAGGCCTCCAGAAAACTAGCTGAACCCCAAGTGAAGGAAATAAGACTTGGAAAAAGACAATAAAGGATTTGGACTTTAACTCCTGGCTGCATTTGAGGTCATTATTACACTGAACTGAAACTAAGGCTGCCTCCAGAAGATCCCCAAGAAATCTGCTCCCAGAGAACAATATATTTTAGAGGAGAATATCATAAAAAGGAGCCCATGAATTATCCTAGATAGATTATCCTAGATATACATAAATAATTGATATAATTCTCTTTCCCTTTCTGGTGAGTTTCATCTTCCATTTTAAGGATCTATATAGACTTTCAGACTTATAGTACTAATCTATTGGCTTGAACTCCTTTTGGAAAGGAAATAAATTTAGGGTTGGCTAGAGAGATAATCCCCTGACATTCCTAAATCCTGCATTCAGTCCCAGTGCCCTATGACTTTATTTTTCAAGGGACTTTGAATTCCTCATGGAAGGGAAACAAATTTAGTGTTGCTAGAGAGATAAGTAGCTTTTCCCAGCAAGCCTGCATTATCCAAATAATTTAAAGTAGAAGCATAGGGCAAAATTGAGGGCATAGGATATCTGCAGCTTTCATTAATTACTTCTAGTTCTCTCTGGGGTCAATAAGAACAAGTTAAGAACCCTTTCAATGTGTAAGAACAATATCATTACTACACTGAGACTTCTTTTCTTTAGGCAAAATATCCTTGATTCCTTCATTCTATTCTTAAACCACCTCCAAGATAGCTTCCTCAAGTATTTCTGGTATAGAGGTAAGGTAACTTCTCCCCTTAGGGTTTGAGTCAGCTCTGAAGAACTGTAGCTTCTGGTATCCTTCATGAGCCACCCCTGATATATTTCCTATCGATTATCTACCAGAATTAACTTCAAAAGGATATTTGTTAAGCAAACTTAGCAAAGACAATTATTATAGAAACATTTCCTCAAACCAGGAGTACATTCTCCCCTTGTACACATAAGATTGATCCTCAGGGAGAATGGGCTCAAATTTAGAGAGTACCTCTAGCCAAAGTGTGTGGGAAAAGGGTGAAGAACTTACAGCACATATTGATCAGAGACTGTTTATTAAAGTAGACCAAGCCTATTAGGCCTCAGTTTCGGCTTCTCCAGAATCACGTGATTTTAGGTAAGACCTAAACAACATTCCATTGTCCAACATGGCTGAAGAAGCTGTATATCACCTTGTCTGCTACATTCCACTGACCAACTAGGGGAACAGAAGACTTATGTGACCAATCACAACATATAGAGGGTGGTATTTTAGAGGTTCTTTGTCTGAAATGTATAAAAGCTGTAAGCATTTTCAAGGCTCTGGCCCTATCCTGCTGTGAAATTTGGCTTGCAGACCAGGATGGGGGCCAGTTCTCGAGATTCTAATAAATAATTCTGCTTTGTATGAGTGATCTCTGAGTAGTCAATTTGGGTAGGTCTTCTTGTCCCAAACAAAAGGATAACTCTGTTGGAGTAGTAAACATAGTTCCTGTTTCCTAGAAGTGCTTTTCTTCCTTTGTGATTTCCTCATGAAGTTTCTCTTAGATATAGTTCACTATGGGGTCCAGATAATAGGTGCCCTTGTAGAGTCTGGAATCTGCCTTTCCTTATTGTGTTATACTTGTCCTCTGAGTTTCTCTGAACTCTTGATGAAGATACTCTGATCAGATCCTGCTGCCCTCTGGACCCTGTTACAGATACCCCAACTCAAATTTAGACCTTGGATTTTTTCAAGTTCACATGTTAATGAGTTGATCTTTGGGATGGGGCCTGGGAGGGACACTCCATGACCCCTTCCCCATTTCCTTCACTCCCAAAGTAAGAGCAATTGTCTCTCAGGAATATTTTACCATGTCATTTGATCACCATTCATCTGGCTTTCTATTAGAACTTTTAATTTTGAATTTACTTCAGAACTACACTGGCCCAAATAGATTTGATTCTTTTTAGTAAGATATTTAATTACTGAAAATAATATAGACAATATTTAAGACAAAATATTTTTAGCAAGATGTTTTCTGTATGTCATTTATCTTATCCAATGACCAAATTATTTTATTCTTCTTAAATTAATTAACTTGTTTGCCTTTGCTTATGTTTTTGATTGTCTCAATAAAGCTGTAGGAACTTTCCCTGTTTACATTAACTGGGAAAAGGATTTCTAGCAGAATTCTTATACTTATATGGGTATACTTATATTTACTATCCTGGTAACTCTTCTTTAGAGGCTTTCCAGATTAAAAATGCCCTTTCCAAAATATAATGCCAGAAATGGATAAAGTACTTTGGATATGATCTGAAACTGGTGGCACAGTGGGGCAGTTGTGCCTCTCTGTTAATAGCTTAAGGGATATTTTGTATGAATGCATGGAGATGAGAGAATGCAGGATGAGATTAAGGCTGTCTTGCTGCCTGGAAATATTTGGCTGAAATATAAAATTTATGAAGGAAAGCAATGTGAAATAAGTACTCAAAAGGTAGATTAAAGCCAATTTGTGTGAAACTTAAATGCCAGGGAAAGGAATTTTAATTTTCTCCTGGGAGAATAGGGAGTTATTATTGTACGTGCTACATAAAACAGTGTCTCTCTCAGGGACAGCTAAACTGGATAGGGTTATTTGCTCCTACACTAAATGGTCCCAGAGTGCTTTCTGATTGGTGGTTCTTTGTTATCCCTGAATATTAGCTGTCACTTCCCAGTATTCTAGCTTCTGAAAACTTTCCCATCCCATGGCACCTTATGCTACAGTCTAAGGGGAAATTAGATAACAAAACTTATTAAATCAGTTAGTTTAATTTAAATGTAATTTTCCACCTTAGTGTTCCAAGGAGTGCCAAGGAGTGATTTTACTTTCTCTTTGATAGGAGGCACTGTGGAAACTGAGAGAAACAGGTTAAGTGACATACCCAGGTCACACATTTAGTAGGTAGCTAGAGCTGAACTGTATTATTTTTGATCATAGGTCTGGTGCTTGAACCACTGTATTACCTGCTACCTAGACCTTGGTTCTTATGTCTTCTCTTTTCCACTTACTTCTCTGTTCATTTGTAGCTATATTCTGTTTGGTTGAGCCAGAAATCTGATTATGGGTAAGTGAAATAAAATGTATTTTGTTAATATCTACTTGTTAAAATGTATTTGATTTATATTTTGAAACATTGATTATAGAAATATTTAAAATATTTAGTAATCCCAAATTAGGTTTCAAGAGATACTTTTAAAAGCTTAGTTTATTGATGGACCTAGAGATTGTAAAAATATTCAACTTGGGCAGGGAGCAGGCACTGGCTGTATGTATTGCTTTTCCATTAAGTTGGGTGTCGCTGTGAATTGGGAGAATGTTTTTGTTGATAGACTATTATTGTGTAAAATAACTAGTTTGATGTATATCTGTTTCTCTTATCCCAGGGGAAGATAGGGGTGACATATGTGTGAGGAAAAATGCTATAAGACCAGTTCAACATCAAAGTAGATTCTAGATTGGACAACTGCAGGGAGGGTGAAGAAAAGATGATTTTAACTTTCAAATGGTTTAAACTCAGGAAATTTGAAACTGAGACTAAGTTCACTACTCAGGTACCTGTGATTAGAGACTATGATTTGAGACATTGAGGCAGGGTTTTTGTGAAATTTTTAATTTCACAAATTAAAAAATTAAAATTTTAAGGGAAACTGTAGCATCTTCATGATTTATGTGGATATCCTGGGTCCCCACCTCCACTATCTCTTTTCCCTGTGTTCCTTTGATCATACCAACTTGCATTCATCCTGGCAGAAAGGAGCCAATATGAAAGATATCATACTGCTACTACTTAGTCTCATGGTCCACAATAGTGGAGAAACTACTACTACAACTTTAACTCTAAAGCCCCAACTGGTGTACCTCCCATTTTAACAAATCAACCAAAATGATAGAATTAACTTTTAATCATTAAATATTTGCTGTCTATGCTAAAAACATATATGTAATATTTTTATTATTGTATTATTCATTATAATAAATATTATATTATGAGTCTACTCTTATTATAATTATATTATAATTATTATAATAGTCTGCTCTTAAATGCAGTCACATCCTCCCACTATAACACAAAATGTCTATGGGGTGGCCCTGAAGTCAAAAGGACCTGAGTTCAAATTTGACCTCAGGCTGTGTGACCCTGGGCAAGTCCCTTAACTCCAATTGCCTCAGCAAAAAAAAACAAAAAGAAAAACAAAAACAAATGTCTGTGGGGAAGAGTAAATCTAGCATGGAGGCTAATGAATGGGGAATCCATATGTACAGGATAACTCATACTCTGGGTTACAGGCTTTGATCATTTTGGCCACTTGCTAGGTAGAGCCTCATTTTTTGCTATCTCTTCCACTCAACTCATTTGTTGGTTGGGCTTTAAGGTGATATTGGGCTCTATTCGTAAAAGAAGTACCTCTAAGCTTGGGCCCTACAGAGTTATTGAGGCTTTCTTTCTTGCATAGCCTCTGAGAGACTTCTTCTGCCTCTCAAACTAAAAGTTCCAGTGAAGGACAAAATGGACAAACAAAAATAATAATAATGACAGCTAACATTTATATAGCTCTTATCATGGAGCAGATACTTTTTACCCAATTTGACAACTCTGGGAGGTAGCTGCTATTATTATCCTCATTTTACAAAATTATAAAGAACTTGAATGAAGATCTATGAGAGGAAATACTAATAATAATGGATAATTTGTATTTTGAATAAATTAAGGTATACAGGTATATTCTTAGTAGTTTTTAAAATTTTCTATAAAAAATTTCATTGCTCAGATTGATGCAAGTATGGAGGCACAACTTCAGGGTGAAAACAGATATAGATTTTGGGGCTATAGGGATATGGGTGATTGAAGCAGTGTTGATGTAGAGGAAGTTTGGGTAGCAGGGAATGCAGATTCCTTCCTCTTTACAGTATGATCGATGAGATCTAGAATTGGGGTAACTAAATGAAATTAGGGTTTAATTGAGGTCTAGTGGAGGTTGGGGGTACAGGAAGTCAAATGGAGCTCCCCTGCAACCCCTTTGGATTCGGTGCAAGGAAAAGGAGTTAAATGAGGTCTAGTGGCAGCACAAGAGTCCCCTGTAAAGGAATTTACAAACCAGAAAACCTAGATTGATAAAAGAGGTTTATTATGGAGTATGGAAGTAAAGTTAAAGTCTAGTTAGTAAAAGGTGTTAGGTAAAGATAGGAGGGCACCAGAACCAGTATTCCAGTGGGCAGAGAATTGGCATGTTTCAATTCTCTGCAAAGAGAGGACTCCAGCTTGGCTCTTTTCTAATGAGAGATTTAGCTAAAGGGACCTATGGGTGGAGTCCCAAATTGGTTCCTCCCTGGGTTTCAGTGAGGGCTAGAATTTGCTAGGTGGGGGTTGGGAAACCTGAGCAGATCATTAGAATGGGGGCTGGGACAGCCCAAGTTGGCTCAGATCCGATTAAGGTTCTGAGAGCCCAGATATCTCCTATTGGAATTCAAAAGGGTGCTTTTGACCAGGATTTGTGAATCAAAGGTCCCAGCTTCTTCAATTGATCAGCTAGGAGGGATTGGGAATCAGAAAGGAATAAATCAATCTGAAAGGACTCGTTTTAAAGGAACCACAACCCGCATCACCATGATGTTTTTTAGAGCTGGTACCATCTCCTAGATATTTTAAAAAGTAGCCTTGCGTAATTTGAATAATTAACTCAAATACCCTCAAGGGAAAGAGAGGACAAAAGGGAAATTGGAGAGAAAATTAAGATGTCCCAGATTTAAGTGGGAAATAATAGCATGAATAGCATGCTCACTTCCAGAAAGCCTGAGAAGAGAGCATATGTTTCACCATGAGTTTATGTAAGGTGCTACCTTTTTCATATTTGAATAATTTGTTTACAAAAGAGGGACAGAAAAATAGTTTTGGTGAAAGACAAAGGATGAAATCAAGTTGTGGAGAAAGAGTTCATCAGACAAAATGTGAAGGAAAGATACAGACTATTAATGGCTAGGAATAACAACATTCAATGTTTTTAATCTTGCTTGTTAAGCACTATTTACAGTGTCTTACAATTATCATCCCATTTTCTGAATCGAGACCATGTTTTAGGTGCTAGGAAAGCTTGCCCTTTCACCAAGCTTGATGAGTTTATGGGCATCAATACTGACAAAGCCAAGCCAATTGGATTGTAGTATCATGGCCATCCTTGATGATGTGGTCAGGGAACCCAGCTGAGAAAATGACAAGTGTATTTCTTTGAGGTCAGATTTTAATGAGTATTTTATTCACGATAACTTCCTATTTTGGTATAATAATAATAATAATAATTATTATTATTATTATATATATGTATATATATATATATGTATATATATATATATATATATTAAATAGGGGCAGCTAGGTGGTTCAGTGGATAGAGGACCAGCCCTGAATTCAGGAGGACCTGAGTTCAAATTTGGTCTCAGATACTTAACACTTCCTAGCTGTGTGCCTCTGGGCAAGTCACTTAACCCCAATTGCCTCAGCAAAATAAATAAATAAATAAATAAATAAATTAATTAAAATAAACAAATAGATAAATGAACAAATAAATAAAATAAGGATAAAAACTTGTCCCTCAAATAAATGTAGTGAGAGTATTTTTTTGAAGGTAGAGAAATAATTGAGGCTGAAGGGAATTGTAGTCTCCTACCAAATGACATACAATAATTTTTAGAGTTTGAGAAGTTAAGGCTAAAAAAAGTGATAAACCAAACAATTTGGATACTATAAGAAGATGAAATAAGGACTGCTGGTTTCATAATTGTCTGAAAGGTAATTTCATGAATTTTACTTCATAAGGGAAAGTTGAGTCACTGACCACTAGGTCCTGACTTTAGGCTTTGAGGTAGGGTTTTTGTGAGGCTCAGATAAGATAATGGATATAAAGTACTGTGCA